>NW_010972703.1:14351-41665 GCF_000737465.1 Haliaeetus leucocephalus | reverse complement strand
CCGCGACGAGTGGGACACAGGGAGGGGTTTACGAAAGGGGCGACACGGTGCTCTCTGCGATTGGCTGGCTGCCCCGCCACTCCTGGACGTTGCGCGCTGATTGGTGACGGCGGAGGGCGGGCCGCATCGCGACTCTCCTCAGAGCGATCCGGGGCGTGCGATGGCGGCGGCAGCGGCCGGAGCCTTCCTGGGGCGGAGCTGGGGACCGGCCGTAGCGCAGGTGGGGGCCGGGGTCGGCTCTGCCCGGGGTCGGTCCCTCGCTGCGGGGCCGAGGGGGTCCTGCGGGGCCGGGGCGGCTGTTTTCTCGCCTCGTCCGTCCGTCGGCTTCCCAGGAGCGGCACCTCATGCCCAGTATAGAAGCTGGGGGGAGCGGGGAGCAGGGGGATCGCCGCTCGGGGAGTAACTGGGCGCTGATCGGTGGGTGTTGAGCAGTTGCATTGCGCATCACTTGTATGTTCCAATCCTGTTATTATTACTATTGTCATTTTATTAGTGTTGTCATTATAATGAGTTTCTTCTTTCTGATCTCTTAAACTGTTCTGATCTCAACCCACGAGTTTTACTTTTTTTTCCCTGATTCTCTCCTCCATCCCACTGCGTGTTGGGGGGCAGGAATGAGTGAGCAGCTGTGCGGTGCTTATTTACCGCCTGGGGTTAAATAGCAACAGTCAGCTCTAAACCAGCCATGTCACTCTGGCAGGTGAAGATGCTGACGGTGGGCAGTGTCAGCAGATGCACTTGGGAGTTTTTGACCTGATGCCATCCCTGTCACCCACCCTCCCCTGGGTTTTTGTTTTTCTTGATGGAATTTACTGAAGCAGCTGGTTTAATCCAAAAAGGAATGTGAGTGGATGGGACTCATTTAAGGATGGTATAAAAAGCTGGGAGAGAGGGAAAGGGGGAGATGTGTCTCTGCCTCCATCCCCACTTTTGCCACCCAGGTTGGGGGACACAGAGGTACAAGGGCTGGAGCAGCTCCCACCTCCCTGGCACCCTTATGGGTGCTGGAGGGGTTAGAGGAAGGTCAGCAGTGGTAAATACTGCAATAATTAAGTTGCCTTTGAGCTGGTTTGTGTTGATGGTGCTGGGGGTGGACTGTTTGCTCTGGTTTTTATTTTCATGTGTGACTCTTCTGAGGCAACTGTGAAGGCTCACCTGCTGATCTGCCCTTGCCGAGTGTTTATTTCTTTATTTTTTTGGCTGGAGAGTGTATAGAAAGCTTTATGTGCCCTCTGTATTTCTCTGTAGGAGACAAGACACAGGGAGCTCTCAAGAGATTCTCAGCCCATCCCCATCCCGAGGACCCCCTGTGCGGGGCAATCCGAGGATGCCAACCTGCCTCCACCCACTGCCAGGGCAATGCCGCGTCTCAGCGTGGGCTGAAAAGCCTTGAGCCAGTCGGTAACGGAGCCGGGAGAGCTGAAATTGGTGGGCTCCCAGACGCTTGCACCCACTGCCTTTCCCTTGGACCAGGCAGTGAGTTATGTGGGGTAAAAGCCCCAAGGAAAGGGGGTAGGAGAGCGTTGCGTGGTGGGAGGTTTGGGCTGGACCTGGGTGAAGCAAGTTTAGCCTAGAGATTGTTGTACCAAATCCAAGAGAGAGGGGAATTCCTGACCAGGGAAACTGTCCATTAGGTTGCTGAAATAATTTGTTACTGCTGCACAAGCTTGTGTTTTTATCTGGTCCCATCCCTTGGTGTGGTCCATTACATCATGCAAAAGCTGAGTGAGCTTTTGCAGTTCTCTAATGATCACACTAGCTGTGAAAACAGAGCAGAGAAACCACTGTTGATGCTGTGCCTCAAAAACATCCAGCCTGGGGGTGTCTTGGAAGCACCAGTGGGTTGCAGCTTTGCTCTGATTCTGCAAGTCCTGGCAGAGCCTGGCTGGGGTTTGGGATGCAGCCACTGCCCCATGTCCCCATCTGGCTTTGGTGGGTGGAGGAGGGAGTAAGATTAACTCAAAAAAAAAATAATACAGCAACTCTGATAAGGTGGTTCCTAAGGCAACAGTACTAGTCAGAAGAAGGAGTGATTTACCATGGAAAGGGTGGGTTTCAGCAGCTGCTTGGTATCGGATATTAGACGCCTCTGTTTCCAGTACTACAGGTAGGCGATAAATTTGGGGTTCAGGAGCAGAGAGTATCCCTGCATGTGTTTAAATCCCTCACCTGGATGGAGGCTGTGGGCGTGAGGAGGGGGGAAATCTGCAGATTTTCTTCTGCCACGGAGAAAAAAATGTGCAGTGGAAGTTGGTTGTTTAGCAGGAACTTACCTGTCCTCTCCCAGCACCTCCTGGAAGCTGGAAACCCCAAGTTCAGCAGCAGCTTCCCCTCGAGTGTGGACTTAGGAAGCAGGTGTAGAAAAGCCCATTTTCCTTCAAGCACGCAGAGGGTGAGTTGGGAGCCTGCAGAGACGAGCGCTGGGGCTGCCTCACAAAGCCCCACAGAAGGGAGCCCCCTACCTTCGTTTGGGGGCAAGTTTGGTTTTTTTTTAACACCCTCTAGCATCTTCCCCTTCGGCACTCTGCTCCCTTCTCCCCTGGGACTCCCACTCCAGCTCAACCCAGGCTGTGGGTTCCACGTTGGGGTCCTGGTGACCCCAGGGTGTCTCCTTGCAGTGGCACCTCGCTGTGTCCCCTGTTGCCTAGGGTCCCCCTGCCAATAAAAGGTGGGGTTTTTTTCTTTTTTGCAGCAGTATTTGGGTCTTGTCAGGGCATGAGGGATTCAGTCCTGTTTGCTGCATGAATTCCTCGCTCCTTGGGTGCTAGACAAAAGCGCCTTTAATTTATTTCAAGCACGTGCTGCTTGCAAAGGCATTACTTCTCCGGGCAGCAATGTTTCCCCCTACCATGGCCATGAACTAGAACAATGTTCGCCTGTAATATTTTTGACATGCTTTTTGGGACACAAAAATCCTTTATTTCCCACAAGCCCAGTGTATTTGGGAGTATCTTCTGATGATCAAGTTTCTCTGTTGTTCCCCATTTGGTGTCTTTTTGCTTCCTCTTCCTCCATCACCTGCTGTTTTACTCCAGAATGCACCAAGCTGCAGCCTAGGGCAGGAGTAATTTGGTTTTGCCTGTTGGGGACAGCAGCAAAATGCTCCATCAGTTAAACCCTATTCAAAATCAAGTGTTTGGGGAGAAAAAAGATTTCCTTTTGAATCTTACTTTTGCAAACACACAAAGGTTGTTCTTCCCTGGAAAATTGCTGCAAATTGGAAGGTTCAAAGTGTAGGTACCGGTAATGTAATTTGTATTTACAGTGCTGATATTAAACAGGAACACCAGCTGTGCATCTGATGTCAGGGTTGTATATGTAGTTTTACTAAACATAGAAGTTCTTTGTTACAGGAGCTGCAGCTCTTGGTGACTTCAAGGGCTTGTTGGCAACAGCATCTGCAGGTTTTTCTGGTTTGCATTAATGGGTTCTTGGTCTGTTTTTTCTGAGGTTTTTCTTGTAAATGTGAATGTTCTACAAAGAGCTCCTGCAGGACCGCTTTTGCTTCTCCGAGTCAGACCTGAATCTGTTCATGTGTTGCCATGGGCTTTGAGAAAAGGTGGCATCCATGGAAAGGTCAAAACCCAAAAGAAATTAGAAAACCAGTTTGTAAGAACAAAGTAGGAAAATATGCTGTCGTGGGAGGTTTTGAAAAGCAATAACTCAGAGTGAATGCAGGCTGGGATGTGGAAAAAGGAGTGTATTGGCTTTGCATGGCAAGATTTTGGTAGCGGGGGGGGTGGGGGGGCGGTTACAGGGGTGGCTTCTGCAAGAAGCTGCTGGAAGCTTCCCCTGTGTCCGACAGAGCCAATGCCAGCCGGCTCTAAGACGGACCTGCTGCCAGCCAAGGAGGAGCCAATCAGCAATAGTGGTAGCGCCTCTGTGATAACATTTTTAAGAAGGAAAAATGTTGCTGGGACAGACAGAAATGGCAGCCGGAGAGAGAGTGAGAACATGTAAGAGAAACAACCCTGCAGAACCCCAGGTCAGTGAAGAAGGATGGGGAGGAGATGCTCCAGGCACCGGAGCAGAGATTCGCCTGCAGCCTGTGGTGATGAAGACCCTGGTGAGGCAGGCTGTCCCCCTGCAGCCCATGGAGGTCCATGGTGGAGCAGATATCCACCTGCAGCCTGGGGAGGACCCCACACCAGAGCAGGTGGGTTCCCGAAGGAGGCTGTGACCCCGTGGGAACCCCACGCTGGAGCAGGCTCCTGGCAGGACCTGCGGATCTGTGGAGAGAGGAGCCCACGGAGCAGGTTTTCTGGCAGGACTTGTGACCCCGTGGGGGACCCACGCTGGAGCAGCGTGCTCCTGAAGGACTGCACGCCATGGAAAGGAGCCATGCTGGAGCAGTTCGTGAAGAACTGCAGCCTGTGGGAAGGACCCACGTTGGAGAAGTTCGTGGAGGACTGTCTCCCGTGGGAGGGACACCACGCTGGAGCAGGGGAAGAGTGTGATGAGTCCTGCGCCTGAGGATGATGAAGCGGCAGAAATAACATGTGATGAACTGACCGTCAACCCCATTCCCCATCCCCCTGCACTGCTGGGGGGGTTGGTAGAGAATCCAGGAGTGAAGTTGTGCCCGGGAAGAAGGGAGGGGTGGAGGGAAGGGGTTCTGAGATTTGGTTTTATTTCTCATTACCCTACTCTGGTTGATTTGTAATAAATTGAGTTAATTTTCCCCAAGCTGAGTCTGTTTTGCCTGTGATGGTAACTGCTGAGTGATCTCTCCTGTCTTTATCTTGACCCGCCAGCCCTTTGTTATATTTTCTCTCCCCTGTCCAGCTGAGGAGGGGGAGTGATAGAACGGCTTTGGTGGGCACCTGGAGTCCAGCCAGGATCAACCCACCACAAGGAGAAAAGGTGCTGTGAGGGAAAAAAAGAGGTTTAGAAAAAAGTGCTGTGATGAGCAGCACTGAGGTTTTGGGGAGACTGTGAGCTTTTGGGCTTTTTATTTTAGTGACCAGAGGAGGAGCATCCTGGCAAAGCCCTGGGACAGAGAAAGACCTGGTGGGTCCCTGGTGCCGTGCTGCAGTCTCAAGGTGTTCTTGACCCTGCTCGCCTTGTTGCTGGTGGAGTTGAGGGACGTGCTTGTCCCCGGAGGGTGCTGCCGCCCCTTGGTGGCACCAGGGATGGCGGAAGCTCTTCAGGATGCAGGTACATGAGCACCATCCCCTTTCTTAGAGGCTTTAAGAGCAAATGGTGGGGAGATGGAGGGGGTGGTTCTGGCTTTGGGCTGGGGGACATGGCTCAGATGGGTTTGAAGGGCCACCCAGCACCATGGGGGCTGACCTGAGGGTCCTGGAGTGGAGACTGGAGCTGAAAACACCTTGGAGTTGAAGAAGTGGGGCAGTAATTGAGATGACACCTCTCCAGGGCAATCAGAGCTGGCAGAAGCCCATAAAATGAAGGCTGGCTTGGAAAAACAAAGCAAATCCTGTTTTTTTGAAGGCAAAAATCTTGTTTCCCTTCCTGCCATGCATGTAAACCAGAAGAAGGGGTGTCCTAGCTTCGGCTGGGATAGAGTTA
Source organism: Haliaeetus leucocephalus (assembly GCF_000737465.1). Lineage (NCBI taxonomy): Eukaryota > Metazoa > Chordata > Aves > Accipitriformes > Accipitridae > Haliaeetus > Haliaeetus leucocephalus. Next base: position 36,136 of record NW_010972703.1, on the reverse strand, counting down.
ATTTTCTTCCTAGTAGCTGGTATGTTTGGGTTCACGATGAGAAGAATGTTGATAACACACTGATGTTTTCTGCTTTTGCGAAGTAATGTTTAGATAAAATCAAGGATTTTTCAGCTTCTCCTGCCCAGCCAGCAGGAAGGCTGGAGAGGCACAAGAAGTTGGGAGGGGACACAGCTGGGACAGCTGAGCCAAATTGACCAAAGGGGTATTCCACAGAATGTGATGTCATGCCAATATAGAAAATGGGGGGAGTTGGGCTGGGGGGATCGCTGCTTGGGAACTAACGGGACATCGGTCAGAGGGTGGTGAGTAATTGCACTGTGCATCACTTATTTATTCCAGTCCTTCTATTATTATTGTAATTTTATTATTGTTATTATTACAACTATTTTCTTCCTTTCTGTCCTATTTCAGGGTTCTTATCTCAACCCATGAGTTTTAGTTTTTATTTCCCCGATTCTCTCCCCCATCCCACTGTCGGGGGGGGAAATGAGTGAGCAGCTGCGTGGTGCTTATTTACTGGCTGGGATTAAACCACAACAAGGGGGAATGCTGCTTTGACTGTCCTGGGACAAAAGTATCCAGGGTCAGGCCTGTCCTACTGAAGAACTTCGCAGCATTAGTGGTAACTCACTTCATTTGCACAGGCTTCTTGCTTTTGCACAGGTGAAGAGTCGGCTGCTGTAATGATGCCATCGCAGCAGAGAGCAGAGGAAGGGACCAGTAAGCACCAGTCTTGTTTTGAGGATGTTGTTTCAGAGGTCGTGGCCATGCTTAGCATGATGTGGGCAGCTAAAATGTAGTTAAAATAGCTGGGGTGAGGATGATGCAAGAAAGGTAAAACTGTTTGCAAGCTGCAGGAGGCACAGGGCAGCCCAAGCTGTGGGTCCTGGGGATGGTGCCCATCTCTCCTGGTTGACGGGGTATGGAGAGGATGCAGTGAGGTCAGGGAGCCCTAAAAATCCTTGGAGGCTGATGAAAGCACTGGGATGCACCCCCTGACCTGAGCCTGCACCCCACTGTGGTCCCCCACGTGCTTTGTGGCTGTATGTAAAGGTGTTGAAGGCACCCGTGGGGGGAATACAAGAGCTGCAGGGAGCTTGGGGTGCTCTTTGTGCCGTGGGTTTGCCGGCTGTGCCTCTTCCATGCAGTTTGTCCCCAGGTTTTAGCCTCAAGTGCATTAAAGACAAAAAGGTCCCCATCGGGGTCACCGTGGTCATAGCAGCGTTGCTTCTCACCATAATCGCGCTGGCGGGTAAGTGTCTGGAGGTGGAGGTGCCCACCACCAAAGTCCTCTCCTCCCCTGGAGAAAACCCAGTGGCGTAAGTCACCAGGACGTGTTCTGCTTATTTCCAGCTAAGAAATGCCCGTCCTGTCCATCCGGTTCCTCTCCTGTCCTTCCCAGCTGCCTGGGAACTGGGATCGGGTATAGGGAGAAGTGCTTTTACTTTGTGGAGGATGAAACGGACTGGAACAGGAGTCAGATCTCTTGCCTTTCTCTTGGAGCCAATTTGGCCACCATTGACACCCAGGAGGAGCTGGTAAATGAGAAATCCCTGAGGCAGTGGTGTGTTGGTGGCTTTTGGGAAGCAGATTTGGGATTCCCCTGGAGGGTGTTGCACGAATGCTTGCTTTTCCCCCCCTCTAGCATTTCCTCTTGCGCTATGGGAGTTCCTTGCACTACTGGATCGGTCTCCACAGGGAAGGCTCTGGACCTTGGAAATGGTCCAACGGGTCCCTCTTCAGCAACTGGTACGTCCCCTCTTCTTCTGGAGAACATAACCATGGCCTAGGCTGAGATGGGTCAGGGATTGAATGCAAAACCATGGCCTAGGCTGAGATGGGTCAGGGATTGAATGCAAGAAGACACAGAGAGAGAGAGAGAGATAAAAAATAAATTTGATGAGGGCATCCCTAGATCAACCCCCCTTGGGACCAAGCAACTGAAAATATTCCCTCCTTTGGGGGCAGGGGGACAGTTTTTGTCCTGCATGGGGCAGGTTGTTTGCTGGGGAAGGGTGCTCCGTGCTCCTTGCAGCGCTGTTAGCCTGTATGGGAGATGCTCAGCCGCTGACCTGCAGCTGACAGCAACCCCTTTGCTTCCCTTTGAGTTTTCCTTCTGCTGTTTGGTGCAGGTTTGAGGTCCGGGGCAAGGGCCAATGTGCCTATATCAATGCTGACGGGATCAGCAGCGACTGGTGCTCCCAGATGAAATACTCTGTCTGCAGCCACCCGCAAAAGCACCCCAGTGGGATTCAGAAAGATTCGGAAATCACTCTGAATTTCACCTGAAATTTTCCCTGTCAGCAGAGAAGATCAACCACAAGCTGCTATTAACCCTACACAACATGGTAGTGAGTGTCACAACGTTACATATTTATTTTAATTTTAGCTTACAAAAGCAGAAACTCCTCATGACAATGACACAGAGCCGTGACCAAAGGATCCTTACTTTAGTCTGACCACTAGAGTCTTTCCAGTTTTGCAGACTTGGGAATATTGAAGAGGCTTGGAAAACTCCCTGCTTTGCTGGCAGGTGCTGTGCTGCAGAACTCAGTCCTGCTGGTTTTGGTGTCTTTGTTCTTTGGTGGATTTGGAGGAGCTGGAGGTGGGGGGCAGAAATGCAAAGTGGAGAAATGAAACAGAATTGCTTCCGAGTCCTGCTCTGGGATGTGTTTTGGCATCCCGGCACGATGCCCAGTACCAATTCTGTCCCCATTGTTCCTCATGTTGTTTCCTCTGGCTTAAATCTCGGTGGCCTCTTTCTGGCAAATCCACTGGAACAAAGCGCTGCAGATGTGGGAGTGCAGCTGATCCCTCCAAATCGCGGCACAAGCTTCTGTCTCCATGGGACCCTGCACTGGGAACCTCAAAAGCACCGTGATGGCAATCAGCCTGGCGTCCTGCACTTGGACGCTGTTTCCATGACAGTATTTATCTCATGAGGGTGTTTTCCCCATAAAACCTGAACCAGGTCAGCAGTTGTCCACTCAGCTGTGAGCACGGGAAGGTACCAGCCTCTTGTTTTTCCAGCTGTGTTGGGGGAGCCTGTGCTCCCCCAAAAACTTGTTTCTCCTCCCCACACCCCCATGTGTGTATTACTTGTCTAATAAATATTAGCTCTATCAGAATCTGCCTTTTTTCCATATGCTGGGGTCACTGTGGCTACCACAGCACCCCCGTGTGAAAAATATTACCACTGGGGCAATCTTCCCACTTTTTAATGGGTTGAAATTTCCCTGCCTTTGCACTTTGCATTTGGGTGTAAAATAGCAATAACGGTTTAATTGCTTTTTCCTTTCTTTTCCTTCTTTCGCAGCTGGGCTGCAGAGACCGGACCTGTGTCGCTCTGGTTTAATTTGCTCCCATGAGCCTTACTGCTGGCTCCAGAGGGATTTTCGGAGTAGCCAGGTCTGTGGTGAGCATCAGGCTGGGAAATATTTCCCCTGGGACATGGTTCTTGCAACCTGCTCATGAACCAGAGCAGGACAGTACTCACAAAGCTTCCTGTAAAGGGGATCCATCCTCCCATGTCCAATTTTTCCCTCTCGTCTGGTTGATGCTCAGCCCCAGCCAGGCTCTGGAGGTGTTTCCGATCATGTCCCTGACAAAAGTCTGGGAGAGAAGGGATGGAGACCTGATCCTGCCTGTGGGGGTCTGGTCTGGGATGAGCTTGGCACATCCCAGCTACAGACTGGGGGGGCTGGAGAGGTTGGTGGGTTCTTTGGAAGAGGTGGAAGAGTGATCTGGAGATGATGGGCAGGGGAACAGTGTTTTTTGGGGTGATAGAGGAGCCTCTAAGCTCATGTATGGGGCAGCGTGTTTTTGCCCTTCTCCTTTCATCTCCTCTCAGCTCATGTTTCTGGGGTTTTCCCCTGAAATCCTGCCTGGCAGCGTGGGCTTGGATGCTTTGCAAGCCAGGAAGGAAAGGTCAGCCACAGTCTGGGGGCTGTGTGGCTTTTTGTGGAAAGCAAAGCTTAAAAAAGCCAAAGGCGAGGCAACGCTCGAGCCTTTCCCCCGCAGTTAGTTACCTTCTCCTCCACGCTCTTCAGCGTGACCAGCTGAGATTGCTGGTATGAACAGTTTTCTGCCGCCACCTCCCAGGCTCCGGTTTTTGTGGAAACCCAGTAGCACTTGGCTGCAAATGGCTGCCAGCCTGCGGGACACAGCCGGCAAACCGAGGTGCCTGCGGCAGAGGATGAGTGTGAGTCCCTGGCCCTGTGGGTGCCGTGGGGCAAGGGGCTTTTGCAACCCACCCTGGGATACTGGAGGCTTTTCCTGTTGTTTGAGCCCCTCCAGGTGCCTTTTTTGGGAGAAGTGGGCTGTGCCCATGCTGGAAAAATCTCCCCCCTGGTATGGGGGGAAAGCACGAGGAGCAACGGAGGAAGGTGTTGAGGGCATGGGGTGGTGCAGGGAGAGGGTGATGTGGATGGGGACAGCAGTTGGGAGGACTGGGGGAGGGGGGGTCTTGCAGTGCTTTCCCAATGTTCCTGGCCTTGTTGTCCCCCTTCCATGTGGAAAGGGGACAACAACCCTCCGGCATCCCTAACGATATGGGGTCTCCACCCACAGCCCTGAAGCTGTGGGTGATGCTTGAGCCATGGTACCTGTTGCATGGCGGCTTCCTTGCTCGCACAGCCGTTGTCTCAGCTGCAGCCTGAAGCACCTCAGGGGGCATTCGCACTCTGAGATGTTCGATCGGCTGGTATTGGTCGGGCAAGTTTCCCAGGAGTATGAGCCCTGGCTCAGGATGGGGCCATTTCCACCTGAAATGAGGATGGGTTTGACCTGCAGGTTGGTGCTGCTGCCTTGAGACCAGAGGATGCAACTGCTGGGGTGCAACCCCTGTGCAAAGCAGCCCTTGGGGATGGAGCAAAGTGCTGCCTGGGGACAGGACTCTCTGGGGGGCGGAACCCTGGGGTCTTTGCAACCACCATCAGTGTAGCGAAAGGGACCTGTATCAGAACAGGCTCCAAAAACACTTAAATCAGCCTGTGCGTGTCCACTGGGGGTATGCTGGCAGCTTTCCCCCTCCTGCCCAGTGGGGATAGCCGCTACCAGGGGCAGAAATTGCCCAGGAGCTGCTCCCTGCTAGAAATAAGGCCAAAATCTGCTCCAGCCCAGCATGGGGCTGGGATGTGGTAGATTTGGGGAGATTTTCACCATTTTGGATGACAGACCCTGCTACTCACCCTGTTGCTGCAGCAGCCACAGCACAATGCCTGCCAGGACTGCGGTCCCAACCCATCCAGCTCCCAGCAGCACCCAGTACCACCAAGGACCTGCAAAAGGACCCATACTGGGAGTGAGGGAGGAAGCAGCTCTTCTGTGGTCTTTGCCCTGTTTTTAACACCCTTTGTTTCAGCGGGCAGGTACCTCCATGACGCTCTGCTTAGTGAGAAAATCTTGCAAATGTCTGCGGGAGCAACAGAGCTGAGAAAACCCACAAGCTGCCTTGCTTGCTTGACTGGGGAAACCACAGCGAGCACGCCTGCAAAGCCTTGGAGCTGGGAGCTCAGCTCCTCTCCTCCCCGAGGTGCCTTGGGGAAGGGAAGGACCCAAAGCAAAGTCCTTGGGATGCCTGAAGTGATGGAGAGAGGTTGCCGGTTGCTGCACAGCTCCTGCTCAGCCTTGCTGAGCTGCAAAAAAAAAAAAAAAAAAAAAAAAAAAGATGAGCACATGAAGACCTGTGTGGAGGGATAGGGGTGTTCTTGGGGCTTGGCTGTATTTTTCCTCCCTTTCCAAGCAAATCAGGCTATGGGAAAGAAACCGGCTTGTGCCATCGCTCTGCCCCAGGCTGGAGATAGGTAGCAAACCTGCTTGAGAGCAAAGCATTGGGTTTTGGCCACCATCAGCTCAGGAAACAGATGGAAAAGCCATGGGAAATCCTTTCTTCCCTGTGCTTTCCTGCAGGGTAGGGGTCCAGTAGCATTGGGGATATCAGCTCCTCCAAACCCCCTCTGTCACCGAGGAGAAATTCCATGAGGTCAGGAGGAGCCCAGCACCCACTGTGCAATGGCACGGAGCAAATTCACTTACCGGGAAGTTTCCTGCAGCCGCCAGGAGCTGAGCGCGGTGGCACATCTGGCTTGGCGTAGACAGTGGTCAATGCCATGGCCGGTCCCTGTCCTTGCAGCATTAAGGTTCAGGGTAACAGAGGGATGGTTTTTTTTTTTCCGCCCCCGGAGCAAAAGCAAGCTCAGAGACTGGCAGTGGTGGTGGTTTTTGCGTCTGGAGTCACAGCTAAAAACCCACCCTCGCTGTTGTGCCCCAGCTGTCTTGTCTCTCCTCACTCTGCTCTTCCACCTGCTGTGGAAGCCCACAAAGAACTGTTTCTGAAAGCAAAGCTACCTTTTTTTAAGGTGTGGAGCAGCTTGGCGTGAGAAAGGAAGGTGCCGGAAGGTCGTCTTCTACTGGGGAAAGCAGCCTCCTCCTCCCGGTGCCGGACTAGTGCTGTTGCTAGCATGGACTAATATATATATATATATATATAGATATATAGATATGTTTTTTTCTTTTCAACCCACTTTTAAGCAGAGTGAAGAGCAAAAGGATATGATATGCTTGCAATCTGCAGAGCGCTGGTTAATTTTGGGGGTGTTTTCTAGCAGTACTTTGGGTCTTAGCACTGCTCCCATCCCGCTGCAGAGAGGTGAGAAAAATGGAGCTGGTGATGTGGGAAACACTAAACCTGTTGCATTCAGCTACAAAATTCACAACTGGCCTGTTTGGTATTTCTAGAGGCAAATTTGCAGGAGATCCACGTGGATTTGTGCTCCTGCGAATGCTCAAAATGCAGCATTAAAAACCCCCTCTGGCAAAGGGTGTGGCAAAAAAACCAGAGATGTTCCCCCAAAAAACCAAAGCACAAGGTGTAACATACTTTCCTAAGCAGGATTTTGCTTTCAGGGTGGGATCGGGCTTGTTAAGAGTTGGATCTCTTGGTTGATCCCCTGCTTTAGTTGCTTATGGAGGGATGCATCATCCCCCTGGAGCTGCCCACATTTTTCTGCTTTCAGCATAAAACCCCAAATCCAAAGGAAATGAAGCCAAGCTGGGGATGTAGACAGCTGCTGGAAACTGCTCAAAACAGGTAAATGCAGAGCTGGGATAAACCATCTTTTGATAAGTCTCGGAAAGACAACGATTTCTCCAGAATCCCCTTTCTAACCCCAAAGTCTCCAGGAGAAGCTGTTGCATTCGAGCAGTCAACCTTGACGTGGGGGCACAACCCAAGTGACATGCCAAGGGCCAGGTAAATCCAATGGGATTTAGGTGACTCCTTTCTGTAGCACAAGCTGGTGAGAAAAAACCACTCAAATTCCCCCTTAAAAAAGGAACCTCTGATCCCATGTCTGCTTTTAGGACTACTAGAGGCTGAGTGCTGAAATCTGATTACTTTTATTGCAATTATTTTCTTGGCTGGAGAGCAACCGGTTGCCGGGAAGTTGGGGTGATGCCCTTTCAGGGCCTCCTGCTGTTTGATGGATAATTAATAAGATTAATGACTGTGGTATGTTTCAAGAGCTCTCCCACACCTTGGGCTCAAAGCTTTGGACTTTTTCAAGTGCAAAAAAGGAGCAAAAAAAGGGAACAGGAAGCATCTCCCCACAGCGATGGGTAGATAAAAGCACTGGGGGTCCGGACAGAGAGCATGGGGAACCCAGGTAATAATTTGGGGAGAAACGGCTCCAAAACCCGTATTTTTTTAACTATTACGAGTAGTTCTTGCTCAGTGTTTAACGTTGCAGATGATGGTCTGGGCAAACCAACAAGCCGCGGGGGTTTCGGTGCCCTCTGCACGTCTCCCTCCATCCTTGGTGGCTTCTTCATCCAGAGTTGTCCCCAGGAGGAGGTTGGGACTGGTGGCAGGTGCCACCCGGGGTCTTTTCCAGCTTGTCACCACGCCAAAACATGTGCTGGGGAGGAGACGAGAGGGACGATGGGTCTGTCTCTGCTCACCCCGATGTGTCCCCGTGTCCCTCCTCACCTGGGGTATGGGGGGCACCGGCCACGCTGCTGCAAACCCACCTGCAGCCCCAGTTTTATGGCATCCCCCGTCTTCGCTGGGCAAACCCCTGCAGCCTCGAAGGCATGCTGGGGATGCTGATCAGTATTCCCTCTTCTATATGCTGATCCCCAAATTAATTTTGCTGGATCAGCACGTTTCCCCTCCCTTTTCCCCCTTTGGGGATTGGAGGGGAAATAAAACCTTGAGGCGGGTAAATTAATTGCCTCCAAGCGTTTTGGTTTTGTGGGGAAAACTAATGAAGTTGGACCCAGTTTGGGGGTTTTATCACCCACCTCTCCCAAGATGAGAGCCAGGAAGCAGAGCACGACGCCAGCAGCAGCAATTTGGATGATGCTGAGGATGCTCGGCCACTCCACTGCCAACATTTCTGCAAACCGGGGGAGAGGTATAAAGAATGGGTGAAAAGATGGGGATTTCCGTAGTGAAACAGGACTTTATGGCAGGGTCTGCCTTGCTATTGTCTCTTCTCATCTCTAACTTTGTTTTTGTGGGTTGTAGTGCTGCAAAAATACTCCCTGTTGCTATAAAGGGTCAACAGTTTGGTGCTTTCTGCACGTCCGTGATGAGATGTAGCCACTCAACACTTCTTTAAAAAAAAAAAAACTATGAAAAACACAAACCCCAAATACCCAGCTTTCCCTGGCTGCAGTTCACGATGCGTTTGGGTTCTTAAATGGCTTGTTTTCTCTTGCTTCCTCTGAAAAACAACCCCAGGGCAAATTTCTTGTGCCAAAGCTCCAGGTTTCTGTTCTGCAGTGGCATTAAAACCAAGCTAGGGCAAAATTTACTTCTTTTTTTTTTTCCCTCCTAGCAGGCATTTCTGCTGTTTTATTTTTGCTCCTTCTCATCCCACAGTTTAGCACTTTTCTTCCCTATTCCTGCATTTTCCTCTCCTGTTAGTGCCAGCTTCTCCCGTTCGCTCCATCCTTTCCCCACTTCTAAAGGCATTTAAATGTGCATTTTTTCCCCCTTCCCTCAGTTACCTCTGCTCACGGACAGGTTGACACCCACGCAAGCCAACCCGTCTGGGGCTCGCACCGTCACCAGGTAGGTCCCTGCATCCTCATCCCTCACATCCCTGAGGGCCAGGGTGCCGTTCGGTCGGACGCCTGCCCGCTGCCTGTACGACCCGTCCACCTCCTGGGAGATGGTGCAGCTCTGCTCCCACCAGTTCCAGGCTTTCCCTGTGCAACCATCCAGGGTGTAGGTGAGGATGGGATGGTTCTTGGGGCTGCTGATGAGCTCCCAGGTGATGTGGATGAAGTCCCAGCCCGAGCAGGGGGTCCGCAGGGAGAAGGAGAGCAGCGCTGTCTGGTTGAGGTGGGCATGGGCTGGGTTGCCGGAGAGGAATAACGGGGAGAAGGTACCTGCGCGTGGAAAGGAGAGGCTCTCTGTGAGGAGGGAGTTGCAAAGAGCTTTTAAAGACCTGGATGCAGGTGCAGGAATGGGGCAAGGATCGGGCGATGCTTCAACCCGAGTATCACCCCGTCTCACAGCACGTTGCAGATGCTTCACGCCAAGCATTGTCCCATCTCATCCCATCCTACAGCATGTTGCAGATAAGGGCTCTGTAAATCAGTGGAGTCTTTGTTTTAATAGGACTAGCTGTTTTTCTTTTTTTTTCATTTTGGGCAGGCTCAGCAAGTATTTGCTCCCTAGAAAACCCCTTTCCTGGGCTTTCTGAACCTGCCATTTGCTCCTTGCTCCTCTCCACCTCTTGGGATTTGGTGGACCCCCCCAAAGCCATCATTACCTTGCAAAATCAGAGTGACCTGCATGGTGTGTGCCACATCCAGACCCTGCACTGTCAACTGGTAAACCCCAGCGTCATCTGGCCGGGTGTCCTGGAGCACCAGCGAGGTGTTGTAGCTGATATTTGCCCTTGAATTGTAGAAATCGCCCACCTCCATCCTCTGTTGGCACTGTTGCCCAGATGCTGCGAGGGTCTGGTTGCACCTTTCCATTGTGTAAATCAAAACTGGGCGATCCCCCGTCAGAAAGCTCCACTTGATATGGTAGAAGTCCCAGGTAGGGTTGAGGAGCTGGAGGGAGACAGGTAAGATGGCTTTCTCCCCTGGGGAAACCCAAACCGGGTTCTGCAGCGGGGCTATGGAGATGGTGGTGACAGCACCTGCAGTGGGGAGGGATGAGAAAGGAGATCATGGGTGAGAAATTCCCATGGATGCCTTTAAGTTATTGCCAAAATCTGGATTTAGGGCCCAAAATCTGGGGGAATATTTCCCACCAAGTTCAGCTCACGCCTCTCTGCTCACTTCGACGGGCGAGGCGTTGGATGCACAAGGTGGGACTGAGCAATATTTACATTTTCCAGGTGTCCCCTCCAATTGCTTTCTCCTCCACTGAGTCCCAAGGGATCTTTTGGGCAGTGCCAAACGAGCCTCCTTTCTGAGGATGAACTGAATAAATGACCCTTGCTGGACACTATGCATTTATCAGAGGAAATTCAGGTTTCTTTGAGATATTTAAGCTCACATTGGCTGTGTGGGGCTGCTTTTGCATCCTCTCCACCTCAGACGTTGCACTGGAGCAAAGAGGTTGGCAGAGCAAAGGGATGGAGAGGAGAAAAGTCTCCTTTCTGGTGAAGAGGACAAAAGAATTGATGGAATTAATGACTGGGAGAAGGTTTTCATGGAGAAGGGGTTGCACGAGTCTCCATGGCTGGTGGTGAAGAAAGGGCTGGAGAAATGCTCTGCCCAGAGTGATGCTCTTTGAGGAGAAGATGGTGAAAACCTTCCAAGCTCTCCCTCCTCCACCTTTGGTGCCACCCCAGCCTGGTCTCTGAAATCCCTTCACTCACCCGTGAACGCCAAGAAGATGATGGCTCCCCTCATTGTGGCACGGTCCTGGTGCCGAGCAGCAGCAGGTCGCCAGCTCATCCCCCTCGCTGGCTTTTGAGGAAGACCTAAATATTGTCTTTGAACCTCCTCGTGCCCTTTTTGAGCTGGGGAGGGGGGAAAACAAACTAAACAAACAAACACAAAGCCCCGTGCTGGTTTCCGTCCCCAGCAGCACCTTGCTCACCTCCCGCTCTGCGAGGTGGCAAAGGATGTGGCTTTTTGCAGCATCCACTCACGGGATGGGTTTTGGTCACAATTACCAGTTGTGCCCCTACCGAGAAATTCTTGTCCACTGCCAGAAAGCCCAAAATTTGGGGCACAGCAGAAAGGCATCTCCAGTGTGAGATCGCTTTGTCCTTCACCCATGTTTTATGTCCGTATGGCTGCAGGAGTGCAAGTTTGGGGGTGCTTTTGGGAAGGGCTTGGTACTTCCAATTCCCACTTTTTGGCATTGCTTGTGACTCTTCAAGCGAGCTGTGAGATTTTTTGCAAGAAATAGCAAGGGAAAAGAAAAAAAGCAACCAGAAATGCTCTTCCTCCTTTGCTCAGGCTGGGATGAGGCAACCTCATTGTTAACTTGGCTGGAAGATAGTGATGGAGTTGCTGCTCTTGCTGTTTTTATTAGGAAAAAGGGAAAGAATGCACCCCGTATAAGTATCTAAGAAATAGAATTTATTGTCAGACCAATAGATGCTTTATCCTGAAACACAACAACTGCTTCTTAATGCTCCAGTTACAGAAATAATCAAATCGCCTTATTTTGTTGAGGCTTATCCATAATACAGGCAATCCAAAGATAGCCCTTTGCTTGGATATTAAGCTCTTTGCCACCCAATGTGGTGGCACAGTGAGGTTTTCAGCATCCTGTATCCCCTGGAAGAATATGATATTGGTGGTGGAAGTTTGCTATGAGTTACTGTTAAATATTTCAACTCCGCTATTGGCTAACTTATGGCACTTCCTCGTTTTTACTGGTGCAGAGGGTGTGTTAACCATAATATTAGTTTTAGCTATTGCACAAATCTTTGGAAAACAGAAACAACTTCCTTTTTTACTGCTGCAGAGGGTTGGTATCCTGGTTTCAGCTGGGATACAATATGATATTGGTGGTGGAAGTTTGCTAGGAATTTTGCTAGAAATTACTGTTAAATATTTCAACTCTCCTATTTGCTAACTGGTTACAGCTCTTCCTCTTTTTTAGTGGTGCAGAGGGTTGGTTGACAATAATTACAGGTTTTAGCCATTGCACAAAATTTTGCAAAACAAACGGAAAGATTGCATTATAAGACAAGGTCAGGGGAGGGCTAGTTATCCTTTGTCCCGGTTTCGGCTGGGATAGTTAATTTTCTTCCTAGTAGGTGGTGTAGTGCTATGTTTTGGGTTCGGTCTGAGAAGAATGTTGATAACACACTGATGTGTTCTGCTGTTGCTGAGTAATGTTTAGAGCAAGACAGGGATTTTTCAGCTTCTCCTGCCCAGCCAGCAAGAAGGTTGGAGGGGCACAAGGAGTTGGGAGGGGACACAGCCACAACAGCTGAGCCAAATTGACCAAAGGGATATTCCATACATGTGAAGTCATGCCCAGTATGTAAACTGGGGGGAGTTGGCCTGGGGGGCGGATTGCCGCTCAGGGACTATACTGGGCATTGGTTGGCGAGTGGTGAGCAATTGCATTGTGCATCACTTGTTTTGTATATTCCAATTCTTTTATTATTATTATTGTCATTTTATTATTGTTATTACTATTATTTTCTTCCTTTCTGTCCTATTAAACTGTTCTTATCCTGAGTTTTACTTTTTTTTTTCCCCTGATTCTCTCCCCCATCCCACTGTCGGGGGGGCGAAATGAGTGAGCGGCTGCATGGTGCTTAGGTGCTGGCTGGGGTTGCTCACTCACCCCCCACCCCCCCCAGTGGGATGGGGGAGAAAATCGGGAAAAGTAAAACTCCTGGGTTGAGATAAGAACGGTTTAATAGAACAGAAAAGAAGAAACTATTAATGATAATGATAACACTAATAAAATGACAACAGCAATAATAACAGGATTGGAATGTACAAATGATGCACAGGGCAATTGCTCACCACCCGCCGACCGACACCCAGCCAGTCCCCGAGCGGCGAATCCCCCCCCCCACTCCCCAGTTCCTATATGAGATGTGACGTCCCATGGTATGGAATACACCGTTGGCCAATTTGGGTCAGCTGCCCCAGCTGTGTCCTGTGCCAACTTCTTGTGCCCCTCCAGCTTTCTCGCTGGCTGGGCAGGAGAAGCTGAAAAATCCTTGACTTTAGTCTAAACACTACTGAGCCACAACTGAAAACATCAGTGTGTTATCAACATTCTTCACATACTGAACTCAAAACATAGCACTGTACCAGCTACTAGGAAGACAGTTAACTCTATCCCAGCTGAAACCGGGACAGATATCCTTTCAGAGCTTTTTCATCCACCGCTGATGTTTTGGCCATAGCAAATGGGCTGAGCCATGAGGCTGTAAGGTGCCTGAGCAAGCTTTTAATTGGCAAGGTTAGGTATGAGTGGTACCACCCATCACCCAGCGCTTTCCAGGGGTGGTGGGGTCCTGTGGTGCTTTATAGCCAGTTCTGCAGGTTTCTGCTCCTTTTTATTTTATTTTGAAACAGGGATAAAATTTTAAAGGGAGAGGGGACTAGCAGAGAAGGGTGACTGATCAAGCCACCTAGGAAACTCAACTCCATCCAAGCTGTTGTTTCTTTTCTCCTCTTTTCTACCAAGGAGCAGGGGATTGAGGGTTTTCAAGGTTTTTCCATGCAGGTTTTCCATTAGCTTGACTTGAACTGAAGGTCTCTCCATGTGCTGCCCCCCCTCCATGCTTCCCATGTCACTTTACATCTCAATGGCTTCCCTCTCGCAGATCCACTTGAATTCTGCCTGGCAGGTCTCTGAGTTGGTCTGGTTGGCTTTCACCACCCCACAGCTCTCCGAGTCCATGTTACCTGAGACTTTGAACCTGATGGAGAGACAGGAGATGAAGCAGCTCCCACAGAAATGCTTCCTCCCATCTCCCAAAGCCCCCCGCCCCGGGGTGCTCCATCTGCATCTGAGCATCTCTTTGGGCAACACTCACATCAGCTGGTCCAAGGGAGCCCCGTCCACCCATGTCCGGTTATGAGCACTGACAGATAAATGCAGCCCAATCCAGATGTGGTTGGTTCCCTCCGCGAGGCAAACCAGCCAATCTTTGGTATGATGGGGCAGCAGAAGGCTGTGTGTGAAAACCAGACCCCCCAGGATCGGTGGCAGTTTCCCCCTCTGGTACTTACCATGGATGCTCAGAAAAATTACGGCTGAGACCAGGAGGAGGCTCAGCAGCAGCAGCAGCATGGCTGCTTTGTAATAACATCAGTGGCGGGATGTGCCTGGGGAAAAAACATTTTGGAAGGCTTTATGGAGAAATTAGCAGTGCTGAGCAATGGAAGAACCAGTCGCAGGCATCAGGGGTGCAGTGCTGACTATCGCCAGGTGCATAGTGCTTATTTGGCTGGTGCAAGGTTAAATCTAACCCCAGCTGGGCAGACAAAAAAAAATACAATAACAAGAGTTGTGCTGTCCTGAGCATTGGCAAAAAAAAGGAGCAGAAAGAAAGGAGTAAGGATTGCTAAGAAATTACATTTCTTTGTGTTGGTTTCCAGGGTAGGCAAGAGGCAATGCCGGACTGGCCATCATTTAGGGAGATGAACCTGGAGGTGCCCAGAGGCAGAAGCATGAAACTGATGGACAAAATGCCCCCCAAGCCCCTCGTTGAAATTTCTCATGGCTTTTTTCACCTCTGCAGCAATGCTGAGGGAAATTCGCCCAGTGGAAGGAAAGACAAAGTGAATTGCAAAAATTGCTACTGCCTGTGGTTTCTTCTCATGGCCATGCTGGCCGAGAAGATCCCCAGTGCCTGGATCCATCGGCTTGGGCATCAGGGTGGGGTCCTTCACCTTCAATTTGGTCGTGATGATGTAACCTCCATCATCCTCCATCGCTGGTGTCAAGGGTGCGCTAAGTGAGCGTGCATGAAGAAGGAGGGAAGCTATTATGTGCAGAGGCGGTGTGGTTAGGTGAAGCTGGTGGAGGAAACCCTCACCACTCTTCCAGCTGCACCAGTGTAGCCGTCTGCAAGGTGCAAGTCTCCGATGAGTGGTGGGCATGGACCTTGGGGTGCTGGGGGCAGCTTGCAACGCCTTTCCTTGGGAGGCTGCTGAGGTCTCAGGCTCTTCCTTGCCAAGAAAAGCTTGGAGACCCACCACTGGGAAACAGGAGGAACCTCAAGATGGGAAAACACTGGATGCTAAAGAAGAAAGCGCCAGCAACCATGATGATTTGGGAGCACTCATCCTGCCCTCTGAGACTTCTGTGCCTGAAGCTGTGACCGTGCTATTTTTGCAACCTCTTCTGACTTTGGGGAAAACTCTGCCTGTCACTTTGAGTGACATCCTGGGTCTGGCCATGCACAGTTTGGTGCCCTTTTTTTCACATGTGTTGCCTCTGCCATTGCTTCCACGCTTGATGGCATGAAAATCACCACCATAACCCAAGCGATGGCCTCCCAGGAGCAGCAGTGGGGGATAACTGAACCTTTTATCCCCATGACCCAGCTCTGAGTCTTAGGGCTTGTGATTAGAGCAGCCTGGAGCGGGGACAAGTTAGATCTTACGTGTCCTGATGGTATTTCCACAAATACCGAAAGAAGCTGTCAGTTCCTATGACTCACAGTCTTGCCGCCTGCTTCATGACTTATCTCTTCCGTTGTGGCAAGCATAGTGGTCTGTGAGGCATCATTTCTCTTCCTGGGTGCTTGGCTTGCAAGTTGAAGCCCAGGCTCAGGCGTTTGGATAGGTGACGACGAGCGTGGCCACCTCCTCCTGCCCTGGGGATATGATGTCTGCGGTCAGGGGGCTGGAACACCCCCCCACACCCTTGGCATGCTCTGGGGGTTTGCACCAATCACCCCCAACTATCTCCACAGCCAACTCACCCAAATGATGATGGTTTTGCAGATGGCTAGAGCAGCAGTTATTAATTTATAATATTTGTATTTTTTTTTCTCCAAATGGAGAGGGTGGGCAGTTTCTCTGGGGAAAAGGGGGGGGCCATCGCAGAGGGTGCAAAGAGTCTCCCAAGCCCCAAAGGTCTCCAGTGCTCAAAGAAAGATGGGGACCACACAGAGCAGTGATGCATCCCTCCAAGCACACATTTGCAAGAGAGTTTGAAAGCAGAAACTGGGGGTGGAGGTGTGACAACAAGAAACCGTGGGTTGGACTCAAACCCAAATGCATCCCAATCAAAATGAAAATCTATCTTGATCTCCTGGTAATCATCCTTGCTGCAGCTTGCCCCATCTCCCTCTTTCCCTGTGCAGCCCGAGAAGAGCCTGGCCCCATCCTTCCCTTATCACCCATCAGGCAGGGCAGGCAACCTGCGGTTTGGTGAGAAACGAGAAAATTATCATTTCCACGTGGCAGGCAGTGGGGTGAAGCAGGACCCAGTCAGCATCAATCGAGCTCATCGTCCCTGAAAAACAGAATCTTTGGGGGCGGAGTGTAAAAGAGGCTGTTTCAGGCAGCCGACCAGATGCTGCACATCTGCGGCCAGATAATGTCACCAGACCTCAAATTCTTGCTTCTGCGATAACAGCCATGGGGGTTTTCCCAGGGCAGCTCAGAGAGTCTTCCCATGCTTTTTCTCACTGCCTTCAGTGCTCCCAGCCCTTCTCCCCAGAGGCTTTTCCCACTGGGTTTAACCTCCTCTCTTGCACCTCCTTCTCCTTGGAGCATTTTCTCATCCCTCTGGGCTGACTTTTCTCCCAGCCTGTTGCTTTTTCTCCTCGATGGAGAAAGCAGCAGCAGTAAGCCCAGCCCCTTGGTTTTTCCTCTGCCGTAGCGAGATGATTCAAAAACCACATTTAGCATAGCCTGACCTTTGCTTTGCACACAAACTGTTTCAAACCAGCTCCAAAAGCTGCCACAGCAGTTGAGAATTGACTGCAAACCTTTGGGGAGCAGGTAGAGCATGGTGCCTTCGCCATCACCTGCCTACAGGGCTCTCTTAAAAAATCCCCACTGCTCTGGGTTTTTTCCGCAAAAATAATAGGAAAAAACCCATCAAAAAACGCTCTTCCTGCTTGGAAACTCTGAAGCATAAAGCTTAAAGCAACCACTGGTTTCTCGAGGTGGTCTCTCACCCCTTTGCCTTGCCTACAAGCCCAAGCAGGCACCCGAGCTACTGGGGTGCAGCCAAGCGTTGGGAGCGTGGCCGTCGGGCCATCCCTCCCCGAATGTGACGATACGCAGCAGCTTGAGGAAGTCACTTTCAGCCGACGTCGGCTCTCGCAGGAGGTAAGAGCTGGGGAAAGCAGCTGCTTGCCTGCAAAAATTGGGGCTGGTTGAATCAGTGGAGCAGGAGTGACGCTGTGGTTGGGATGGGGAGGGCAACCTAGAGAGGCTGAAATAATCAGCTGGCTAAATTAAAAATGGCATATTGAAGGGAGGGAATTAAAAAACCAAACCCCCAAATGACTACTTTTCAGCTGGTTTTATCGAAGCGTTTGCCATCATGGGTGCCCTGCCTTACCTGCCTATTTTATTGTGATTGTTTTGAGTTTCTGGATGTGTTTTTTCAGCTGCTGCTTTTTAATACTTTTTCTCTCTGTTTTGCTGCTTTGTAACTGCTTTTCAGTGCTGGCTTTTTTTTTTTTTCCAGCCCCTTCTAGCTAACAGGATTGCTTTCTCTGGAAGGAATTAAAATCATGGTGAAGTGAGGTAAATAATTATACAATAAAAAGGACTTAGATTTGTTTCAATTCAGTGGAATTAATAGTGATTTGGGGGGAGCTGGAGTGAACTGGCTGGAAAGCACAGTGGGCTTGGGAGGGGTAAAACCTGGGCAGGAGCTCAGGCTGCCCTGTGTGATCTCTTAAATTTGGGCGGGGGGGGAGTGTGTGAAAAACATGAGCTTCCATGGGGTCTTTTTTAAGGGGATTTTTGCTTAATTTTTACAATCATTATTATGAAGCAGCGCCAAAAGCAGAACAGAAGTTTGAAATGGGGGAAACTGAAAGCTTTTCTTTATCTCAAGTTACTACTTTCGTTTCTCAAATATTACCTCAATGCTTCAGCAGTAACAGCTCTCCCAGCCCTGGGCTGCAGTTTCCTGCTCAAACCCTGCTCAGAGACAGGACAAAGTCTGGCCTTTGTGCCATTGAGTTTTGGGTACCTCCAGGGTTGGGGAAGCATCACCCCTTCCCAGCCTGCCCTTGTTATGACTTTTTTCTCTTCTCTGCTGCCAAATTTAACCCTAAAACTGCTTCTGAAACACTAGATCTGAGCACATCTTTGAGCACTGAATTTGCCTCCTGCAAATCCCCCGTGCAAGGGAAGGGAGAGGCTTTGCACTTTTTCCTGACAACCAACCCCGGTCCCTATGTGGTTTTAGAGCTTATTCCCAGAATAAAATGTCACTGTTATACCAAGCCCAAATTGCTGGGGCAGGTTCTTGGTAGGCTTTTACTGCTTTGTTTTGTAATGCTGAAGTACACAAGACCGAGGGAGGGAATTAACGGCCGTTGCACCCATTG
This sequence comes from Haliaeetus leucocephalus, assembly GCF_000737465.1. Lineage (NCBI taxonomy): Eukaryota > Metazoa > Chordata > Aves > Accipitriformes > Accipitridae > Haliaeetus > Haliaeetus leucocephalus. The sequence continues at coordinate 17,645 of NW_010972703.1, read as the reverse complement.
GCTCACGATTAGGAAAACAAGTGTGTACCCTTTGCTCCGTGCAAGGGCGGACACTGGAGGAAGTGAGATAAGGGGTTTGGTGAGCAAAACAACTTTGCTGTAAGCAACTGCTGGCAGCAGTAGTTTTCTTTTAAATTCAGCTTCTTCCTTCCTGTTGGTTCCTGGAGGGGTTCAAATTGCAAGTTCTGCTTCAACCCGTCAGGCAGTTTGCTCCATTCCTGCAGCGATGGCTCCCAACTCCTTAACAGACTTGTGTCCCCTTGTAAATGCTTAAACTCCCTTCAAACTGTGAATAGTTAATAACTTATATTTTTCTTTTAATATCTTTTAAGATTTAAACTACCCTTTAACTTTTTTCTCTCCCTTTTTTCCTCCTCTCCCCCTTTTTCTCTCTTTATCTTTTTTCCTCTCTTTTTTTATCTTTCTCTCTCCCCTCTCTTTTTCTCCCGTCTCTTTTTCTCCCCTCTCATGTCATCTTCTCTCACATTGTCCTTCTTTCTGTCTTTCTTTTCCCCCGATGTGTTTTTAGCACAGCACAAACGCACTCCCATGCCATGGCTTCCCGTGGTACGTGTTGCCCACGAGGTCTTGGAGTGTTGCAGAGGAAAAAAAACCCAAAGACTCCAGACAGCTTGGTGGGATCTTGCAAATGTGGGAGGCATGGCTGGCTGCAGATTTGCTCAGCCTTTTCCTTGTTAACACGCAGCTTGAGCCGCACTCCCTGTAGATGGTAGTGGATGTGAGTGAGCCCCTGGGTCTGGCACGTCTCTGCTTGCAATGGGGAAAGGAGCACAACAGCCACGTTCTTCAGACCAAGAGGAAGTGTTGAACAACTGCAACGATATAGAGAAAGATTGCAAGTGGGGTAATGCTGGGGAAAAAACCCAATGCTCTGGGTGAGGGCAGGGGGTGGGAAGAGCATCTCGCTCTGGTGGAGCACCAGTGGGGTGGGCATGGAGCTTTTGGGCAGGTGCAGATCAACCCAGGCACCTCTACGCTAAATTTCATGTTGCAGCCACCTCTAAGGGCTGAAAAGCCCTAAATCCATCTCCAGGTCCTCAAACACACATTGGTGCCTTTGAAGGACACAGGTCCGCTCTCCCTGCCTTGTGGGCAGCCCCTTGAGCCTCTGCAAGGTCTCCCCACCCTCCTGAGCCCCAACAAGGTCCCTGTCCCAGCTGGGGCTCGGGGTGGACTGAGGATCCAGCAGAAAAAGAGCACAGGATTAGGGAAAGGACCCAGCCCACACCCTCTCCTGCTCTTTCCTCCCCCAGGGTCCAACACCAAGAAGCCCGACCGGGAAAGATCCCGCTCGTCTCGGGTTTTCGTCCCTCTGTGTGTGGTGCTGGTGCTCCTCGTCTTCGTCCTGCTGGTGGCCTTGACTGGTGAGTCCCATCCAGGCATCCCGCATGGGGACGATCCAGGCCAGGCACCCCTCTTTTGGGGAAGAAGGGATCGCAGGACTTTCCTAGCATCAAGGGATGCTCCCCAAGCAAAGCACCAAGCCTGCTTCAGGGGGGACCCCTTTTTTTTATTCCTAAATTGTGGTCCAGGCATCCTGGCTCTTGGTCAGCCACGTGATTCCCTTTTCCAAGGGCATCAACCCCAATTTCCCGCCTGTAGCCTTGAGGAAAAAAATAATAAATCCCATTTTCCTGCTTTTTAGGACTGCCCACACACATCTCTCAGTTTTTTCTTTTGCAGTTGTCCATTCAGGATCCCGTTTGCCTCAGCCTGACTTCTCCCACGTGTGCCCAGACGCCTGGCTTGGTTTCCAAGGGAAATGCTATTATTTTTCTGAGGCTGAGAGCAATTGGACCACCAGTCAGGAAAGCTGCGAGGCCCTGGGAGCTTCACTGGCCCTCATAAACACAATGGATGAGCTGGTGAGAACTGTGCTTGAGCCCCTACACTAGTACCAGGGTAGGAAACATGAAAAAAACCACCAAAAGAGACATGCCCCCCATCCCCCCAAAAAAAAGAAGAAAAAAAACCAGACCAAAAACGTGCTTGGCCCCAAATTGCACCCAATGCTGTAGCCGGGAGTGGATGTCTTGGGGAAAGCACCATCTCTGGGTGGGGTGATGGACACAGGTGGAAAAGAGGAGGTGAGGAAGACAAGACCAGCTAAAACATGACATTTCTTTGCTTTAAAGACCTTCATTAAACGCTATAAAGGCGAAGCTAACCATTGGTTTGGGCTGCGAAAGGAGAAGGATGACAGCTGGTGGTGGACCAACGGCACAGCCTTCAACAACTGGTTGGTCCCTCTGTCCCTGTTGGGCGCTTGGGGTTGGCAACTGGGGCAGGTTTGCCTCTTGGTGTGGTTGGAAATGGCCCCAGGGAGCTGCTGTATTGCTTCCCCCTGCTTGGATGGAATATCTTAGAGGGTCTGGGATGACCCATCCTGGGATGGGGACCTTCTCCTGCCACCGTGCCCAAGCAGCTCCTGGCTTTCCGTGGGAGGTTTGGGATGGACCAAGGATGCTGCACACCAATCCCCTATTAGACACCCTCAGCCAAACGCTACCCTTCTCTCCTAGTGAGGAAATCCCAGTTTTTCTTAATTTTTTGGGGGTTGCTTTCCTCGTTTCCTCCTTTTCTCGCTCACCTGAGTGTGTCGGCATTGCAGGTTTGAGGTGCGGGGTGGTGGGCCCTGTGCATACCTGAACCACGAGAGGATCAGCTCATCCCTGTGCCACACCAAGAAGAACTGGCTGTGCAGCAGACCCGACAATTACATCCTCTGGAAGCAAAAAGCATATCCATAATAAAAGACCCCATAAACAGGAGCTTCATCCCAGTCCCCTTGCCAGCAGATGGAGAACCGAGCACAGTTTCTTTTGGTAAATCCCTATATCTGACTCTATCACCAACATATATGAGTTCTTTCAAAAGCCATATTTTGCCTATAAGCGAGGCAGGTCCATAAGCTACTCACTTGAGTGAATTAATTTCAATGAACAGATTTTCTTGCTGTTGGAAGGAGGTGAAAAAAGGTGGGGAGGGAATTTGGTGAAATGGTGGATTTGGGTGAGCTTGGAATGTTTTAGAGGTTTTTTAAAACACAAACAAACAAATAAAAAAAAAACAAAAAAACCCAACCCCCCCCCAACCAAAACCAAACAACCACCCCCCCTCAAAATCAAAACCCATCTTGCCCCCAAAACCCCTCAAAATCAAAAAACCTAAACCAAACCAAACAAAAAAAATCCCAAACAACAACAAATAATTCCTCCCCCCCAAAAGACACCCCACCCCCCCCCCCCCCCCACAACCAACCCCCTTCCCACA
>NW_010972703.1:0-14341 GCF_000737465.1 Haliaeetus leucocephalus | reverse complement strand
ACAACAAAAAAAAATCCCCCCCCCCCAAAAGACCCCCCCCCCCCCCCCCCCCCCAAACAAAAAACTGCTTGCATTAGTCCATGTGATGATGTTCTCGGATGTGCCCAGGGAGATGCACGCTTGGTAGTATACTCCTTACCACAGTCGTCACTCGGGAAAACTTTTCTTAATAGAACTTTGTAATACATGCCATACATTTTGTGCCACCTGACCTCTTATTTGCAAATCTGTGTTATTTCAGTAAATTGAAACCAGCTAGTTTTGTAGGCTTTTATTGATGCTGTAGCTCTATCGACACACCACCTGGGGCACCGATGTTTTTGCTTTCCCAGCTCGGAGGATTGCCTGCACCCCCAAAAATTGTCTTGACCTGTGTGGGAAATGCATTTGCAAACCTTGAAATCTCTCACAGGACCGTAACGGTGAAGATGGGGGTGGCTTTACCCCAAATATTGGCAGCAAGCGTCTCACAGGCTGGGCATTTTGGGATGGGCACATGTCAGACAGAGGCGTCGCATTTCTCTCCACCTCCTGCCGTCGATGGGGAGAGCTGGAAAGGGTGTTTCTGGCAAACCCACTCATGTTCAGCGTTACAGATATCGACCTCCAACACCTTGTTTTTCAGTGTCCCACACCCTTCATCCACCTCCTGCAGGGTGCGAAACCTACAGAACAAAAAATGTTATTGCCTGAGAGGAGCAAACTCTTCCAGGCTTGCAGAAGAGGGGAGGTTTCTCCTGCCCTTTTTCTGCACCATCTCGTTGTGCTACAAATGATTTCTTGCTGGTGGATGGCCCAGATTTGAGTACAGGTTGCTGTGCTTGCAATAAGATCTGCAAGGAGCGTGCATGGACCATTAAAAGCTGTGTTGGTTGCATGGGATGGTGGGAGGTGTTGGGTTATCATGCTCTGTAAACCCAACTCTTGGTCTGCAAAGCTTTGGCAGGAGGAATACGAGACCGTTGCATAGACAGAAAAATCTTGGAGGGATGGGTCAGGGCATGCACCGGGTCTGAAATGGAGCAAAGCTGCTTTTTACACCAACGGGTTGCAGATACACTCACATTGTGGTGTTGAGGGGTGTGTTGTCCACCCATCTCCATTTCCTGTGGGATGATAGTAATCCAATCCACACCGGCTGTGTGCGTCCGCCTGTAATATTCTTGATGTACTCCTGGGAAATGGAGGTGACCGGTTGCTCCCAAAAATCTCTCTGCAGAGAGTTTTGTGGGGTGCAAAGCCACGGAGTAAATCTGACTCATTTCATCCCCAAAGAGATGGGACACGAATGTCCCCTGTTCTTTGAAGGCCTCCATGCACCATCTCTAAAGGGCCCTCTGGGGTGGAACTAGCTTAAATTCAGAGCCCAGGACACTGACGTCTCCGTCTGAGCTCTGTGTCCCTCCTCTTCCTCCCATGTCACAGGTGGGTGGGGGGACACAGAGGGGCTTTAGGTGATGATTCCACCCTTTTTTCTTCCCAGTCACTTCTTAGGAGACATCAGAGCAAGAGGTGGGTGAGAGCCACTGTTGCAGCCCCAAACCCTCCTGCCGCCGGGCACTTTTTGCTCCCCTGCCCACCTAAAAAAAACCCCTGATTTGCAGGTCTTTTTCAAACCTTCTCCTCTGTATTTACCTCTTCTTTCTTGTCCCGGAGCATTGCCAGCTGAGCCCCCTGATTTTCGCAGCCTTTCTTGCCTTGATTCCAGTTCCCCGTTTCCTTGGAAAGCCGGTAGCATCTGTCCCCGTGGAGCTGCCAGTCCTGGGGACACAGCTTGCAGCCAGCACAGGCTGAAGAGGAGAAAGAGCCATGAGGCAACCCAAAGGGTGGTCAAGGTCTTCCCCAGCCACCACCTGAAAGGCACCAAGGGTTTTCCCATCCCACGCCTCGGCTCTTTACCCATCCTTGAGTCTTTGTCACACGGTTGTGTTTTTTCCTGCTCAGTCACTGGAAAGGAGGAGGACGACTGGGGTTGGGTGGCCACAGGGACACAAATGGCTGGTTGGGGTGGAGGAAGGGTGGTGAGGAACCTCCTCCCTGGGGTTAGTCCTGCTCCTCCATGTATGCAAAAAGAAATACTTCCTTGCAACAACCCTCTTTGCCAAATAACCCTTTGGTGGGTCACCAACTCGTATCCCCAAGGGCATCCTGGCAATTGAAGGGCGGAGGAAGCCTCATCAAAAATTCCACCTGAGCATCCCCCAGCAGAGCTGGGTGGGAAGCGGGGGGAGTTACCTGTGGGGCTGTCCTGCCGGGGCTTGCAGTAATACTGCATCAGGGCTGAAATCACGCATTGCTCCGTGTGGTTCTTTCCCCGGGTCTCGCTGCCTTGCCAGGGAATGCTTGTCGTCACCGGCTGCAGAGAGCCCTGAAAAACTTGGAGGAATGACCTGGGGTGAGAGGCTGCAGCCGTTTGGGGATAAAACCCACAAAACCAGGTAGGTCTGGGTTTGATTTTGTGCAACCCTCCTTTTTTCTCTGCTGTGGTTGCACCCGGTTAATTAAGCCAGCCTGAAAAACATGGCTTGTACACTCCACCCTTGTTTAAAACCTACGGGGATAGTCTGGGTTTATTTCACAGCGGGTTTACTTGTGGTGGGTGATATATCTTGTTGCATCTCTGTGGGCAACCTCGTCCCCTCCACAGGCTGAAATGCTGAAATAAAACACGATTTCCCCTCCAAGCCTGCTCGCTGGGTTTTGAGATATAGGTAAGAGCTGGTTACTCACCCTGTGCGCTCAGCACTACCACCAGCACCAGCAGGACGAGGTGCCCCAGCCCACTGACTTTGAGGACGACCCCATGCCACCGTGGGCACAAGGCAGGAGCTGAAAGAGGCCACATTTGCTTAAAAAAATGTGCACATTTTCACATGAAAAAGCTGGGGTTCTTAGAGAAAGGAAAAAAAAAAAGCCCCTCTGTCAAGTTGGCAAGTTTGAGCAGAAGTTAACGGCTGCTTTGCTTCCTCCAAAAAAAAGAAAATAAATCACCACCGATGAAGTTGGATGCAGAATTGAGGGCATCACCTAAGGGTGGGTTTTTCAGGTGGTGGAGGGACTGCAGGTAGCCTCAAGAGCAACCTTGGGCACCCAAAAATAGAGCTTAGCAGACCCAACACCTTCTGAAATTGGCTTAATTTAGAACAGGCAAAACCTGCTCGCAGTTGAGCTGGGACTCGGTGGGACATGGGTCTTTCCAGACCTCATCTCCCCCAGGATCCCAGACATGGTGTCGGCAGCTTTGCCTCCCATCAAGGTGTGTTGGCTCACACTGGGCTTCTTGGGACCCCTTTTTGCTACCCAGTGAAGGGTCTTGGAAGCAAAACTCTTCAACCTCCAGATGTTTGCTGGCTTTTCTCTCCCCCATCCCTTCCTTGCTTTTTTTGTGTGCAAGCCAGGATCCTACCTTAGACACTTAATCCATCCAGCGTTCTCCATGTATCTTGGAAAACTCAACATGGGGATGGAGAAGCAAGCAAACCCAAAAGTCTTCCCAAAGCAAGCAAAGCTTGAAATAAGTGCTTTTCCCCCAAAATAGCACTTACCGTGACGCTTCTCGGCAGAAGAAAAACCATCCCCAGGATGCCTTAAATCAGCATAAATTATTTCCCCAGCCATGACCGGCTCAGAAGATAGCAAGAGTGTCCCAAGAGTGAAGCCGTTCTTGGGCAACGTCTCGCCTTATGACCAACCTGCTCGCGCCTGCGTCCAGCCCCAGGAAATGGCATCGTCTGGACCTTTTATCTTCTTTTTTTTTTAAAAAAAAAAAAAGTGTATCCTAGAGCCTTCCCTTGTAAATTAAGGCCAGTGAGGAGGGGTAGGTGTCCTCTAGCCAGGTGGCGGTCACACATCTGGAGGTGTAGAAACACTTATGCGTTTAATGATTGTGCCAAGCAGCTGGGAAAACATGCAGAGATGAAAAAAAAAAAAAATCTAATAAACCTTTAAATAAGGGTTTTGAGGGTCAGGCTGATGCATATCAGGGTCTGGATCAGCATGGCTGGAGGCAGATAATCAGGTGAGAAGGAGACAGGTAATATTTGGTATTTCTTCCCCAGAATATTGGCTGCAAGCGACTTGAAATGGCTTTTACTGTGCACGGCTTTTTCTTCTGCTCCTGCTGCTTTTGACACAATAGTTGGCCTCTTGTTTTATCCTGTGGTGGGGAGATCCGTAAATGGACGGGGCATGCAGGGATTGCCCAGCTTGTCCACTGGAAGAGGCAGAGAGCATCTTTTTTCCTGCCTGTTTCCCGCCAGCTGTTAATGAATTTTCTCTTTTCTTTTCTTTTCTTCTTCTCTTTTCTCTTTTCTTTTCTTTTTTCTTTTCTTTTCTTTTTCCTTTCCTTTCCTTTCCTTTCCTTTCCTTTCCTTTCCTTTCCTTTCCTTTCCTTTCCTTTCCTTTCCTTTCCTTTCCTTTCCTTTCCTGTTGGTTTATGTTGGTTTCTTTTATTTTTATTTTAATTTTACTTTACTATCTTTTACTTTACTTTATTTTGATTTTTATCCTGCAAGCACATCCTCCCACCCCCAGTGTGTGGTTTTACAGCATCCAGATCTGGGACACTTTGACCGTTGCACAGAGCAACCAGCAATTCCCAGGCTACGCTTACTTTTTTTCCCTCCCTTTTCTTCTCTCTCTCTTTTTTTTTTTTTTTTTCGTGTAAACCCCATTTGCAGCAGGTTTTGGCTGGTTCTGTAACACCCCCGGCAATGGCTTTTTATAGAGGTAGAAATGACGATTATTTTTTTCCCACGCACCCAAAAGACAGCAAGAAAAAAAAGCAGAAACTTGCCCCAATACCTGCCAGCAGCAAGAAATGCAGTCACAGAGAAGAAACCCAAAGGTCCCAGCAGGAAAAGCACTGCCTTTTTAAAATTTTTATTTTAATTTTTATTTATTTTTTTATTTTTATTTTTATTATTTCATTTTTATTCTTTTTTTTCCACCTGCAGGCTTTGTTAGTCTCATGGAAAGTTTTTGTGGTGAGCTGCTTTTACGCTTTGCTCTTGTGCTTTGCAAAAGCAGTGGCTCTGGTGGCGTGTGACCATTGCTTAAAAAAAAAAAGTAAGTTATTGTGGCGGGTAAAAATCTGGAGGCAGAGAGCTTAATTGCAAGAACACTTTTTTTTTTTAGTGTTTTCCCTGTTGGATGCATTCACTTGATGATCCCATTTATTGGGGGGTGGGGGGGAAGGATGGGGGTTTTAATAGGGGTAGAGGCAGACAGGATCCGGTCTTGGCTCAATGACTCAAGTTTGCAGGAGGTGGTTGCCTGGAAAAAAGATATATTTTTATCTAAAAACTTCATAAGATGGGCTGGAGGGAACCGCCTGCTCTTCACCCTTTGTCCTCGTAGCACCCTCGAGGTCCCTTTTGGGGTGCCCCGACACCCCAGAGCAAAGCCATCTCCAACAGCAAATGTTTTCCCCTCCTGCATCCCAAAATAAACTTTTTTTTGAGAGTCTGTGCTCCCCAGCTGAAAAAAAAAAAGCTGTAAATGCAGGAAAAGGAGGTGAAGAGGGTGCAGGGTGGAGCTGGAAGGGAAACCACGGAGGTTTTGCTTGTGGGCAGGTGCCCTTGGTCAGGCAGCCCCTTCCCCATCTGCCCCGGAGGATCCTCATGAAAATCCCCCATAAAAAAACCAAAACAAACCTAGTATTTAATTTTTAAATACTTTCTGTTTCACATTTCTCTTAGCAGGAGAGGGTTGCACCTCGGCAGCCTGCTCATTCCCACCAGCCGTATCCAGGTAAGGGGTCTGGGATGAGCTGGGGGGGCTGGTGGGAGTTGGACTTAAATTTAAATTGTGGGGAGAAAACTTTAACTGCAGGGACAAAACTTTAATTGTGGGGAGAAAATTTTAATTGTGGGGAGAAAATTTTAATTGAGAGGAGAAAACCAATGTCCTCTGAACAACTGCTGCTCTTCTTAAAAAAACAACATGGTTTTGGTTCAAGATGGCAGCTTCCAAAAAAAACCCCAAACAACCCAACCCTCCATCTACTTTCTCATCCTGCTGCTTTCCGACAAAGGAAATACTCATTCCCTGGGATTTATGTTTCCTTTCTTTCTCCGATGTCATTCTTTGCGCTGTCCATTGATATTTCTAACTGGTAGCTGGAGACCCCCATGGTGCAAAATTAATATTATAGGGGTAGAAATTACATTTTCTGCGATGAGTTCCCACCTCTGCCTGATGTACCTTGCTGATGACCCCAATCTGAAAATCCTATGGGGAGGCTGAGGACCAACAGACTTCGTGACACATCTGATAGGTGAAACTTTGCTTGGCAGGTGAGGCAGGAGCACCTATGGAGGTGGAACCCCCAAAATGAAGGAAATGAGGGATTATTCCGGATTTTGGGGTGTGGAAAGGAGCAAGCGGGCAGGTAACTGTAGAGCAATGAACTGAATAATCACTGTGTTTTTTTCTTTTTTTTTAATACTTCTATAATTTGAGAACAAAAACCAGCTGAGGTAAGGGGAGGGGGGGGTGTAGGGAAAAAAAAAAAGCTTTTTCTAGCACTTCCCTCAGGAAGATTTTTGTCAATCAGCAGCTGGTATTTTTGCTCTAAATGATCTCATTTCAGATACCTTGGGTTATTCCCACATATGATTAATCCTCCCTGAGGCACTTGAGTCACTGTTTCTTTTGGGTCTTTTTTGTTTTTTCCCCCAAAAAGTCCAGATTTCTGCTTTATTCTGAATGAGAATAAAGCAATTTTTGAATAGTTAAGGTGTTAAAAGACCCTAAAAAATAAGTCTGGGTTTTAAGTCCAGTTTAGACACATCAGTAAAATATTTATTAATCTCTGCCTTCCCTTCAACACTGCCCTATTTTAGTTCTCTTGCATCTTCCTCCCATCCCCATCATCCTCTTGGTGCACAATAAGGTAGAAAAGGGGCTTTTTTGGTCTTTTCCATTGTCTGTCTCTACCCAGCCAGGGACTAAGACTTTGAGGACTGTTTTTTTGATTTGCCATATTTGTTGATCTGTTGATTTTTTTAATTTGTTGATTTCTTGATTTTTTAAAATTTGCTGATTTTTTAAATATGGCTTTTTTATTATTATTTGGCATATTTGGCTTCTGACTTACTTTCTAATATTATTTTTGCATGAGGAAGCAGGGAGGAAGGTTTGTCCCATGAGATTTGGTTCATGTGACAGAAGGGGGCAAAGAGGGGGAAGCTTAAAAGAAAAATGGGGAAAGTCCCCATGGTTGAAAACACTGAGATTTTTAGGTAAAATCCTTAGGAAACAGAATTTTCTTTGCTCATGGTGGGGGGAAGAGCATGTTCTGGATCACAAGACCCAGAGATGTAGTGACCATGACTCAGGTCATTTGCAAGACACAAAGTATCTCAGTTTAGGTGGAGCAAGAGGTCCACTGAGCTTTAATAATGAAATAGAACCAAGAAATTAAAACATAATTCTAATTATGGTGCATTTCAGAGCAGGAGTTTACAGCTGGCATTGGGGAGGGGACAATGTTCCCCTACTAAGGAAGAGTTCTCAAAAGTGAAAAAATACATGATTTTATTCTGTGCAGAGAAGAATTTTTGATGTTTCTCACCCAAAATGACAGCAAGTCTACCTGGTGTGGGGAAGAGACTAACCTGTCATCATTTGGGCATCAAATGATGCCTGTCCTTCAGGAAGGCTCTTCCCAAAGGTGCTTCTGATGAGCATCACCCAAGTGCTCAGATGTGGGGCTTGGTGTTCTCCACGATGGCCCGACATGGTGAGAGTGCATTAAAAATCCCCTTCATCCTTGAGCAAAAGGAGGAAAACCCATCTTTTGGGCCAACGGCCTGGACCTGGAGTGTGTTGCTCCCCTCTGTACGCCCCAAAGGCGTTGAAGGTCTCTTCTCCTGCAGGTTACAGCCTTGAGATGAAGCCGGAGGCGCGTGTTGCCTGTCAGGTGATGATGATGGTGCTGTTCATAGCTCTGCTCGTCACAGCCATCACTTTTGCAGGTGAGTGTCGAGGTTTTCATCTCGTGGGGAATGTCCCTGAGATACTTTGGGTTGTTGCACATGTACCAGGTCCACCTCCATGCTCCCAGGGAAGCCGCAGCCCGACCCAATATGTTGTCCTCTCCAGGTGTTGTGGTTTAAGCCCAGCCAGTAACAAAGCACCACGCAGCCACTCGCTCACTCCTCCCCACCCCGCTCTTGTGTGATGGGGAGGAGAATCAGAAAAGAGGGAAAAGAAAAAAAAGAAAAGAAAAGAAAAAAAGAGAAGAGAAGAGAAGAAAAGAGAAAGAAAAGAGAAGAAAAGAGAAGAAAAGAGAAGAGAAGAAAAGAGAAGAGAAGAAAAGAGAAAGAAAAGAGAAGAAAAGAAAAGAGAAGAGAAGAGAAGAGAAGAAAAGAAAAGAAAAGAAAAGAAAAGAAAAGAAAAGAAAAGAAAAGAAAAGAAAAGAAAAGAAAAGAAAAGAAAAAAGAAAAAAGAAAAGAAAAGAAAAGGAAAAAGAAAAAAGAAAACAGAACCTCGTGGGTTGAGATAAGGACAGTTTACTGAGACAGCACAAAAAGAGAAGTTACAACAGTGGTACTAATTAAAACATACAAAAAGAGTGATGCACAGTGCAACTGCTCACCACTTGGAACCCAATGCTCTGCCACTTCCCACACCAAGAGCCAAGAACTCCCCTGCAGCCCACTCCCTATTTATATATGGAAGCATGATGTCACACGGTATGGAATAGCTCTTTGGCTAGTTCAGGTCAGCTGTCCTGGCTGTGCCCTCTCCCAGGTTCCTGTGAAAATTAACTCTATCCCAGCTGAACCCAGGACACCAGGAGAGGGACATTTCAGTGAGCAGAGAAGCCTTTCTACAGAAGACCAAATTGTCTGTAGGAGCTGATGTCATCTGGAAATCCTTAAAAAAACCACAAGAAAGAGCCATTTCATGGGTACAGACATCTGAACTTTCCCAAAGATGTTTCCTTCAGAGAAAACAAACAGCCAGAGATGTTGGCATGAGTCCTACAAAGCCAGGAAGTCTGCAGGAACAAGAGAACTTTTGTCTGTCCTTTGCCCATTGCTACTTTTGCACTCATGACAGACAGCAATACCTAAGGGTGCATTTAGGGATAGGGCTATTCTGGAAGTCCTCCTAAAACTTGTGTCTTTGAAGGCCACCACCCTGTTTTCTTCTTTGAAGGTACAGCACCCACATTTCTTGTCCAATGCCATAAACTGGGCCATGATTTGAGCTTGTTTTCTCCCTACAATCCACCCAAGATTTCTCTTCGTGTTTTAGTTTTTCTTTCCTCTCACTGTTGAGGCAGGTGCAAGAGTTTTGGAGGCCATGGGATGGAGGATGACCTTCCCCCCCTCAGAGAGGCAAGGAGAAGGTGCTGCTCCTTAACGCTGTTGCTCTATCTATGACAGTGCAGGCTTTTCAGCCTCGTCCCCAACCCTGCTTTCGGTGTCCGTTCGACTGGATCGGGTACAGAGGAAAATGCTACTATTTTTCGGAGGCTGAGGGGAACTGGACATCCAGCCAGGACAATTGCTCAGCACTTGGTGCTTCCTTGGCCATGCTTGACAGCCTGGAAGACTTGGTAAGGAGACATGAGGCCATGGTTAGCATGGGGGAAAAAAAAAAGCCACCAACGTATTTGCCACCTTTTGGTTTCTTTGACTGCTCTTCCAAGGTCTTCCTTGGAGATCTGGGGTGAGGAGATGGGGAAAATGGTTTTCTTGAGGGTAGGTCATCATGGGTCTCTTCAAATTTCTCACCAAAGCCAACCGATGCAAGAACTATAGCAAAAAAAAGCCCTGTTTTGATGCAATAATAAAGGTCTGCCTTAAGGATTACACTTTTTGGTAGCAGATTGAAAGGTTCCAGCAGGTAGGAGCCCTAAAGGACCATGAGCAACTGTTAAAATGTAGATTATTGGTTGGAAGGAGGTTTCTGCAGATGGTGACCTGCTGGAGATGTCCAAAAGCCCTGTGACCTGCCATAAAGCCTTTCTCTCTCCTCTTTTTCAGAGCTTCGTGATAAGATATAAAGGGATCTCAGAGCATTGGATCGGCCTTTCACGGGAAGATGAGGAGCAGCCGTGGAGATGGGTGAACCACTCGCATTTATCTCGCCTGTGAGTCTGTGGTTTTCATCGTTACATCGCTGGTTGGTGTTTCCTCAGCCCCGAAATGTGCATTTCTTCTGGCATTTGAGGTGCATCCAGCGATAGCAATGAGACAATGATGTTTGGGAAAGGCAACAAATGTTGCATCCAGAGCTAGTCTTCATTTTCCCCTTTGACTTGAGAGGTGGAAGGAGTGTGTTTGGCAGGGAAAACAGTTAGATTTTTTATTTTTAAATAAGTTTTTTTTCTTTCAAAGCTTCATGTTTCTTATGGCTAACCTGGACTGCTGCCAAAATAGAAATAATTCAGCATCCATATTGGCGTACTGATGCCCATGAGGATGCCTGAGAACTGAAGGGGGGTGGGGGAAAACCAGCATGTGATTTTTCTCCTTTTTTCTGCTGTCCCCATCTGAGGTGGGTTGTCTCACCTGTCCTTCCAGGTTCCAGATCCACGGTGGTGGCCTCTGCGCCTACCTGAACAACAACGGGCTCAGCTCCTCCCGCTGCAGCACCGAGAGGAGCTGGGTTTGCAATAAGCTCGAGCCGCAGAGCCCGAGCAAGGGCAACGGGACGAGACGGGCTCAAAACCTTTGCATCAGCTCCTAAGGGGCTGCGGGGAGTGCTCCTTAAACCCAAATACCTGGTAGGGAAACAAAACAAAAACCTCAAAAAATCCACAGAAAAAGCAAACTCAGAGAAAAAAAACTATTGCCAAAACTTGCTGGTAAGAACCAAAGTTATTACGTGTTTGCATTTGCCAACCCGGCTGCCATACAACCAACGAAAAGTATCTGGTGATTACTCACAGTACCCTTGAAGTTCACACCTGGTAATGACTTATTCATAACCCCACCACAATTAAATGTCAGAGCAAGAGGAAAGCTGTAGCTGTACTGATGACTCTAGAAGGACTCTAGAGGCTGAAGCTTAGCAAGATGTCTGCAGCCTTGCACCATGCAACCAGAAAAGTGGGCAAATACCATAGGATTTTTTCTTTTCCCACTTTTTGTGAAGTTAAAGCAGCAACCTTCAGGCTTGGTTGGCTGAGAAAAGCCTCTTGACACCTTACGAGTATGTGGAAATGCTGCAAGGATGGACAATGCTTGCAAGACCTCCAAGAATTTGCTGCTCTCATCTTCAGGAAAAGCCTAAGTTGCAAAGCCGCCAAGTCAACCTGTGACGATACGTGGCTCTGTATCAAGAGCAAGATGAAGGTGAAGAAATTTCCACACATCAAAAGTCATATTGTTCTCTCCAAGGACACAGCTCTGGGGGGTGGGACAGCGGCAGGATTGGGGAGGATCTGCCAAGTCAAGGTTGGAGCAACCAGCTCCAACTGGTTGGAGAAAGGAGGTGACATCTTCACCTTAACATGCCACTGAGGTTAGGTATAAAAAGTTTTTAAAAAAAAACGAGTAAAAGAGAAGGTTTTTCTCTGTACATTTTCATGGAATGCTGTGTCCAGGAAAGACTTTCAAGCATCTCATCTTGATGAAAGCTGACACATTTGCATGGACAACAACATCCAGGAGAGACTTTTTTTTGACGAGCATCTCAACTCGGGGACTGTGGGTGAAGGTGTCAACGTGAGGATAGTAGGATTTTAGCAGCACTTCAATTTTTAGTGGTATTTAGCGGTAACAGCTAAAGCATCCAGCTTTTTCCCAGGACTGATGAAATCCTTTGGTTTCTCCTCTTTAGCAATTTGGTGATCATTGTCTTCTCAGATGGTCTCCCAGCAATGTTTCACCAAAGTGAGGGGTTTTGGGGGGCAGAATTATGGATGTCCTTGGCTCATGGAGTTGGCAGCTCTGTCTCCTGGGATCAACAGGGTTTAGCCCAGCACAGCCCAGACCCTGGGGAGATGGTTCCTGCTCCCCCTCCATGCGCATCCTCACCCTGCGAAAGGACCATCTTCAGATCAGCTGCTGTTTTAGCATCGTGTAACACTCAGTGACAACTAAATTTAGTGTTTCTGAGGGCTTTTAATGCACCCTTGAGCTGCTGGCAAGATTTTTCACAAGACAAGATGGTCTGAGGGCAGTATCAGAGAAACGATGCCCAAACTGTTTAACGATAATTTCATAATTACTGATGGAAAACAGCCAAATTTAACCTGGAGTAGGGCACTATCACATCATCATCATCATCATCATCATTATCATTATCATAATCATTATTATTATTATTATTATTGTTACTGTTACTATTACTATTATTGCATGTGCGGGTTAAACAACAATGCTGAGAGTTACAGCCCATTTTCCTCCCCATGGTAAACACATGCTTCAAATATTGTAGCTTGAAATCCACTTTCCCTGGATCCCAACCAACTCTTGCAGCCGAAATGAGGAGAATTGCAGCAAGAGATCTCACACCTCTATGTTTAGTTAAGCGCGGCTGCTAGGGCTTAAATTCAGGCTTTTTTTGGGTGCTTTTCAGACCTGTTCTGCCTGCAAAAGTGTTGCAAAATGGGACATTAATTTATTATATTATGCTTTTAGCTTAGGAGACCTCACTTGCATTTCCATGGAGTTACATGTGCACTGTCCCACCCTTTCTTTATTTGAGATGAAACATTAAAAAATGAGAAAAAGCGTAGAATTATATCTAAAATATATATATATATCCTAATAATAGGAAAAGACCTAGAATTAAATCTCTGCTGTTAATGAGGAAATACTGAGTGTTTATCGGCCTCTTTGAGGAAAAGAGCAAAGGAAAAAAAAACCACAAACCCTGCATTTTTTGGTCTTCTGGCATGCCTTGAACCTGCAGGATTCACCCCTGCAGGATCCATCAGATGGAGATGGAATAGCTGCAGTGAAAACACCAAGTGAGGAATTTTCCCAGAAATTTCAAAAAAAATTGATGGATGAACAGGCAAAACTTTGCCCTTTTTTTTTTTTTAATGCATTTTGTGATTTCTCTTCCGTTCTGTCTCATTGCACCAGGTGCTGCTTAATTCACATGCATCAGTTTTAAAGGTGGGGGTTTTTTAAGCAGCTGATGCTTTTGAGATTTTTTTTTCTGCACAATACATTATTCCCATTTGTTACAGACTGAGTAATTACTTGTGGCGACTATATGCAATAAAAATTTATTGTTGGTTAATGAACCTATTCTGGCACTGCCCTTAATCACCTGCTTCCATTGAAGCACAGTGGAAAACGCTTCAGTAGCTGCCATTGCCTGTTATTTTAGGTTTTTCCCAGCCTTTGCACATCAATGTGAGGGGAAAAAAACTGCTTTAGGTGGGTGAAGTGTGAGGGGTTGACAGACAAAACTCTTCTCCCACCCAACCTGGAGCATCTTTTAGCACTGCTGAGTGCCTCAAGCATCCAAAAAGCAGATTACTTTTTTAAAGACTACTGCTATTTGTTAAAGATGCTCTCCGAAAAGCAAGATTTGGGTGAGTTGCAATTATATTTTCCAGGCTTTCTTAGTGGCTTCGTGAGATGTGGTCTAGGATATCGCCATGGTCTTCAAATCATTGGCCGGGGTTGGGATAGCTGTTCGCATCAAAGCTGTCTTGGAAGCTTTTCTGCTTCCTGCAGAGCTGAGAAGCCCCCCTGGATCCAGCTGGTCTGGGGATTTATTAAATAAAAACCTAAAGAATGAAAGAACTAAAAAAGTAAAAAAATATAAAAACCTAAAGAACTAAAATCCTAAAAAAATTGTAAAAGCTACAAAAACTCTAAAGAACTAAAAAAACCCCTCCAAAATATAAATTAAATCTTTCATACTTAACAGGCAATGCAATTTCTTTTTAAAGGAAGTGAATGTGCATCCAGAATTGTCTTAGTCTCTGGTACCCCCCTGCGGCTAGTTCTGTTACTGCTTTCAATTACAGCCTGAAGGTTTTTTTTTGTTTTAAATTTTAAAATTACTTCTGCTTTCTTTTGCGTGCCTGGCGGGCCGGATTTGGGCAGGACCCATGAGCATAGATGACGATAAAAGGAAAAGCTTTTTCAATTTGCCCCCAAGCCCTGGAAAATTATATGGGTGAGGGGATTAAGAAAAAAAAAAAAAAGACCAAAATTGGGAAAAAATTTAACAAATGACGAATATTCTCATTATTTGACCCAAAAGGGGATCCATGTGAGGCCAGCTGGGCTGGCTTCCCCCAAAACTCCCCTGCGTCCGCCTCTTCCTTCCTCAGGGAGAGATTTTCCTCTGTGCTCACTTCCAGGAATCAAAACGTCGGCAGAAAATAGCGCGAGCACTTCAGGCAGAGGTG
>NW_010972702.1:275515-279850 GCF_000737465.1 Haliaeetus leucocephalus | reverse complement strand
ACACAATGGAGTAAACGGACACTGTAGAAGACAAACCATTAATTAGGGTTGCAGCAGGAATATAGAAGCATGGAATGGTTTGGGTTGGAAGGGACCTTTAGAGATCATCTAGTCCAACCCCCCTGCCATGGGCAGGGACACCTTCCACTAGACCAGGTTGCTCAGAGCACCATCCAACATTTCCAGGGGTGGGGCACCCACAGCTTCTCTGCTGCAGTGTCTCACCAGCCTCATAGTAAAGAATGTCTTCCTTACACCCAATCTAAACCTACCCTCTTCCATTTTAAAACCACTGCCCCTTGTCCGCTCACTGCAGGCCCTGATAAAAAGCCTCTCTCTTTCTATATTATGATCCCCCTTTAGATACTGAAAGGCCGCATTCAGGTCTCCCCAAAGTCGAGTCTTCTCCGGGCTGAACAAACCCAATGCTCTCAGCCTTTCTTCATAGCAGAGGGGTTCCAGCCCCGTGACCATTTTTTTGGCCCTTCTCTAGACCTGCTCTAACAGGTCCATGTCTTTCTTGTACTGAGGACCCCGGAGCTGGACACAGTGCTCCATGTGGGGTCTGATGAGACCCGAGCAGAGGGGCAGAATCACCTCCCTCAACCTGCTGACCACACTTCTTCTGATGCAACCCAAGATACGACTGGATTTCTGGGCTGCAAGCACACAGTGCCGGCTCACACCTCATTTTTCATCTACCAGTATTCCCAAGTCCTCCTTCGCAGGGCTGGTCTCAATCCACTCATCCCCCATTCTGTACCGATACTGGGGATTGTCCTGACCCAGGTGCAGGACCTTGCACTCAGCCTTTTTGAACTTCATGAGTTCGCCCGCCTCTCAAGCCTGCCAAGCTCCCTCTGAATGGCATCCCTTCCCTCAAACGAATCAACTGCACCACTCAACTTGCTGTCACCTGCGAACTTGCCAAGGGTGTGCTCAATGCCACTGCCTGTGTCGCTGGTGAAGACAGTAAATAGTACTGGTCGAAGTACGGACCCTTGAGGGACACCACTCGTTACTGGACATTGAGCTACTGATTGCGACTCTTTGGACACAGCCAGCCAGCCAACTCCTTATCCTTCTAACAGTCCATCCATCAAATCCATCTAATTTAGAGACAAGGATGTTGTCTGGTACCACGTTAAAGGCCTTACAGAAGTCCAGGTAGATGACATCAGCAGATCCTCCCTTGTCCACTGATGCCGTTACTCCATTGTAGAAGGCTACTACCTTAGTATATTAGTAGTATACCAATTACTAGATTATTATAGCAATAAATTTTTATTAAATACGATCTAAATGAAAAAAGCCTGGTAAGTTTACCTACCAATCTAGGATGAAAGTTACAAGGTGTCTTTGTGTTTGCTTTCAAACCATCCTGTCTTTACACTTCCAAGCCATCCACATCAACAAACTTTTTTGTGAAAATATGGNATTAGCAGAAACATGTTTCATCACACCTATAAACCTGAGCCCAGGAATGAAATGCTAAATTGCTAGCTGGGAACAGGCCACAAAAGTATGCTAGGTCTGAAGCACGAATCACAGAAAGTCCGCTTAGTCTTTGTTTCCAAAGACTAACAGCTATTTTGAACTAATGGCTATGGGAAGCAAGCAAGAGCAAAGAATAAAAGCTAACCTCAGGTATGGTCTGGGGATGTGACAGCTACTGATTTGCTGGGAAAGAGCCGCTGCACCTTCCTTTCTATTATCTTCCCTACTCTTGTGAAATCAAGTTATCTGTATCACCACAGGCTAGGTTCTACTTTTTCTTCCTAGAGAGATCTGGTTAGGTGACTAAGTGTGAGACCCCCGCCAGAGGAAGGAAAAGGTGATTTATTTCTTTACCCCTGCAATCTCCAAATATTAAAAAGAACATTTACATCCCCTCTCAGCAATGCTGTGTCTCTGCTTATACAGCAACCAATGCAAAATGGCAGGCTTTGGAGTACTCCGTACTGCAGAAGACTTACAAAGACTAAAAACATTATGACAGAAACATCAACTGACAGCTAGAGAAAACTTCAGTTCAGTGCAAGCACAGTGCTTTCCTTGTACTGCCAAGAAGCTCTGTCATTTTTATCCTCTGTATTCTTTAACATTTGTGTACTACAGTGCACAGAGGATGCAACCAGGATGAGGCCCCATCGTTTGGAATGTAACACAGAAAAAATGTAAGTCTTGTACTAACAAATGTACAAATTTACCTAAAAAAAGGCAAGTGGAGATAATAAAAATAGAATAACTGAGCATAGAATCAAGGGTTGCCTGTTCAGAACGTTTTACAGTAAAATGTAAACATTAGGAGAGTCCTACAGAAGCAAACAGTCAAA
Organism: Haliaeetus leucocephalus; assembly: GCF_000737465.1. Lineage (NCBI taxonomy): Eukaryota > Metazoa > Chordata > Aves > Accipitriformes > Accipitridae > Haliaeetus > Haliaeetus leucocephalus. Next base: position 277,514 of record NW_010972702.1, on the reverse strand, counting down.
GATACTGTTCACTCTTTATTGGCCTTAATTCATTATTGTGAGACTCGTCCTCAACTATCCTTTGCTCTAACAGAATACAATTAGTACGGTATAGACCCAAGAGCAATGCTTCAGCTATACCAAGAGCATACAAAAAATAATCTTACACTTTTACATAAACACTTTCAACAACTACAACCACATGTATTTAGCGTTCTCTCTCTTCTTACAACTCCAAAAAACTATGTTTGCATGTCATCACTGACCCCCAAAAAACTTAAACAGGAAGCAGTATCAAAAAGATTCCTGGAAATTATTCTAATCTGGAGCTTGCTGAAATATGTTCCAATGAATTATACCTTGCAGTTTGCAGATCCAACAGCTGATACACTCCTTTTAAAAAACCAGCATTTAGAGCACTTGCTATAGTACAATTGAGTAGACAATTGTATATATTCTTTAGAATAAAAACAGATTAAATAATAAATTCATATCTGCAGGTCTAACACAGACAAGCACTAAGATTTGATGACCAGAGTCCAAGATAAATTTTCCTTTCCAGGCCTGAACAGCTTATTCAAATTCAAATTTCTGCTACCTTTCAGAGTTAGGCAGCAACACTAGTGATGGCAAAACATCAGGGTCATACCAACAACAGGCTTGTGTTGCCAGTCAGAGAATTGACCTGATTTTCATACAAGTCAAACATCACATACTGAGTAACACATTTAGTCAAAATGTGACTATTAAGAAAATAATCAGAATATGAACCTCTCCAGAAAATGCATTTGCTGCTACACAAAACAACAAAAGATTAACTCTATTCACATTCTCGCAGTACTTAAGACTACTTAAGAGTACTTAAGGGACCAGTTTAGATCTCAGCATCAGACAAGCGATTTACACTCCTGATGTCCAGGAAAGCCCCTAAAAGGTACATTCCAACCAGTTCCTCCCCATGCTGCAGATTACAGCCAAGCTTCCTGAGAACAAGGAAGCACAGAGCCAAAAAAAGTGCCTAAAACTCTTAAAAGTTGTTTATGCTGAACAGAAGCAGTAATGCTATTTATATTAACTTATCTAAAAAGAGCAGACTATTATTTAAGTGCTTCATGCTGAACAATAATTTCAGAGCTATGAGGCAACCGCAAACAGGTGTGTTTATATATATACACACAGACACATTCGTTTTTACATATAAATATATATACATACATATGTTCATATACATATGTGGACATATAAATATGTATAAATGTATGCATACATACACTTGTATCTATGAATACATAGAGACACAAGGCATATATAAGGGCAAAATACCTTTTCCCTTCAGGCAGGGCATGGTATGCCAGTGTAGTTAAAGATCTGATGTATTTTAGCTTCAGGATTCTCCCAGTTTTATTACTATTCTCTCTAAAGCCACTAAACAGATTGAGTAGTGTCAACAACACCTCTTATCTGTAGAAAGAACATCAACATACTTCCTTCAACTACGAGAAACCGAACAGTCACACAAAGCTTGGCACCTGGAAACATGAGACTGAACAAGGCCTTAATCTCATTGTTACGAGATTTTTGGGAGCTCAGTGCAGAAAAGCAAACCTAGGAATGAGAAGATTCGGTATCAATAGTTTAACAGGCTGAGGGAGCAACAAGAATCCGGAGCATTTGTCACCAAGAGGGGCGTTTAGCACTACAGCATTACCTTCTCTAGCAATTACAATTTTCTCCCAACCCATAAGCCACCAGCAGCCCCTCAGAGAAAAAGCAATTCTAGGCATTACCGCCAACCCCCTTCCTGTTATCATCGCCTACAGTCTACCACCATCTGACGTCGCTGCACCGGAGACGCAGTCTGGAAACGGCTCCAGAGGACGGCCGGTATCTCACCTCCAACTCTAATGGCGCCTTTGGGGCAAACACTCGGGCAGGGCCCGCAGCGGCGCGGAACGCCACCACAGCCCTTCCGCAACGGCAGCGAGAGGTCACGCCCACCCGCCGCCGCTGAGGGGAGCGG
>NW_010972702.1:110593-275505 GCF_000737465.1 Haliaeetus leucocephalus | reverse complement strand
GCCCCGCACCCCGCCGCTCTCCGGCACGGCGCGGCACAGCACGACGGCCGCCGCCGCCTGCCCTCGCCCCAGCGGGGCACTGCGAACCCTCCTTTAAGCCCCACCCCTCCCCCAAAGGCGGGAGGACAGACGCCACCGCACGCGGCGCTCGCGGAACCCTTCGCCCGCCCGTCCCGCCGCGGCGCTCTCCTTCCGCGCGCCCCACCCCCACCGCCCAGGCCGGCGTCGCTGCGCACGCACAAATCTCGCCCCCGCCCGCTCAGCGTGGCGCAGTCCGAGCTGGCTTCCCTTGCTCTGGGCTGCATCACGGCGCGAAGGCCGAAGGGGGAGAAGGCGTTGCCGCCTTAACCGACTCCTCGCTGCCTCCGTCATTCCCCTCACTGAAGCAGCGTCGGCGTGGATGTTGCTTTCGCTCCGCTGCGCCCACACCTCTTGTCCGAACCCTTCCCACGTTTCAGATTTGGCGGCCTGGATCCACGTAATGCCCGCAATCATTTTATCTGTCCAGGTGCCTGTTCGGGCTGTGTGACACAGGCCCCTTCGGCGAGAGGCGGGCTGAAAGGGGGTGTCAGGACCTGGCATGAGGGCAGCAGGCTGAGGGGAGGGAAAGGCAGTGCAGGAAGGGAGCATGTGAAGACTACCCCTGGGCCGATGAGCTCTAGGATGCTGCTGACTCTTCAGAACGGATCAACTCTAGACAGTGCCAGTCTCTACAGGGCCCCATGCTTCAAAACAAGGTATGTCTGAGAGAGCGGGGGCTGCGTTTGCCAAGGGTGCAGGACTGCAATCACGGCAGATGGAACAAAAGATCACGACTGCCTTTACCCTGCACCTCCCTGGCTGCCACCAGGCCACCAGTGCGGCCCCCTGCTTCAGAGTAAAAGGCTAGGGCTGGCCTCCCAGCTGTTGCTCCAACCAGTAAATGATGAGAATGCAAGTGAATGTGTGAAGTTACCTGCTATTAACAGCTTAATGAAGGGGGTTTCAAACAAATACAACTCCCCCATCGTCTATCAGGAAATTTACATCATTGCCATTTTCACACCCAGATACATGTTTAGCAACTCATGCAAAATAAATGGTTTGTAGAATCATATAATAATTTAGGTTGGAAAAGACGTTTTAGATAGAGTCCAACCATCAACCATGCCCTGAAGTGCCTTGTCTACATGCTTTCTGAATACCTCCAGGAATGGTGACTCAACCACTTCCCTGGGCAGCCTGTTCCAGTGCTTGATAAGCCTTTCAGTAAAGAAATTTTTCCTAATACCCAATCAAACCCCCCCCTGCCGCAACTTGAGGCCATTTCCTCTCGTCCTATCTCCAGCCACCTGACAGAAAAGACCAGCACTCACCTCACTACAACCCCCTTTCAGGCAGTTGTAGAGAGCGGTAAGGTCTCCCCTCAGCCTCCTTTTCTCCAGACTAAACAGCCCCAGCTCCCTCAGCTGCTCCTCATAAGACTTATGCTCCAGGCCCCTCACCTACTTGGTTGCCTTTCTCTGGATGTGCTGCAGCACCTCAATGTCTTTCCTGTAGTGAGGGGCCCAAAACTGAACACGGTATTTTATCTTCTTTGAGGCTGCACCTTGAGTACTGTGTTCAGTATCATGTCACCTACATTTTTTGAGGACAATGAAGTCACTTTCTTGGAGTCACTCTTTGCCCACGAAACATTCCCTTTTATGTAAATGGTCTATCTTCCATGTTTGAATCTCTATGATCTTGCATTCTGTTTTATAGTATATGTTATTTGATGACTGCCCATTAATTATTGTGAATCCTAGGTGACAGGTAGTATTCAGTCTATTTCATATGGGCTGCATTGATTTAGCAATCCATTAAGATTATACATTACTAAATAAAACACCTCATGGCCTTAAAAGAACTTTTTATAAATTGTTGGAGACTTCCTTATTGAAGAGGAGGGTAGACAGTTGATTGTGAATACCACATGCTTAGATTGTGTGGACTGTGAATACCACACCAATACACGTAAAAGACTGTCCATAATATTTTACGGATAGGAAAGTTGAAATTACTCACTAAATAAGACATTGTGAATCAGTAACATGCCCAGAAATTTAGCTACTATCAGTTCTAGTAATGATGGTTAGTTTGGACAATACAAGCAACAGAAATTTGTGTAACAAAAGATAACACATTCTTTTTTCTGAATGTACACACCAGCTATAAAAATCTCTGGTTAACTTTGAAAAGAGTTACATCATCAAATAGAATGATTGTGGTGCTCCTGATTTCAGACTTCAGCCCTCAGTTTGCAGGCACATTTTGGTAAATCTAAGACACCTAGGAATGATACGAGTTTAATTAAAAAAGTCCCCCAGGCCACCTGTTCACCATATTATATCAAATGACTGTTACTCAGATATCTGTGCCCATTCACAATTAACAGAGCACCTCTACCCTTCCTTCTAATCATCATTAGGAAACTACAGAAATCATATAAAAAGATTAAAGAAAAAGCTTTATACCTCTTTTTAGATATGTATTTTGGCCCAGGCAACTACAGCTTCTGATTTTCAGCTGCTTTTGTATCACCCATATTTTTTTCCAAAGAGATACCAAAAGACAAAAGAGAACCCACACTCACAACCAGAACACTCTTCATTGAGCACCATTAACCATACTTTAAATAAAGTTTGAAAGCTTGTCAATAAATTCTCTAAACTAAGACCAGCATACTTCATTCAGAAAGGAAGAGAGCACACTGGAAAAACTTTTCCTCTAAGAAAACAGAAACATCAACCGGAGAGAAAGTTAGCAAAGACGAAAAGCACACTTTTTTAGTGGTTAAATCCCTGCCCTTTTCTATGGAGCTGTATGATGGCACATGTATGATTCAAACTTGCCATTCAAATATTGTAATTCCTGTAAGTTTAATTTTACTGAAATAGTAATGAAGACACTGGCTGCTAGTGAGCAAAGCAATACATTGGTGATCAAAATTCAAGTTAAGAGAGGTGACGCCTGTCTCGCTGTCATAGCTGTATAGTAGCTGTTACCACCTTAACTCTCCCAGCTGTTCAGCTGCATTAGGATACAAGCTGAAAAAAACGCAGCTATGTATGTAGGGTAGCTGGTACCACTGTTCTGACTTTTCAGAAAACTAATACTAAATCTAGTATGGCAGATAAAGCATTAACCAGTACAGAATCTGAGAAAAAAACCCCATTGTTTTGCATCACAGAAGTAGTTTTCCCAATAGTCTAAGCATACTTATAACACTCTTAGAAGCCTACCATAGTATGTTCAAAACACTGATTAATCTTCACATCTCTGGAACATGTCAGCAAACCTTTTTATTGAAGTCTTCAGAAAGGTGATGGAAAGGCGTGTAGCAGTCAGTGGTGAAGCTAATATTACAATGCAAGACTGCCTGACACCCAAAGGTGAATTTTTTATTCTAGGTAACACAAATTATTCTAACAGAACTTCAGCAAAGAAAACTAGTATTGAACAAGATGTTCTGGGGAGGGCAACGGAAACAAAAATTTTATTAAGAACCAGGCACTGACTGTTCTTTTTCAGCAGATACAAGTATAACGGTAAGGGAGTATATAAAACAAGGCTCTAAGACTCAGACATGGCAGGCCTAGTTTAAAAGCAAAAAACATCACCTCCACCCCACCCACCCCCCAAAACCCCAAAACATTACTTGGTGAGGGATCTATAGGTATTGGGGTTCCACAGTATTCATTTGCAATTCCTCTATTTTCTTCAGTGAGAGCAAGGATTATGACTCACGCCCTTCTACAGACCAAAAAAGGACAAAACTTTACATGGACAGTGGTTTTAAGAAACATTACATGTGGCATGTATTTACATTATCATGTGCATTCAACACTGTAACAACAGTCAACAGGACTGGCAGGAACAGGTCAAATACTAGGCAGCCCAAGGGTTATACCTGAAGGCCTTAGCTCATGTTATTTACGCTCATTCAAATAGGCACTCTGACTGCCTGGCAATTGCTGCTTTTTCAATTACCATTAAAAGGCCAGGAGAATTAGATGCATCATAATAAGAACTGAATGTTAAATGCAAGACTCCCAAGATATTATTTAAAAAATTCCTGTATACACAGGATCTGAGGTATTAAAATCGCCAAGAAAATCTGGTTTGCAAAACAGTCTTTTATTGTATCCGTGCCACACATACTAGTGAAAAATAACACTCCTAAAAAAGGAAAAGAAAAAGAATGCTACCTTTCCACAACATTTCTTTTAAATAAAACTTCAAGTACTCTTACATTAGTACAAAAAAAATTCTGATCTATCTGCCCCAACAGGCCACCACAACACACAGCAGATAAAACACAGTGGTTACAAATGTCTTTTTTGTTATTTCTGTGGCAAGGCAAATGGAGGGAAATGTTTCTATGAAAAAATACTGTGTGCGTAGGAAATTGTCACAATTTTATTCCACATGGATACAAATGATTATACTTGAATTTGAGGCCGTGGTGGCTTGAAATTATATAACAAAATAGAAAAATGGAAAACTAATATCCCCTACACCCTGTTTTAAAGGCAGGCACTACCAAGATTAAGGAGACTCCACAGTGTTGGTAGAGGATAATTACTGTACAAGCCATATAGCTATAATTACCTTAAGACTAAAATAAAATGCTACCGTCCTCCTAAGGCATAAACAATAATGTCTGCAAACAATATGTACACATCATACATATTTAAAACAAGACTTAATATAAACAATAATGAACAGTATATACATGTCTCAATTTTTCTTCACTGTCTTGAAATACAATTTAACTACACAAGTGATGCAGCAACATATATATAAATGTACTTGTAACTCTACAGTAAAGTTTAATTTTTAGTGCTTTTACAGCACATCAGTGTAAACAGTTTTACTTGGCTTTGTTTTATATTTTAAAACATTCCTTGTTGTATTTTCAAGATTTAAAGCAATTTTCTAATTCTTCCTTTTCACAGAAAACGAAGATTCTGAATGCTGTATAATCATAAATAATTCATAAAATTAAATACATTCACTAAAAAATAAACTACAAAGTAAAAAAATGAAAAATAGATATTTATTGAAAGGGAAAAGAGAATCATTTCCCCGAGTAGAGCTCTGGTGGTTGAATATTCAGTGCGTTTTGATATATTTTAAATTGCTATTGCACTATAACACCCCTTTCTTTGAAATTCTTTGGGTGTGCTTCCCTGTTCTACCTAAATTAGTTTGTTAAAACACACAAACCAATAACCAAGGGGCCATGGTTGCTGTAGGAGTGAAGCCTTTAGAACTAGTATCACAACTCTGTGATAATTTTAAAGGAAAAAAACCAGTCATTAGTTATGCATGTGCCTTGCACTTTCATGTAAATACAGTTCACATTGCTGGTCTTATCAGTCCTCATTTAATGGAAAAAAAAAAAAAAGAAAAAAAGAAAAAAAAAAGAAAAAAGAGTTCTGGTAACTTCAGCTCACTTTGAAAATCTCTGTCCATTTTTTTTCAAAATACTTCCTCATGTTGTGGCCAGCCCTGCCTATGTCAGAATCATCTTCATTAAAGGTTTCACAGTTGTCAAAAACAAGCCTGACATCTAGCGAAAATGCTTCAAGATTAGGGTACCTGAAAGAAGAAAAAGGTAAATGATTTTTGGAACATGGAAAATCAAAGGGGAAAAACACTTCAACTACATGAGAAAGAACTACCTTAACATTAGTGAGTTTACAACCAGCCTATTCAGAATATTCAGTGAATACTTTACATGTGAATTATACTTTTAATTTTTTTAATTCTAATTTAAAATATTAACAAGAAAATTGACATCAGTGGAAGGAAAAAAATCTCTCATCGTTGAATTTGTTGTTTTCCTCAGAAACTCCGTAAGGTAGAATTTCAAGCCTGTATTGGAAAACAAACTTTTTAAATTAGCTTCCCCCTTCCCTTCAATAGCTTTCTAGTTAAAATGCTATGGCTATTTTCCATTTATTCATCTATTCTTGGGCTCAAGTCCTTTCAAAGTAAGGGTTGAGTACAGTTGCAGTTACCTAAAAGAGGAACAATATATGGCTACCCAGATCAATCCTGTAACATTGTCTTTGTTACTCTTTTTATTATCCTGAACATACATGGCCCAAATAGTATTCCAATATTCATAGGAATTATTAAAAAGAAACACAGTAGAAGTTACAAGTCTGCCAATACCAATGAGCATGTGTGGAGCATTTAAATCTCAGATTCAAGGCAGAAAAAGCCTGAAGAGGTTAAAAATCCCGTTGTGTTATCCTAGGAAACTTGCTTTGTGTGGAGCTGACAGACGCTGAAAAGGGTCAATCATGGATGACAAAATTTTCTTTAGTGGTGGGGAGTCATTAGAGCACAGAGATGTAACAAGGAGGGAAGGGGAACAGAGGCATAAAGTGTCTTTTTCTTTTCTAAGAAGTTGTGCAGTCTAATTCTGGGACTATAAAATGATTAACCACCATTACTGGAATGTTACCTGGCTTCTCACAATAGGGGTACCAATTCACTCCACAGCTACAACATTATTTACAGGGACTCCATTAGCTTAAAGCCCACACAGTTGGTTCCTGCTTACATGTAACAACACTAAGATATCTCAATGAGAAAAGATAAGGAAAAAAAGTTTTTTCCTGTTGATTATTTTGTGTGTGTGACCTGGCAGATTTATTGTTTTTCAGCCAGTTCCACAGGTTCTCCCACCTGATATGCTATTTCACTTAGATATAGCAAAGACAAAAGTATACAGTTAAGAATTTTTATTTTGACTGTGAAAGTCATCACAGAGATGCCAGAGCAGGCAGATCAAAATAGTTTAACTAATTTTTAAAAATGTACTGTATTTCAATGTTTAAATATTTTGAAAATGTAAAGTAAAATTTACAATAGGTTTACTTACTGTCCACTACTTAGCTTTTCTCTAATGGTGGAAAAGTCCATAGGTTTTTTAATAACTTTCTTATAACCAGGAACAAGTTTCAAGTTTACAGGAAGTAAGAAAGGCCAGGCATCTTCATGAGTTTCCAATTCTGAGAGAATCATGCTGGATAAAATAAGGTTTTAAATCAGTATTTTTAAGCTGTTCATATATTCACATAATTTTTTTCACTGTTCCATAAATTCATCATGTACTGCCAACCTATTCACTTTATAAAAGGAAAGCACTTTATTCTGCGCCCTGTGCAAGGTTGAGAACAATGTCGACAAAGATAGACATCTTAACTGAGTATTTAAAATATCATTCTCTCTAGGCAACCTACACAAGATGAAATTCTAGTGATCAACATTCTAAAAGAAAAACACGGCCCTGCAACTTCTATACTTCAAACCTCAATGTAAATCATTTGCAAACCAGTAGAACAGGTGCTAATACTAGCTTTCCAAAACTGTGACGAGGCTAAACTATGTCACTTTTGACTGACCAGCAGTATTACAAAAGAAGATGCATTCATATTACTGTACTGCCTCCTCCTCTGTAATGCAACACCTTTCGGACATAGTGGATAATCATCTTTCCTACACTTGAGAAAACTGTCAGTACCACCACTATCAGGGTTCTTTCTTCCCATTCTTGGAAGGGCATGGAGGAGTAGATTTCACAGACCACATTCTAACATTAGGTACTTTCCTCTTGGGCTTCATTACCAAACACAGCAGTTACTCCCAGCACGCACATGTTAAATCCTTTTATATATACATTATCACAAACCTGTATGAGACACATGATAAAGAATAGGGTTCTTGTTCCCCAGAACACAGATAAAAGCAATCAGGCACTACTTGTTTCAACACTTACCCAGGTTTAAAATTTGTCACTTTACCTGCATATAGCCAGGTCCTTGGAGTCATCTCTTTTAGGTTTCTTAATAGCAGTGAAATTTTCTTGCTTTAATTGGCTTACAGAAACATTTTCATCCATTTTTCTTTTTTTAGGGTCTGTTTTTCCTCTTTTTAAGGAGGCGCTTGTAGTTGCAGAATCTTCATCCTCTGTATCTCCTGCTAATTTCCTGCTTCTCTTTTGTTCATTACTTTTTTTCCCTTTGATTTGAAGTTTTTTTATTTTTAGAGTTTGACCACTTGCCTACAATAGAGAGAACTGAAATAAGCAATAACCAAGAAATTACAGAAACCTCTGTTATTATCTATAGACAGCAATGAAGATCAGACAGACAGAAGCACCAAAACAATTGACATGTTTCATGTAAGAGATTATTCACTTTTTGCTTTTCTCTAAAGGGAAGTAAGGCTGTAGAAGTTCCCGTTACTAGTGATTTAGGTTCTCAACTTGTGACAATATAAAAGCACCTGACCTTCAGACTGTTAAAACAGTACCTCCTAACAAACAAGGCTAGCAGAGTTTTAGACAACTATTTGTCTGCTCCTAAAAGACTGATACAACTACAGCTGGAATAGTATATTCATTTTCAACCAACCATATTATTTGCAAGATATGGAAAACTGGAAAAGAGTTTTTAAAAAGTCAGGGACAAGATCAACTGATTTAAAGATTAAAAGCTAGATATGAAAGATACAGATAGCTTGGCTACAAGACAACTACAGGAGAACATAAAAGAAGTATGACAATACAAGAAAATGCAGATTTCACTACCTACTAGAAACCATTACTACACAATCCCTTTATTTCACGAATGTCATAACTAACTTAATTAAGCATTTGGCACTGATTGTAACTAGCATGCTGGGAAATGTAGTCAGTTTGTACAGATCACATGATGAATGAATGCATGAATGTGGAAAAATATGTTGTGTATAGAATTCCTTTTGCTTAACACAGAACACTAGAAGAGATTTGTAAATAATTGTACTCTCTAAACACTACTCTGTATCATGACTGTTCCTGGTCCAAGGATAGAAAAACAGTCAAGTATGTCAGTTCACAGGGCAATTGAAGAGGAATGTTGATTTTCAGCCATTTGGTTAAAAACACAATGGAAAGCAATGAGAACAGATCAGCTGTCATCACCTAAGGCCTAACTTTGAGATGTTCTGTGAATATTAATTCTAAGTAGGTGAGAATGGCAGATGTTGATGTTTTTCTTGTTTTAGGTAAGAAAAAAAATTAAATTAGGATGGCATAGTTTATATGAAGTCTTCAACAAAACTGTTTCAATGTTTTGCAGAATTATAAATCAATATTCAACATGTTTTAAGGTTCTGCTGGAATTTCACCTTAAATTTCTGGTGCCTTTAAATCTCCAGCTGTTAGCCAAATTTGGGACAGAAAAAAAAACCTGAGAAAAAAACATTTTTCTGTTATACTAAACCCAGTAGCTATTTCGGGGGGTGGGCAGGGTGGGAGAGATATCAAGAGAGGTGATGGGAGTGATGGGGTAAGTTATAGCATGATAGGGTAATTTCTATCTTTATAACAAGGTAAGTTGTAATATAAACCATGATAATGACAGGAAAAGTTACAGCACGAGTTAACCCCTTATAAACTACTACACAATCAATGCTCAACAGTAACCTGTTTTTATTACTTCTGTCACACATAATAGTTTAGAAAACAATTTATCTTCCTTATTACTTTGTGAAAGATGCACATTGACAATACCCAGAGAAAATACAAAATTGAGTATTTACTGTAAAGCTACTTTTTTTTTTTTCCAGTTATAGTATTCACAGGTAGTGGTAGAAAACATAACTAAAGTTTAGCAAAAAATTCATTTAATTTTAGGACTAACTAGGGATGGAAAAATTGTGGACTTTTAAATGATACTAACTGCTAATTCAGTCATTTGAATAGAACTAACCTAAACTTCTATTTAGACTATTTTCCTTGGGAGGGGAAAAAAACCCACAAACCTCACACAGGAAACATATAGCTTCTCTCTCAAATGTACTGTGTATCAAAAAAGTAAAACTAAAGCATACTGTACAAAAATGACAAAAAATATTTACTACATATTTTCTCTGATTTTTCTTTTCAAACAGAATCTAAGATTTGTCAACACTTAACAATGAAGCTCAAAAAGACAAACTGAAAAAATTCTAAAAGAGAAATAAAAAACTAGGGTATTGAATCAGCAAGAAAATTCTGTACCTACTTATATTAAAAAAAATACAGTTTAAAACAAATAAAACTGTAGCCTTTACTGCCACTAAAATCCAAGTTAAATAAAACTATTAATCTCATTATTTAATGGCAGCCCAACAAAACATACAGACCATTATTTTCATTGAAAAAAGCACTGGTAGACCTATAACTCTACCATCTATGAAAAGGTCACTCTAAGTCACTTCACCTTTATGGTTAGTATTACCTTTGCTATGCAGGCAGGACAAAACCAGTCACCATCTGGTATGGTAGTGATCTTGGGTCTGTGGCAGTAGGTATGACAGCCTTTATCACAACCATCACAAAGGAGCAGCAGTTCCTCATTATCTCCCTTTCGACAAATCTGGCAGTACTATAATACATGAAAAATGGCTTTCATTCAGTTTTTAAAATTTGAAACACAGGAATGGTAAACTTCCCTTCCAAACACACAAATTCATTCTCAAAATTATTTTCCTTTCATTTTACCACAATAGAGTCTACTAATGATCACATTTGTAAAAGAATATATGCAGTATGTGAGGAACTAATCTAAAGGCTACATTTGGGAACACATTTGAAAAGCAATTCACTGTAAGATAGGTGTCCTACAGCACACAAAACTATGAATACTTTTTATATTTCATTAATGTCCATGAGAAGGAAAGGTATCTTATACCCATCAAATCACTTGGCCCACACATACTATCTCAGGAATTTTCTCTTCATTTATGCCCATACTGCATATATAAGTTGCTATTTCACAAAAATAATCTATATTTTATAACAGTATTTTCAAACAATAATCAGTAAGGAGCTTATCCAAAGGCCACCATGAACAAATTCAGTAAGGCAAAACAAATGATCCTAGCATTTCCTAAAATTCACACTAACTTAAAAATATCTAATGTATTGTCAATTTTCTTACATACGTTGTGTGATTTTGATACTCTTCTATATCTGGACTTCTTTTTCAGGAACTTAAAGATCTCCACATTTTCACCAAATACTTACATTTACTGTGTAATTAAATGCATAGAACATTTCAATCAAATTGAGAATGATAATATACATTTTTTCTGGATAATAAAGTACTACACATTGAAACATTCAAGTGCCTTTTCAGGTGCTCCTACTAAATTCATAAACTTTTTGCTCTAAAGATAGAGCTTTAAACTTATAGCTATATAAACCCATAGGTACAGCCTTACACTATAGTTTTTATTTAAATCATCTTTTAATTGTCCAGATGTAATTAGAATCTATATAGGACTGGCAGAAATTTAAAAAATTGGGGAAAAGACCACTAATGGAAGAATCACGTGCCACCCACTACATAGCATTGGCCATACTTAATCACATCATAATCACTACTGCTGTAGTAATACTTTTGTTTTCAGAAATTTGAAGTTCAAAAGTCCATGCAAATTTTGACACATGCAGTTAACACAGATCTACTTGTTAAATGTACAAGGAAACAAGTATTGCAGCTTAGTTGCTCACACACTTGCCCAATTTATATGTTCAGTTGTGAGAAGTGTGCATGCAAAGAAGCCACGGGTTTGGAGCATCTCAACGTTCTGAAAAATGAAGTCCTTAATTGGGGTATGTAAGGTTGAACCTCCATAAAGCTTATGTCACGGATGAAATCAGAAATATTCCATCAGATAGAGTTATCTTCCATCAGATGGAGCCAGAAATGACTCTTTCTTACCTAAATGTTAACAACAAGGAGTAATTACCATCTTAAATAAAGCAACCAGTTACAGGGGCTTTTTATCTTAGAAAGATCAGGATGCTGAACTTGGCAAGCAAGGGGCAATCTTCTCCATTAGGCTTATATCTATCTGTGCACAATGTACAGTTTAACTGTATTAAGTTTTACATGCAGTAATAAGAAACACAGTATTAACCATGGTATCTTAAAATGCCTCAAGTGGGAAAAATAGGATATAGCAAAAATAGTTTAGTTACAGTATTTTTTTATAAAAAATTAAAAACACTTACAACTTTCATAATAGATTTTTCCCATGCTATTGATTTCTGTAACTGCTGAATGCACAGAGCTACCTGTGCAGCACTGCGTGCTTCTGACAATGCCCTTCTCCATACCCTTAGCCCTGGAGCAATATCCTCTTCAGTTCTGCATTGAAATACAGAGAAATTAAGTAGGTCACATCCATGTTTGCTTATGTTTAAACGTGGAACAATCATTATCACATTGAAAGCCAAGCAATGACAAAACGTACACAGCCAATAAGTATAAGGTTTAAGCAACTAAATTTCATGTAGTGCACAGACTGTGGCTACGTGCCTCAAAGCTTAGTCACAACCAGTTAAATGTAAGATAACTTCGCAAGATTATCAACAAACATAACAAAAAATATCTTTACAAAGCACCATGCAGAATAACATGATCCGTATGGATCACAGACATACAAGAAAGTACATAGATAACAGGCAATAAGAAAATAGGCTCCAATTAGCAAAGAAGCACAATAATTTTTCAAGTTAATCTCAATAACCTACCCGTCACCATCACCACTAATGGATGGTGCAGGAGCAGGGACAGTAACTGTGCCCACATTATCCAGTTTGATCTGAATGGTGGTACTTAAGGGGCTCTTCAGATACCTTCTCTCTATGTTCCGCTCCAAGTCAGCAAGCCTGGTTACAGCTATATCTAGAGGGTTGTCACTCGTCCGCTCTAGAGAGCTGGTATTGCCTTCTTCGCCTCCAGCACAATCTCCATCGTGCTTCTTGCGCAATCTAGTAATTGACTTATGTTCACGATATACCAAGTCGTCTCTCTCTGATGCGGGTTCAGGACACAGCCAACCCTATGTTAATAGAAAGGTTTGTGCATTTATTGGTTGCTGTTAACTTAGTGCGTACACAGAGGAACTGTTTTACGGAATCTAAACTAACTGAAGTGCTGTTTCCAGTAGATCTTGGTTACTTGTAATCCATCTGTAGAGACAGTTTCCAAAATATCCAGAGAACTAAAATAATTAATCAAAAAAATACAAGCATTACCAGACTTTCTGAAGAGAACTTTCTAAAACAGCCTGCATTCTTATCTCCTTTTGAAGTATCCTGTTCTATTGGTCAGAACATCACAATAGGTCTATCTGTCCAACAGGCTCAGAAGACAGTATCAATTGGTCACACAGAAATAACATCCACCCCTAGAACAAACTAGATCACAAATAGTACATCTGTACTATAACCAAATATATGCAATTTGATATCCGTACACCCACCTTGGAAAAATTCGAAATTGTAATAACAGCCAGTGAATTCTTAACTCTTTCACACTCACAACCATCACATGTTCTCCAAGACTCTACAATACTCAAGCAAACTTGTAGGCTTTTCTGAAAGCATTAACACCAACAATCCCCCAAACCAGGCAGAACTGTGGCAAAACCCACTATAATGAAGCAGTCTATATGCAGTAAAACCTTTGCATCCATATAAGGTTAACAAAAATGTGCAGGGAACTGCACACTGTACAAGAACAGTCTCCAGGAACTGCCATTCTGAGCATCTTCAGCTGAAGATTTCACTGCAATAAAATGTTTCAAACACAAATATCCATGATACTGCTACAGTGGATTTGTTTTATTTGCAGACAATTAGAGATGGAACAAGAAGGCACTTACCAACTGCAAAAGGAATGCTACTGTCTACTTCAAATTCTTACCACTTACTTTATAAAGAGACATTTTACTAAAAGTTGGCTTTACCTTAACTTGTAAACTAGCTGATGCAACTCTCCTCTCTAGATCTTCCACCTGCTGAAGAATAGCAAGATCCATCTCCATTGCTTGTTCTTCTACTGACCAGTTTTCCACAACATCTCGAGTTACCTGGTTGTCTTCATTTTCATTGATATCAATAATTGCAACTGTTTTGAGAATCACATTTTTATTATTTTAATTAGTATTATAACTTCTCTGAGTAAATTCAAGCTGATATACCTGTCACTCCAGCCAAATGTTGAAGAACAGTTGTAAAAGCGTACTACTCTTAAGATACCCAATATGGACAACAAATTCTGTAGGTTTTCAAACTTGCAATTTAAAGGCAAGAAGGGGAAGGAGACGCCGAGCAAGAGTGTTACAGAGATGGGAAAGCTTAAAAAGGTTACCAACGCTTATGCTACTAAAGCAATTTATATTAAATGGGATTTCTCCAGTCCTGTAACTTCCCAGAACAAGGCTGGTAAAAAGGCAACGACAGACAAGACCTTTACTTTTTTTCTCCAGCTGCTACTCTAACCCTGTACTTAAACACATCTCAAAGAGCTCTCTGCCAGTTGTCTTATACCCCAACATCATGCGTAACATAAATATCAATTACATACCATCCTTATTTTTGATGCAGGCCAGGGTGATATAATCCATGTGTTTCTGTATTTGCTTTTGTAAGGCCTTTTCTCTTATTCCCCTGAGATGCAGCACTTTAAGCAAAGATTTTAGGTCCTCTGGATCAGTAATCCTCCACCACCCATACTGCATTTCTAAATCAAGACAAGCATATGAACATTTTGCAGGCATCTTCTATGTGATCACACACAATCAGATTAGAGAAATGATCTAGCCAAATTCAACAGGCAAATTATAAAAAAAATAAATTGTAACGTCATAGTGGCACTGTAGAAATTATCCTTCACATAGTTCTATCTTATTGCTGTATTATACTTACCTTCTGGTATAGGTTTTGGGTTAGGGTAATCTACTGGCTTGGCTACTTCAACTGCTGTAGAAGGGGCAGAACCTGTTTTTTCAGTTTGTAGTGCTGGTGATTCACTTGTACTTGCAGTAACACTAGATGCCAAGAAGGAGTTACCATTCACTTCTGATAATCCCAACCCTGATCCAAGAGCAGGTAAAGGAGATGAAAATGGAACATTTGAAGTAAGAACTCCTGTAGGCCATCCACAAAACTGAAGTCCCATTATAGGTAGTCCAGTCTTCATCTGCTACACAGAATATATTGTTAACACAATCACAACTACCATTATTAATTATTACCAAGAAACCTGAATTATGACTAAGATGCTATTTGTCAAGCAATAATCAAAACAAAAAGGAGGCCTTTACTCAGTACTTTGAGTAGTTTAAGAAAAACTAATGTAACACTAACATGTAATACTCCTTATTAGGGCCCTGCTAATGCTTAAAAAAATAATAGCTTTTAAAGGGAGGGTGTGGTGTGTGACTTTTCTGAAAACTAGGTTTTTTTTATTTATTTATTTGCTTTTCATTTAATACCAGTGGCCAACCTTCTAACAGCCAAATTAAATTACTGAAATACAGGTACAAAATATCATATATTGGCTTACCTAATTTTACCTATCTTAATCTTTTTTTATCAAAAAACTTCGAATATTATACAACATATGTAACATGGAATTAGTTATTAACAGAATCATATAACATAATATAATAATGATGATGATGATAACAATAATAATCGTCATCGTCGTAGTGCTAGTAGTAATAATAATAGCAGTAATAGAAAAAAATAAAGAAGATATAATGATAGCACTTCTGTGAAACAATTTGCCTAAACAGAAATTCTGCCCAAATAAGCAGAGCAAATTCAGACTATTCAAAAATTCATTTATTTACCTGCAGTGGTGACAATGCAAAAGGACTTAATCCCATTGGACTCTGTGCGGAGGTTGTGCCCAGAAGAGGTGAAGGAACAGGTGAAGGTGACTTTGATGGTGGATGTGATTGAGGAGTAAGTGAAGTTGTAGTAGCTGGTGTATCTATATGGGTAACTGACATGTCATCACAGGGTATTCTCGGTAAAAGGCTGAACCACTGTCTGCTCTTTTCAGTAAGAGTCTTTAACAATTGATCATTTGGAATTAGTGGAGAACTGTAAAACTTTCCTGTCCCACTTGCATTAGGACTGAAAAGATTATTAGAATCAGACTTCTCAATGGTGCTTTGTGATACAGTGGGCTGAAGACTGCAGAGAGAGTTTTTTGAGTTACTTGGGTAAGATAACGTGCAGCCATTTGCTGCACTGCCATTAGGTTTTGGGGACATAATATCAGATTCAGGTGACATTTTTGCTACCTCTAACAGTTTGCTTAGTTTTGAAAATGACCCAGGCTTTTGTAAAAACAAATTAGTGTTGTCCTTTTCTTTCAGATCTTCCTTTTGCTCACAGTGAGTTGTATTTAAACAGTGTAATTTTTCTTCTGTCTCAAATTCTTCTTCTTTGATATGCATGCTTTCTACCTTTTTTAACTTCTCCTTTTCTTTTGCAATTTCTTCTAGGCCTAAAAATGAACAAGAAACATAGATGAAATATAATAGACCAACTAATTTAGACTATTGTTATCATCACAGTTAAATAAAATTTACTTCATTTTTGGCCCAACATATGCTAGATCACAATGTCTTTTTTCTTTTATTTTTTAAATGAAATCACTTCTCACTTTACAGAACACTTTGCAGAAGGAAACAAGCTTCAAGGCACACACAGGTTTAAACCCTGTTAAACACCTGGAGGAAAGATATCATCAACATAGTTATCATAGCTATAGTATTCCCCCTTAAGATGCATATATGTCTGGAGCAGTTTGCCAGTGTGAAGTCTTTGAAAGGGACAAATTTTTGGCAGCCTTCTTTTTGCAAGACTTTCATGCTTTATCAAAAAACTCCTCTGTTTGTATCAAGAGAGTACAATGTTTATAGCCTTAAAGCTTTCTTTTGCAAAAGACCATTTCGTTAAACTCACAGCCAACTACAAAAAGGAGGACCAAAATTCATGTTGTGATATCAAATATTCCCCAAATATTGAAACACAACATTAAATATTTTACCTCTGTCAATAAAAATCATTAACAACTTTGACTGTGAAACAATGTCAACATTCTTGAAAGTTTAAAACACTTTAAAGAGCCACCCAACATGATGACTGGGACTCTACACACACCTAAGCAGACAGATGTGATCAGACAGCGTAACAGCTAAGCAATTTAAAGTACAACAAGCAGAAGCTGACTGCAAAAGCCAGTTTCTTCAAACATATGAGGTGCAGAAGATCTATCTTTTCTGAAAAGGAAAAACATTTTTCTTACTTCTTTGCTCTCCTAGTCTTCCTTAACCATTTCTCTTCTACCCTTATACTGATGTGTCAGCTTAGGCTAAAAGGTCTTAAGAACTGTAAAATGGCATGGAAAAATATCAGGAAAAGGGGGAGGAAGTAGAAAATCCAACATTCCAACTTCTTAAATTATTTTCATCAGATACTGCAATCGCAAGTAAACAAAGGTCCTGCTTATGGTTTATGGCCAAAACATCCACAAAAGCTTACCTGCTCTTTCTGGAAAATCATAATTTCTAAAAAGATAATTCATTAAAGAATATCCCCTCCCATTAAAGCTTCAAAATGTGTCCAAAGTTATGGTGTATGTCAAGATATAAACACTTTGAGTATCAGCGTTAAGAACCAAAATGACTACATGAAGAGGGAGGAGAAGTATTTTTTAAATGGACAGATCATTCCACAGTTTGTCTCATATTTCCAATGTTTAGGTAAAGGAATTAGGAGTGAATAAACAGTGGAATTTACTGAAACAGAGCAAACTAAGAGTTGAAGGGAAGAGGGAGTAGTTGAGAACTTAAGTACATGTCCATTTTGCTATTCAGGGAGATTAAACTTTCATTAAGACAATATATTAAAAAAATATGGGTTTGCCCTATAGTTCTTGGCTAAAACTTTTGTGTCATTTGTTTGTTTGTTTTTACTATCTTAAGACAAGTAGGTGTGTTTCAATGATTTTGTGTACAATTTCTGAAGCATTTGGCGATTCACCTGGTTCAAATATAATAAATATAGTGAACAAAAGGAATGCAAGCAGTAAAGCATATGACAGTTTAACTTCTACATCCAGCTACTCATGTGCAAAACCATTCCTAACACAGAGCATAAAATAATGCAGAACAGGTGACACAGAAAAATTATTTCTTATGCTACCCATTTTAGAAAGGTAACTTGAAGATCAAGATTAGATTTAGGAAAAGTTCTACAGTTTATTTGGGGGGCCAAAACAGGTCTTAGATTTCATACCATGCGGTAATCTTACAGTTATTTTAATTAAATAGCTCTCTAAAATGATGCAATTCTCATGACATAATGCAATTCTGATGTATATCAGATTTTGTTGTTGTTTTGGGTGGGAAAATTGTGAGAGTAATGGGGTTTTGCTTCATCTATATCAGAATTAGTAAGGATTTTTCTGTAACCAAAATGAAGGCTTATGTTTAAGAATTCTAATATCCACAAAAAGGTCAGATTAATACATATTTTCTGCATCTATCCAGTTTAAAGTGTGTGAAAAATTCAATCACAGTTAGTATACAACTGTCACAGCCACAAAATTACATTTTAACTTTAGCAAAAATAACTTCAGCATTTGCTGGATTGGAAAAAAAATCAGTTTGTAAAATACAGAGGCTAAATCATATTGTTGATCAGAAAACACAGTAGTACTTCACTGTGTGAAAATAATTTTCATGTTTTTGCAGACATATATATATCAGATTTTCAAGCACAGAACAGTGTGTATATTTGCACAAAATAAAACAACTGAAAATGAAAAGATTTTTTTTTGCATTCTGTGGTCATTCTAGTTTTCATATGCAGAGTTCACTGCCATACGGAAACGTGAAATAGTTGAGAGACAAAAAATATCCCATGCAACATACAGAACATATAGAACTATAACAAAAAGAGAGCATCAGAGCACACCATATGAATACAGAGGTCTACTGACAGTAGCCTGTTGAGCCTCTGGTTGAAGGTGAAGCCTAAAGACCGTGCTGCACAAAATTATAGCCTACAGAGGTGGGCAATAGGTCTTGGCATAGTATGGGCCTCAGTGTGACATTATTCTTTTATGTTTCTTACCTTCACCACTTTCCATGCCTTCTACAAAAATACCACCACATTGGGGCAGAATCCAGTATCGGCGCCTGTAACGATCTTGACCAAACATCACTGAACGCAAACAGTGTGAAGCTTCAAATAACTTCTTTCTGTACTGGCTTTGTTGCTGTTTTAAAAAAGGGAAAGCATTATAATTCAGTAGGCGAAAAAAATTCCCTATAACAGAAAACATCTCCTGGCTGCCAGACTGAACAAAAGTTCAAGGGTCACATGAGGAGGCTCTCTTATCGAGATTTCATGTGTGTGTTATGTGATATTCTACTCACAATTGCTGCCTTGCTGATTTTACTTACAGAGCTCCCTTTAAAAAAATAAATTCAATCACTTCCTGGTTCAGCTTAAGTTTATCAGTCTTCCTTTAAAAATACATTTTGTGATGGCAGGTCCTGTCTTTTTAACACTGACTCTCAGAGAACAATAGAATCAAAGATTTCATTGTACAAGAACTGCTGAAATCCTACCAATTATACAGTAGCAGCAAATGGTAAACAGAGCACTGAAGATAGCTGATATTGCAGCTCCTGATGGGAAACTAATGAGATATTTTAACTGGTTCATAAAAGAATAAGAACAATAATGTCTGAAAATAAATTCTGTATTCAAACACAAACAGTTCTCTGAGGGGGGCCAGTTTGTTTATTCAATTCTTGCTCTACTAAATGGACACTGCTGGAAGTCAGGTGTAATTCTGGACTGCTAATTTACTGCAATTTGGAAAAGGAGAGAAACCAAGAGGCAAAGTCTTAAATGACAAATTTTCTAATACAAAGAATAAAAACATGGGCCATGAGTAACCCTATCGACAGCATTCTATCTTTCTCATTTACATTTCTCTTCCTATTCCATTGTTTCTTCTTCCAAAATCTGAAGCAAAAACAGCTCTCTGTATTGGCTTGGAACATAGCTGCAGAAATTAGCCAACTGTAGGAGGGAATGAGAACTGCAATCATTTGTACAATGGAAAAGTCATTGCTTCTTGTACATAAGATTTATCATCACTTTCTAAGATCAACAAACAGAAGGATATCAATTAGGTCTGGATAAAAATTGTATTACTTTTTATTCTGAGATGTGCGAATATATTATCAACAGCTTTCTAACTGTCTTTTGAGTCATATCCACTTAGTGCCGCTAGACTAAACTCACAATTCAGGTGTCATGAACAGTAGCATCATTCATATTTTCATGAAACAAAAGCTGATCCTTATTTCAATTTATATCAAGTTGGAGCATTGAAAATGATGGTTAACATTCTAACCCATGACATCCAGTGATCGAATTTGTAGTATAACAAAGACAAACGACCTCTCACCTTTGTCAGTTTTTCAATCTGCTTCTCTAGTTCTTCAACACTTGCTGTCTGGTCCCCATCATCCTGTAATCACCAAATATACTGTCACGCCAAATTTATTTCAGGATAAAATCATACTACCATGTCTTACTAGTATTACAGTAAAAAGGTGTAACAGAAAATGAGAGGCAAATTCTAAGTGTAAAGAAGTTCAAATTTTGTGCTTGTTCAGTATATTTGATTAGGAACAACGTAACTAGAAAAAGATGTATCTTGAATCTTTCCAAACCATCCCAGATGCATATGAAGGAGAAGGCTTGTGGCCAGATGTTCGCTGAAAACCTTCTTTTACTGGAAGAAATAATTCGATTTGTACACGAACACTTAAGACTAACAGAATTTAATCCTAGTTTCTGTGAAGCTTTTTAGATATTCAAATTAATTGCTAAGTGGTTTTCATGCATGAAATAATGGAATCTGTCAAAATCTCATCAATCAGTCTTTGGTCAGTGCACACTTACATTTTATTTCAATGTCTACAAGAAATTGTAGAGCCACTTTAAATTACAAGTCTGCTATAAAAGTTCCAGTATTAATCTTACTGGTTTTTGAAGAGGAATGCACCCATGATTTAAGTCTATGGTTCCCTTCTTCCTGACACAGTTTAAAAATGAAAGTCATTTCCATAAAGAGAATTTTAATTTAGTTCAAGAAAGTCTTTGGGTATAACAGTAGGTTTCCAAAAAGAATACAGCCAAAATCCTAGGTGCTCCCAATCACCTGCACCGTTAAGATACTGGTCGTGTATTTCTTGGCTCTGCAGAACTGTACTAGGGTGAAGCCTTCTGAAATACCACATATAGTATGAATGCAGTGGAACTTCCGTTGTATCAGAAAATTAATCTCTCTACAGGAGTTACAGGACTTTTGTATATAAAATGCCCAGTGCATCAAAATAGGAGATTGTATGAAAGGAAAAACATTAAGGGACAGATGTGAGATTAGATACCTAAATATTACTTATTTTTAATTCTCAAGTATTAATTTGTAAGAACTGGGTGCTATGCCTCTAAGGTATTATCTTAAATTTATACACATTATGGTACTTAAAATAAATCCAGAATAATAGCAACAAAGGGCTGCTCCTACCGTAGAAACTAGAAACAAAACAAAAAACCAAACCAAAATAAAAACAAACAAACAAACAAAAAACCAAAAAACAAACCACCAAATACCAACCCATACTATAATATATATCAAAAAAAGAAAAAATTACTCCAGAAAATAAAGTTCTTCCAAAAAATTAAAAATATCGGAGGTACATTACACTTCCTTTTTATTGTGAGATTTTGGGGAAGCAACGCCATATTGCAGAGAAACAGAAGGAGAACAAGTTTTAACTTATTAGTTAATTAAGTTTCACTATACTTAAAATCCCTCACCTCATCCTCACAAACTTCTGTCTTCTTTCCTTTTTTATCTTCTTTGTCCTCTTCATCCTCATCATCCTCATCTGCCTGATCATCACTGTCATCATCGTCATCATCATCGTAATCACTGTCCCCTGCCTTTCGTCTGCGTTTGCGGCCTGGTGTTGGTGTTTCCAAAGAGTGCTGCTCCTCTCCTACGTCACCACCTCCTGCAGCATCTCTTTTGCCAGTTTTCTTGGCATGAATGATTCTAAGCCTTGAAACACATGACAAGGGGTGAAATTATGGAGTATGTCTGTAGCATAAACATACCTTTCTTCCTATGTATTGAAAGTAAATCATACATTTTAGATTCAAATTAGCTCTTCTATTCTACTATGACATAGTATGTTCTCAATATTTATTGCCATTAGTCAACAGGAAAAATTCAGGTTATTAAAGCCCTTAAGCCTCTTACTCAGTTCCGAATAGAATTTCTGTTTCTCCCAGATGCATTTTATGACATAAATATTTAGAAGAAATGAAACACAAGAGGGATTTTGAGAAGTCAGGAAAGACAGTTAGAAGAAAGAACCACTTCAACTTCTTTATCTTTTGTTCTATGCATTTTAAAATATTATTATAAAATACCGGGGGGGGGGGCAAAAATCCTCAACTGGAAGTATGAAACTATTTACATTTGCCTGGCAACAGCAAGGTTTGCTTAAAATTTTTTTTCCAGATTTTTATGCCTTTTTAATTTATTATGCATTGTTTTACTTTAGTCCTTTGGCTGATATTTTTATTCTAGGACATACTTTCTTTTCCAAGAAATCTTAGCTACCTAAATTACTAGGAGATTACTCGATCAAACTCTCATTTTTCCTTTTATGAAATAAAAGGGAAACTTACATACCAGTAATTATGGTTGTAGTAGACCTTCTTCTTCTATAAAAAGCCTATAAGACAAGATTCCACACAGCAAAAATTATAGTTCCACCTATCAGGGAGCTAGCAGGCAAACATGCTGAATCACAGGAGGTGTAAATAGCCAGGCCTAACCAGTCACTTATAATGCAGACCAAAAATGCAACTGACTTAGAAGAGATTCATAAACATGTGTAGAAAAGACAAAGATTTTTGTAAGAGATGATTAGAAGAAGGTAGGATGGGAAAAGTAGAATGGTAACGACAAACACAATTACCAGTAAGTAATTTTTCCTTGTCGTACTTCTCTCTCTTCCCATCCTACAAAACAATATTCCATACAGCAAGTGGCTACAAGTATGATGAGTGTTGTAGAAGTACTGGTTTCTGGGCATACTGACAAATGTATCAGCCTTCTAAAATGCTGACAAACTAAGTCAGTACTCAACAGCAGAGACTTAAATGAAGCCGTCACTGCTCAATTGGTAGCAGCACTTTTTAAAAAAAAGACCATTAGCAAGAAATCATTAAGGGGACTTCTGTTTGCTTGAAAACAGTTGGGCTTTGGTTTTTTTGTATGTGGGGACCGGTTTGTTTGTTTTTAATGCAGTGGTTAATCCACTGGAGAATTTAGAAAGTTTTACACTTTTATTTTTCCAATACAAATGGATTTTTAGCTATTTTAGTGATTTGAAATATTTTTTGATAAAAAAAATTTCTAAAGCCTTCCGGTGAATTTGGAAGCAAGTAACATTTTCAGGTCTGGTGCAAAAAGCCTTAGTATCATTGAGTATCAGTACTACTCGGGCTTCCACTGAGTTAAGTTTTAAAATAAATAAATAATTAAATTAATTAATAAATTTGCTTTTTATGAGGTTAACTTCAAACCATCGAATCCTCTTCATCTGGACCGGAAATTCCTGTCTATACACAGGAATTAGCTATCAAATAAAGCCACTAATCAATGATTGGATTGACTGCTGCATGACCCATAATTTTAGAGACAAATTAGACTAAGATAATCTTGAAGACAATTCAATAATAAATGTGGCACGTGGGAGTTCAACAACCAGCAAACACCTCTTTCATATACCTAAAAGAAATGAGAAGCAGCAAAAAAGGCTACTTCTGCCAAAAGCAAAAATAGAGATATAATGCTGTCAAGCACTAAAGGAAGCCTGCACGACACTAAAATTATAAGGATGGAAATAAATCAAAGATGCTCTTTTTTAATAGCACCATAAGCATAAGAAGGCAGCAGTCTGTATCCGAAGTAGCACAGAGGCAGAAACCAATGACAACATAACGTAAAAAATGTTCAGGTTATTTCAAGAGGTAGCATAATTTTCCTGCCGCTACCTAGACACATGGCTCCCTGAGAGAAGAAAACCTTCACTTGGAAAACTGTTTCATCTTTCTCACTTTCAGGTATATACCAAAACAACATCTGCAACTGTTGAGAGAATTACAAAGTCTATTGGCCCACAGAAAGGCGGGTGGCCCATCAGATAATCAGATGTGTGACTTGAGCCTGCTCTAATCTAATCTGTAATGTTTACTAGATCACAGAAGGAAAATTCAGCTTTGACTTAATTTTCATGCCTTCCTCATAATTTTTGCACATAAGTATTAAGTAGTAGCAAGTCAAAGAACTTCTAAACGTACTTTTAACACACTTTTAACGTAGTTCAGCTTGGGTCTCAAAAAATGAAAGTTTCCCAAATCAGCATTACCACCTGCTACCCAAACTCAGGGTGTAATTTATCCCCTCATGTAACACTGCTTTTGATATACCATCATCATTTACAGTTGAGATAGCCTCACTGGAGAGAAATTAACTTATAAGGAATATGCCATAATACTGGCATGTTAAAAAGAACATTGTTGCAGTGAAAAACCTTGTTCTGCAGTATTTCAAGTCTTGTAAAGAAACAGATATTACCTAAACCTTCAAGTAGCTGTATTTCATTTTTATTCCCTTTTATATTGATCAAGCTACAGAAGAGATGCCAAGAAGACATGTAATGGAAAAGGAGACGCTGAGATTATGATTATCTTGTTAAAAATTAGCTGAATCATCTCAGGTGAGACAGTCTTCTGACTATAGTTGTGATACAGAAAGCACAAAGAAAGATGAATTGATTGTATGAGATAGGTGCCTTTACAAAAATAGTGATTAGTATCAAGATTCACATCTAAATGTGATAGAGAAGGAATTAGATGCAACCTCTCACTGACCATCAGCCCAGCAGACACAGTCCAGGCAGCTCAGAATCCAGTTTCCAACCATATATATTATACTTATCAAGGAATTTTGTTCAGCATCCCTAACAGGGGGATGGGGGGGAGGAAGCATCCCTATAGGCTTTTATACAATTTTTCCTTTTTCCAACCTGGGATTTTAATGTTGCTTTTTTGTATCTTACAAACACGGGTTTTATGTTGTATTTTTAGCTGCCCTGCCCGCCCCCCCCAGCCCCAATATCCAGTTGAGGAGCTAAAAGTGTGAACGTAAGTACAAAAAAAAAAAAAAAAATCACTTAGTGAAAACATCTGGTACAGGTAAAATCTTTTCTCATCCCACTTAGATATACTTCAAAACAGTCTGGACAACAAACACTGGCAAACCCATTCCTCAGCATCCATTATTCTACCACTATACACTTCCCAGGCATGATGGGCTTGTGTTCAGGGTCACGTAAAGGTCTGTATGCATATGAAAAGAGTACACATCTGTTGATCACGTGATGAGTAGTCAAGAAACCAGATATTCCTATGCAAAACTGTTTGGGACTGGGATGCTTAAAAACTAGACTGAGCTTTGAAATGGATGGGGAAGATAACATGCATAAGAATGAAGTCTGGAAGCAGAAAAAAAGACCAAACAAAAGACTGAAATGGACAGATTTCTTTTCAGAGAAGCCCCGGAACAGTTGTAAGAGTTTATGAAAAACAACTGACATAATAAAGAAGAAAACATTATTTAAAATTGATCGAAGAAGACTCTTCTAAAAAGCTTCTTAGAGTTCACCAGAGAAACAGTGGAAAATCCAAAGATTTTGAACCAAAGATGAAAGAGATGAATCAAGTCCAGTAAACTCAAAGAAGCGGAAGAACACTCCCGCAATACTTACGCTCAAAAATAGGGACCTGAAATCCACACGAGGGGAAAACACAAGAAATAGAGAAATGATTGTAGAAAGGAAGAGAGGCTTGGGACTTCAGGTTATTATGCCCACTATTTGAAAGGGAAGAAAAGAGATCACGAGGAAAAGGGAGGATCCTACATCTACGAGTACTTACAGTTTGATGGAGGGAGAGAAAGACTAAGCAGTCCCTAAGGAGACAAGGACAGGTAAGGGTCCCATTCCACTAATGGACAGTAGGCTACATCAGAACTTCAGAAACACTTTTTAAACTATATCCCGTAGAGGGGATACAGATAAAGACAGGAGAAAGTATTTGGATTGTCCTAAAAGATAAAACATATTAACCCTGTGCAGACTGGGATCTGCAGTAGTAGTAGATAATTTTTTTTTATTGGTCTAATTTTTTCCTCTACCTCCCTCTTGTCCTTCTTCTTTACTTCTTTCCTTCTTCCTTCTGAGATACATTAAAGGGAAAAAAGGGAGACATAAGATTAGAAACACAAGTACCTAAAGCAAGGACTAAGAAAGGATTCACTGTTCCTAGTAAGAGGTAAAGATGACCAAGAATAAAAAAAACAAAGTAGAGTCTGGCTATGTATTTTTACCCCCTGTGATTCATGAACTTTATGCCTTCCAGCTTCCTGTTAGTTGGAGCCATTATGCTTGCTGTATGGAATTTTGTCTTGTAGGATGGGAGAACAGTGGATATGAAACTGACAACCCTTTAAAAGTTCCAATTTTACCTTAAATAAAAATATTAAAAATATCTCAAAGTTTGCATTCCATATATGATCCCTAGCTATAGGGAACAATGCAACATTGACAGATGGGAAACACTATGATAACATAATATAAATTAGCAAAATTTGATTGGTAATTGTTGTATGAAAATCATGTCTTCTTAAAACACCTTTCAGAATGAACATTAGTAATTACGGTAGGTACAAATAAACTTTGATAATGTCAATAGCGATTTGACAGCTCCTGTAATATTCCAATAAAAAATTTTTACTTTCTTCCAAAGAATACAAAATGGACTTACGTTGCTCCAATTTCGAGGGACACTAACCCTCTGAATCTCATGCATCTTTAATAGATTATAAAAGACTGGTGCTGCTCCATTCTAAATCCGCATCCATCTTAATTAAGCAGTTCAGTTACTAACTTCTTGGTAAACCTGTAATTGCATCAGCTAATTTTGTCCCTAGAACCAGTTGCCTATATAGGAGCATATCAAAGCAAATGCAAAAACCCAACAGATTGCAATATTTAAGGAAACAGAACTTACTTCCGAAGTTTGCCTTCAACCATCCATTTATCTCTCCTTAAGTTTGACATATAATCAATGTTTTTATCAATTTCACTGTCAAAGACAAAATAATCCATTAACTCTGAACTTACATATCTTTTTCTGACATACATTTTTGTACAGATACTTTGTCTCAAAGAAATATTTAAAATTAAAAATAAGTAATTTTTAAGCTAGGAAATTCCAATACTAGGAATGCCAATGTAGCCTACTGCTGTACCTATGTCAGGCAGTCTTTACTTAGTATTCACGTAAGCTTTCTTTCCATAAGAAGCATGTCATACAAAGAAATTGACATTTCCTTCCATAGCTCTAATTCCATGTTGAGCCTCTAGATTTATTTGCCACAAAGCATCTAACCCTGCACGGAAAACAAAGTTATCACTGGTACATCTGTGGTACTCTAACTAGGATCCATGTGATCTACAAACTAACGTTCACTTTTCACTGCAGAAATTGAAGAACCAAAAAAAGCGCTTCACTACAGTGACTGTCTGCGAGCCCACTTCTGAGACACCCCAGCGTCAACAATTTAGCAGGTTACAGTTGTTTCTACGATGAAAATATAGAAACTCAAGTACTGAATGATCATTTCTACATATCTCACTTAACAGTTGGTCATCTGCAGTAAGATAAAGTTTCTTACTACGATGAATTTGATTAATACACATGAACTCTCTTGCACAGTATATGCACAGCACTTGCACTGCCCACTTCTGCTGTTTTTCAGCTTGAGAAAACATGAAGCATCTCTTTCATTCTTTCCTTACACAACCCTGATTTTGCTTTGCAGAGTATACCAAAAGCAGCAGGAAACAAAACAGCACTCAGTTAGGTAATGAAAGACTTTACCACAATAAATAAGCATGCGGAGGTATATGTAGCCCAATGACTGGCATTTCCTATGTCTTTACTGCATGTTGCACATTGTTGGGTTTTAAAATGTTGTTTAACATAGCGGGTTTTTTAATTATGGAATGGTATACCTTACTGCCCATGAATGAAGTATACACTTTCTTGAATTACTACCACCATAAATCAGGCTCGCCACCTCAGCTTACGACCCCAGTTAAAGTATTTGGACAAAAGAAGTCTTAAAAAACAAAAGGAAAAAAGGGAAAACAAGAGTACTGCAGAAGCCTTATACAACTGTTCTAAATTATCCCCCAGAATACCTAGTAAATTTCTCTGTAATCAACCTCATCTTTTACTCCGAACATAGCTGGAGAAATTTTGGTGCAAGCTTTGAAAACAAACTTAAGAGACCAAACATGGAAAAGTTCTACTCTTCCATCCTATCAGAAGTACGTAAAGGTAAGAAGCAGTAACATCGCAAATTTCAGCTTTCATTGTAAGAACACCATGAATCCTCCTGTAACAGAACACAGTGTATGCAGTATTTCTGAATTATAACATTTTTATAATTTTATTTTTACAGACCTGTTTAGGAAAAAACTTACCTTACTACACTTTTGCTGCATGCTAACTCGTTGACAAGAAAAGCAAGTACTGATGCTTTCTGAGCTGGAGTATGTGCCTGAAAAGCTTTTGTCTTCAAGCTCTCTATCAGCTCAGTTTGCCCACAGTGAGCCTCCATGAATATATGCAGAATCTCGGACACGTTATCTCGATTGATACCAACATTCAGTAAGTGTTCCCCAAGAATAGTTTTAGCCTAAAAAGAATAAAGATGTTTTGCACAATCCCATTTAAAAATATTATTTTCCTCTGCAGGCTATATCGCCGTTTATAAAACAGTAGGTGGGTTTGTTTGCATTTTTACATAAGGACTTTAATCAGGATTTTTCTTTAAAACTATTCGAATGTAAATCTTGAATGGATTAACAAAATAGAATGTCTTCACCTCTAAGTTTTTAAGAGCAGAGATAATATTATTATTAATGAAATAGGTTAAATGAAAAAATACATGGTCCAACTGGAACTTGATGAATACTGTTTTGTACAACCATGCTATGTAGAGTTCTAGAGTATAAAAGAGATATGTTGGCATGAAAAAGAAGGATAATAAGAAAGAGAATCATGAATGAATCAGAGTTTTGATGAAGTGATGTAAAGAGGAGACTTTGGGGAAAGAAATGGCAAGATTCACTGAGATATAACACGAGGGCAAGAATGAAAGGGGGAAAAAACAAAAAAAAAAAAGATGTGGCCACAGGTGTGATAGTGCCCTACAAGAGGTCCAAATAAAAATGGGGGAGGGTAGAGAAAATGCCCAGAAATATATCACTTCTGGAAAATGGGAAGGCTGACAGGGCACAAAGTCTTTGAGTAACATTAGAACAGTGACACCAAAGAAGAGAATTAGGGAAGAGAATGGAAATCCAAATCAGAGAGGTGTCGAAGACAGATTATGAAGAACACATTCATAAATATAGGGTGTTTACTATGGATTTCTTTCTTCCTTCTTTTTTTTTTTCTTTTTTTACCTTGTATCCTGTAACAAGTCCTGGATCACAGACAGCTGCAGAGACAAGCTTTACCAGCAAGTCTTGTACTTCTCCCATGCTGTCCCCTATGTTTAGTAAACCCTCTTGAAGAACGCTCAGGGAAGGAACATCCACATTCACATCAAAGCCAAGAACTTTACCAAAGTTACGCAGGAACTGCACTACCATAAGACAATCTGAAAATGTGCTCCCATCGAGAACAAGGCCTGGGATGCGAGGTAACTCTGGCAATGGCTGAAAAGTAAAGAAAAACAATGGAAAGATTCAGCAGTGTATTTCGAAAGAGAACTTTTTTGATAGTACCTGAGGAAATTAACTGATACTTCCCATATGACCTACAGCATGATAAAACTAGAATGTAAAGGCTATAGAGAAGGTGCCCCCCACATCCCATCCAGTAAATTTCCTTTAAAGGTGAAGCATGTTTACCTTTTCACATATTACAGGAGGCAAGAGATTAATAAATACTTACTTTTTGGCCAGGAGACGCTCTCAGGCTCTATTCTGAGCCGAAATACTATAAAAGGTGGTGTAAAAATATTTGGGGGACACAGGCAGGGGAATTCTCTGGAAGAGAGAGGGCTTGAACCTGAGGTAGAGGTATGTCAAAGTCCTGAAGGACAAGAACTAAGAACACAGAAGACTGGGAGAGTAAGTTTTTGAGTAACAGCTTAGAATAGTTGCACATATGAGAAAAGCTCTATCTAGTGCCTGTGTACTGAGACATGATGCATATTCCTGCTGTAAAAATAACTCTGAGTAATCGGGTTTTTTGAAGCAATCATGCAAGTGCTTTTTGGGAAGCAGGCCACTTTTAAACAAAATGCTTTTCATTAACTAAACATATGCTACTTTAGTGTTTGCAGTAACTTCTATTTGTATATATTTCAAATAGTTATCTAATTACCTATCTAATTACTGAAACTTGAATGCTTTGGGAGTGGCTGCAAGAAAAAAAGTTACTGTCGCAATTGCAAAATACAGAAACAAGAGACAAGAAATTAAGTTTACATTAGTATGATTACCTTCTGGTCTGCTAAGCACATATCTTCGTTAGGCTTCTTTAGCTCCTTTGCCATTTCTAATTCCAGTCTTCGCTGTTCCAGTTTACGTTCTTTATTTAATCTTTTTTCATCGCGTTTCTCTTGCTTTAACCGCTCTTTTTCCTTAAACGGAATTAAAAGGGCAGAAAATAAAACCCACGTATTATACTTACAATGGAAAAATCTAAAAATTTGAAAAACACTACTTACATAATCTTAATAATTACCACAGCAATTAAGGAACCTGCATTTAAGTAAAGGGAAGGGGGAAACTACAGCAATAGAACAAAATCATTGAATCTGTGAGCAAATCTAAGATTCACTGTTTTTCTCTCCTGTCCACATGGAAACGGGTATTGAGTATGTTTACACTGAAAGATTCTTTGGAATACCATTTCAGAAAGATGACTGAGTGAAAATATGGTCAAGAACTACCATACATGCAAGACATCTGATTTCAAAGGCCCTGCTTGCACACTAGTATCATCAATATACATCTGCTAAAGTAGGGACCACTCAAGAAAGCAGTAGTTGGGAAGACCTGGACAACACATGGTTTAAAAATTCCCATAATACATGAGCTGGGTATGAATGGCTTATAAAACTTAACCAATTGTTTCAACACACATAGCATCTGGCCTTGAACAACCATGCACTTAGCATGCAATCTGAAAATTGAACAGTCATTAATATCTTATTCTGCACAACAAGAACACGGGGATAATCAAGCGAGAAGCCAAATGCCTATTAGTTTTCTCTTCTAACACCCTCTGCGTTGATGTCACACAGAATATTATACTAACTATACCTCTCTAACCTGCTAAGACTAACTCTGAATTTGGACCTCCAACTGCCTTTTCCACCCCTGACTCCAGGGGTTCTGCTGTCACATGCCAGCATTGATATGCTGGCCTGCCTACACAATTCATTACATACCTCTGTGTAACCAGTATCAAATGCAAAATACTGAGTAATAAACCATGTATGGAATCTGTCATATATCAGTGCTATCTCTTTAGATCACAGAACTGCGTGCATATACACAAACGTGTGTGCATGTGCATTTGTCATGACCTAAGAACATGACACAATATAAAGATGAAGACACTATACATGCTTTTCACTTGTGGACACAGAGGGCTAAAGAACCAAGCTAAGCTGATTCATATTATTCAGAATTACTCCCCATCATTCTGTCAGTTTAAGAGGTTACTCTAGTCTCTTCAGTTTACTACTACCAAATTTTGCATAAATGAGAGTAAGGGCTGTAACTGTAAGTCAGGACTCAGGTGCATTTGTAGAGTGGCATTAACTGCTGACTTTGCTGTATAGTTCTGTCATGCCCCATGACTTTTTATTCTCTCTTTTTCTATATTGAATATTACTAGGCCACTGGTGATAACTGTGGCTAAACACTATGACTGCACAGAGCAGCTGATAATGACCTCTGCTACAGTATTTAGTGGATTTTAGGGAAGAC
Source organism: Haliaeetus leucocephalus (assembly GCF_000737465.1). Classification (NCBI taxonomy): domain Eukaryota; kingdom Metazoa; phylum Chordata; class Aves; order Accipitriformes; family Accipitridae; genus Haliaeetus; species Haliaeetus leucocephalus. Next base: position 243,372 of record NW_010972702.1, on the reverse strand, counting down.
AGAGGTCAGAGTTAGACATAAGGAACATGTTTGGACCAGCAATCTTACACTGGCAGAAAAAAAGCAGTCATGTACAGAACTACCCATGTGCCCAACTGCTGCTTTGCAGCTAAGCATCCTCTCTATTGACAACACAGGCCCTCATATCTGTGATGATTTCATAAGGGACATGCTGCTTATTCATGTTTTTCTCCCTTTACCAGCATACACCTCGTATGGAAAATCACAATACACTAAAGCAGCACACAAAATCAGTAACTTTATTTTAAAATGGAAAATACTCTCCAACTTGTTTTTTTTAAATGGTTCATTGCCTTTTATCTTAACCTATGTCAAGGTCTCAAAGCCAACCGGCATTTCCAACTTGTTCTTGACAACTAGAAACATTCTAGCTCAGAAGAAAACAAGAGAAGTACATACGGATATTTAAGTGGCAACATATTAATTCGGAGTTATGATTAAAAATGCAAACCTTAACAATGCTAAGTTTCATTAATGTATTTAGAAATTACTTTTGCTGGCTGCAATAAACATTTACCATTCTGTTTCTATTAATTACAGCACTGGATCAGACTATACAACCATTTAGCCTGGCATCCTGATTTCCAACAGTGGATCAGGTGCTTAGGGTATCATCTCCCTCTGCTCAGCACTGATGAGACTGTATCTGAAGAGTGTCCAGTTTTGAGCCCTCCACCTCAAGAAGTATGTGGAGAACAGGGAGAGGGTAACACTGGTTTTAAAAAGGAACATACTGGTTTTCTGAAATCAGATCTATCCCTTATTTATGGCTGCTGTGGAAAAACCATCTTCAGAATATTCAGCTCTTCGTAGCTTTATTTGCACAATTTTAACTGTCACTACTCACCAGAATGATATAGGTCAGAAACAGATTCCCGATTTTAGTTGATGAAAATATTGTCAGCAAAACTGCCATTATTTTCCTTTCCAGTTTGTATTATGGGATACTACTAGGAAGATCAGAAACAACTTAATCTAACTTTTTAATAAAGATTAATCATAGAATATCTTGAGTCAGAAGGGACCCATAAGGATCATCAAGTCCCACTCCCTGCTCCTCACAGGACTATCTAAAACTAAACCATATGACTAAGAGCATTGTCCAGATGCTCCTGGAACTCCAACAGACTTGGTGCTGTGACCGCTTCCTGGGGGGAGCCTGTTCCAGTGACCAACCACCCTCTCAGTGAAGAACCTTTTCCTCATGTCCAATCTGAACTTCCCTGATGCAGCTTCATTCCATTTCCTTGTGTCCTATCACTGGTCACCACTGAGAGGAGATCAGCACCTCTCCCTCTGCTGCCCCCCTTGAGTAAGTTGTAGGCTGCGATGAGGTCACCTTTTCTTCTCCAAGCTGAACAGACCATGTGACCTCAGCCGCTCCTCCTAAGTCTTGCCCTTGAGACCCTTCATCCTTCATCTTGGTCATCCTCCTTTGGACACACTCTAACAGTTCGACGTCCTTCTTATATTGAGGAACCCAAAACTGCACACAGTACTCAAGGTGGGGCCACACCACTGTGGTGTAGAGTGGGACAGCCACCCCATCTCAACCAGCTACCTATGCTTATGCTTGATGCACCCCAGGACACAGTTGGCCCTTTTGGCTGCTAGGGCACACTATTGACTCATATTCAACTCGCCATCAACCCAAACCCCTGGATCTCTTTCCACAGGGCTGCTCTCCAGCCTCTCATCCCCCAATTTGTATGTATAACCAGGATTACCCCATCCCACGTGGAGAATCCAACACTTGCTCTTGCTAGATTTCATACAGTTGGTGATTGCCCAGCTCTCTAGTCTGTGCAGATCTCTCCGTAAGGCCTCTCTACCCTCAAGGGAGTCCACAGCTTCTCCTAGTTTAGTATCGCTGGCAAACTTAATGTACATTCAGCTCCTGCATCCAGATCATTTATAAAAACATTAAAGAGCACTGGCCCTAAAAGTGAGCCCTGGGGAACTTCACTGGTGACTGGCCACCAGTCTGATGTGAGCCCATTTATTAAAACTCTTTGAGCCCAACCCATCAGCCAATTGTTCACCCAATGTATTATGCACTTCTCTAGCTATACGCTGGACACGTTGTCCAGAAGGATACTGTGAGAGACGGTATCAAAAGCTTTGCTAAAAATCAAAACCACCCACATCTACTGGCTTCCCTTGGTCAACTAGATGGGTGACCTTGTCATAAAAGGAAATTAAGTTGGTTATGCAGGAGTTTCCCCTCATGAACCTGTGCTGGCTATGACCAATAACTGCATTGTCTCTCAAGTGTTTTTCAATAACTCCCAGAAGAACCTTCTCCATAATTTTACCAGGCACTGAAACGAGACTGACAGGTCTGTAATTAGCAGGGTCTTCCTTCTTTCCCTTCTTGAAAATTGGTACATTTGCCAGCTTCCAGTTGACTGGCACCTCTCCAGTTTCCAAAGACCATTGAAAAATAATAGAGAGAGGTCCTGCAATAACATCGGCCAGCTCTTTCAGCACCCTAGGATGAATCCCATGAGGCTCCACAGCCTTATGTGCATCCAGCTAAAGCAGCAAGTCTCCAATATGTTCAGAGTCAGCTGGAAATTTATCATCCTCCCAGTAACAGTCTTCCAATACAGGGCTCCAGGGGTCCCAGGGCCCATCATCGGTGTTAAAGACAAAGGCAAAGAAGGCATTAAACGTCTCTGCTTTTTCTATGTCCCCATTTGTGAGGTAACTGACCTCATCAAGTAACAAACCAATGTTATCTCTGATCCTCCTTTTGCTGTTAACGTATTTTAAAAAGCCCTTTTTGTTGTCCTTCACAGTACTGGCCAGCTTGAACTCTAGTCGAGCTTTGGCCAAAAAAATTTTCTCCCTACAGCAGCAAACAGCATCCCAATAGTCCTCCCATGTTGCCTGTACTTGCTTCGAATGTCCATAAACTCCCCGTTTCTGCCTAAATTCTAGAAGATGATCCCTGCTCAGCCAAGCTTGCCTTCTGCGCCACTTGCTTGACTTCCCACACTTTGGAATTGCCTGCTCCTGGGCTCTTAAGAGATGGCTCTTAAAAATGACCAGCATTCATGGACCCCAGTATCTTCAAAAGCAGATTCCCAGGGGACCTTCATACTGTCCTGGTTTAGGCTGGGATAGAGTTAATTTTCTTCCTAGTAGCTGGTATAGTGTTATGTTTGGGGTTTGGACACTAACTAGGCTCCTTCAGCAGCCCAAAGACTGCTCTCCCCATATCCAGGGTCAAAGTTTTGCTGGTGGTTTTTCTCCTATCACCAATGATTTGAAACTCAACTACTTTGTGGTCACTGTCACCAAGACAGCCACCGATCACCACTTTGTCCATGAGTCCCTCTTTGTTTACAAACAAGAAATCTAGGAGGGCACCTTTTCTAGTCAGCTTAAGACTTAACCCAGAAATTTTTCTTTGTTTTGTCTGTCACTTTCTTTTAAATTTACGAACATATCTAAGAGAAAAGTTTTAACAATTGTCTTTGACAATTAGATGCTATAACGATAGTTATTTTACTTCAGTCTCTTAGCTACCTGTACTTTATTTATAAAAGTCTAAGGATATAGTGATAAAAAAGTCTCAAAATATACAGAAATATATAAAAAGTAAAATTTTAAAAGTTAGCAATTATGTTTTAGCATTGATAGTCCCCTTTAAGACAATATCAGGGTTAAAACTGAAGACAGCCTCAGGATTAAGATGTAAATTAGTTTATCATGGTCTCATAAAAGTTTCATCAATCATACTGTACAGCTCTGGTTTTATCATCAATGCTATTCCATCATGTATTTTTAGATAATTTTTTTTAACCATCTATAATGCAACTAAACTACTGTATTATTTCAAACCAATGAAGCTAAAAAAGTTCTGAGTTGTTTTAGCTAGTAACATTTCATTTACTACAGTGTAACCTTAATAAGCAGGATGTGGTATTCCTGTAAGAGAGGCTTTTTCTCAAGCTACCTCAGTCATGAACATAAGCAATGTGGTTACAACTGCTTTCAAGGCAAAGCTAAAGACTTCCCTCATTTCCTTCCGCAACCTTCTAATGAAATTGAGACCTCTCAACTGGCAATAAGAACAAGCTCTATTACAAAACCACTATTATATTAGCTTAAGAGCAGGGAAACTTATGGTGTCTTTCATGGCTAAAAGTAAAATTTAACTAGTTAAAGGCCTGATTAGTCAACTCATTTTAAGTATTTCAATGGATTTTGGGTTAGGTTGTGCCGATACGGACTACCAGTGTTTCTTGAATATTTTTCCCCCTCTAAGTAAAGTATCTAGAGTTCCTTAACTTGTAAGCAAAGTAATAATTTGAATTATGAAAAACATTTCCATTCTGCACTACTTTAAAAGGAATAGTTTAATTCAGTTGCCCAAACACCCAATTTAATAGCACAGAATGTGTATTTAGTCTTTAGCATTAATCCTCATAATAAGAAAGTTTTATTAGGTCCTTTTGTGATATACTAAATTTATATAAATGAAAGCAATCACCAGAATAAAAAGCACTCATCGTAAGGAAAGGGCAGCTATTTTGGAAATAGTCTTATTTTGAGAAACAAAACAGAACAAAAAAATGCAGATGTTTAAATTATCAGAATCAAAAGAAGCCTGAAATTTTGGAAAGGGAAATCAACCAGTTTTTTCTTATCAGCTTAATGTCACTGTGTTCAAAAAAGAAAGCAAGTTAAATAACCGGATTCAGAGACGGACAAAGTAAAATGATTGTACGCAAAATGACACCCGACACATACACATTTAGGACTTTAGGCTTCTCTATCTCTTGGTTCAGAATTTCTGACATATTTTTAGTAAAACAAAATGAGAAATTAAGTATCTATTTTCTGTAGCGCGGCAGTACTTTCTACTGAAGGACAAAAAAAATAAAATTATTAAGGCATAATAATCCTATTTGCTTGGTTTCATCATGGTCCCAGTCTAGAATCATATACAAAATCCACAAGTTCTAAGAAGCCTGGACTGGAATAAGTTGTATATTTTTACCCCTGGGTAAGTATTGAGGAAAACCTGTTCAGCAAGTCTGACAAGTCAGTATGATGAAGTCCTTACTCTTCTTATACATATGAACAACGCGAAGAAGAGAAAATAAAACTTCCTTTCCAAGAAATACTAGGGACTCTGAAGTGACTATGCAATTATTGGCTTCTTGCTCAGAATCACTGAGGATGGAAGGGACCTCTTGAGATAATCCAGTCCCCCACTGCCGTGTGCATCCTGTCCCCGCCGTCATCCCACAGCAGTATCAGCTACAGCAGGTTCCAACTCCACAACCTACCTGGGCAATCTGTGCCAGTGTTCAACCATCACCCTCAAAGTAAAAAAGCTTTTCTTAAGTTTAAGCAGAATTTCCTGTATTTCAATTTGTGCCTATTGCTTCTTGTCCTGCCACTGCCGTGCATACAAATGAAATTATACAAACAGGTACGTTAAAGACACTGCTCTTCTACAGATCACTGCAGAATGAAAGCATGAAAAGTTCAAACTTTTGAAGGTTAATACTCACTTCTGCTTTTTTACGTGCTTCCATGGCTTTCATAAGCATCATGTGTTGTCTTCTCCTTTCTCGTTCCTATTGAAGCAGGTAAGATTAGAACAAAACTAATCCGCATTTTCAAATCAGTAAAAAAGCTGAGTAACAAATTTAGCATTAATAGACAAGTCACAGTAAATACTAAATATAGGACAAGAATGGCCAAGTCTGTGCATGTTTTAGTTCAGGTTTAGAAAGCAAATACAAGAACAATCAAAAGCAAAAAGGTAAAGCAATGAACATGGAGACAGTGTAAAAAAGAAGCATACAGATTTACTTATGGTCAGTTGTGATGCTCCTTCATAAGCTGGCAGAACAAAAAGCATAATGGTTGGCTGGAACAGGTCAGTTACCTTACATCTGCTATTACAGAACTTGCAATTTACTTCTTCAATAGCCAATTCAGCAGAAATTTTCAACTGGTCATTTTCAAACATTGCAAAAATTAACGTTTTTGTAACCAAGCAACAAATTAATATGATTAATTTTCTCAGCTCTAGATCATTTTTAATCAAGCTAGTGGTGGCGCTTATACATACGCAACGACACTTGCATTTACTGATGTCTGTCCCTCGATAAATTATGTCGGTAACTTCAGATGCTTTAAGGAGCTGTATTCTTGAGCGTTAAGTATAGAGCTTTTGCCTTAAAAGCTGTAGAGTAAATCTTGGCCCCAGTAAAGGCTATGGGAATTTTATCATCTAATTCAGTGAGGCAGGATTACATTCTAATGTTTCATTCTATATTTATAACATTATGTATTTACCACCGACTGAAAGCTGATTTCCTCAGTACCTTACAAACTTAGGAAAGACATCATCCTGATTTCTAAAATAGTTAATTCAAATTATATTGAAAATGTCTGGATTCATTCACAGTGAATGGGACAAGGCTTGCAAAAATTATCAAAGTGACTACCTATTAATTTTGCATTAATTAATCCCTGATTTTATACAGTAGTCCAATTTCTATTAGGACATCAGTAACATAGATTTTTGGTTAAAAACCTCACTTATTTATTGTGATGTTCAATTTATACACATGCTCAAGACATGTCTTTTTTTTTTTTTCCCTTAACAGACAAGACAAGCAGATGTATGCAATGCACTGTGCTGTAAAGCCATGCAGCAGTATGTAATATGACAGCAGCCAGTGCTACATTTTATGCATTGCTATGACAACCATATCACAACCAAATCACAATGCGGTGTTAGATGTACAAAAATAAACATACCCATACCATATCTAGTCTATGCCTCTCCAACTCCTGGTAGAAAGAGTTGGCAAATATTATGAAACAGAAATCACAAAGTCATAAAACCACTTTATAATCCCCCAAAAGACCCCAAAACCAAAGCAAAGCAACAAATCATAAGGTGAAAGAAAATTTGTGCAGGAATCAAACCCAGAAATTTAAAAAGGGCATAGTTTGAAGATTTCCCCACCTCCCCCATATAGCTTAAGTAGTAGTTCACAATGGGCATTCTGTCTGTTTGGTCAACTGAATGTATACTAACCTGGTGTTTCAGAAGAACGGCTTGCTGCCTTCGCATCTCTTTTTCCTTAAACAAAAGAACAACAATTTATTTAAAATATCTATCAAAATTTACTTACAAGTTGCACATTTTTGCCACACTAAAACAGTACTTCTGAATTAAATACTTATTTCCCCACCCCCCATAAATTGACCACAGAGAAGTATACATGGTATACATGACAGCAAGTCTATTGAGTTGGGAGTTCCATGTTAAAATACACCAAGAATGCCTAAGCAGTAATAGAAGTACACATGTAAACTGTATTTTCCAATGTTTGTAAAACAGTTCTGTAGTCTTGTACACATACACCCTAGAAAAGACTACGCTTGCTGAGAAGCAACAAAGTTTTTTGACACAGTGTGCTTAAAAGAACATTGTGAATAATGTTACTGCACGAGCATTTTAAGTTATGCAAACCAAGCGTCATGTAAGCAAAACTCATGGTAGCGGCACACAAAAAAAATCACTGTCTCTATATTCATGTGTGTATGTATGAATGTGTGTGTATGTCACACATACACAAAATTCTCTGTGTGTATGCTTCATGTGTTTATGTAAACATATGTACACGTTATTCATATGCCATCTCTATTTACACTTTCATTATCAATAAATATTCTTCCACATTTACTGCTTTTATACATTAACATATAGTATGCACAATAACACAGTTCTTGTTTTTGGAGCTCCTCTAAACTAACCTTTATTCGTTTTTCGGCCTCCAATAATTTGGCATTTGCTGCTTCTTCCTTCTTTTTCTTTTTTGCCTGTGCATGCAAAACAGGTCACACAACAGCACCATCACAACTTGAAAATAATCTGACTAGAAATAAAGTTATGTGCCTTTAAAAGTTCAAAACATCATCACATATCGTGTATGTTGCAACAGATTTCTTCCCCAATGCAGCTTTCATAACCAATCAATTCACAATTAATTTACTTTTTAAGAATTAAGACAGAATTTCAAGACCCCTCAAAATTGCTTCACCTGGCTATTATAAGAATGTAAGCATACACAGAAACAATAAAATATAAGCGGCAAAGAAATTACCATTAATTTTTCCATGAATGGAGACTTGCAAACTAGCAATCTGTCTGTGCTAGTATACTAGCAAAGTAGTATAGTATAACAATATAGTCTAGCATATATATAAACTCACTATTTTAACTCCACTACACTTCATACAGAGCAGAACATGATACTGCTTTAACATCCTATTATTGCAAACTTCTTTTTTAACAAAGGAATAGTTACGCTGTTAACTTTAGCAAATACAAGACTATTTGTGTAGAAAGTCAGAAACTGAAGTGAACATTTGCAAGACTTGGGTCAAAGTTAATACAGATTTTTTTTAAGAAAGACATGTTTTTGAACTGGCCTTTGGAAGTCCAGGTTGCTAGAACTGTTATATTTAGTTACACTCCTAACTGCATGCATGACTATTAAAATACTATGTTCTTTAAAATGGCAACAGAAAAATTGCATTTGAGCCATTATTTTTACCTCTAAAAGTTGCTGAGCTCGAAGTTCTTTCTCCATTCTGATTTGCTGGATTCGCTTAATTTTTTCCTACAAGAGGAAAAAAGTTATTTCTTTTTAAAAAAAACAATATTGAGAAAGTAAACTTACTGTTTGCATTTTAAAAAATGACGAAGTTTATACATATATACTTTTTGTTATGGAGTCTCGCACCCATTGTAGTCAATTGTTCCCATATAACATTGTACGTTTAGCATTTTTACGAGCATTAGAAGATGTCTGGTATATCCCTGAAGGAACCAACACTGCGTTATGCTTAGGTGCTCATGTTTAAGTTGTCATAGTTTGTTGTTTGTTTTTTTTTTAAAACAGCTTTAAGGGGACCAGATTAATGACAATGTAAGCAAGTTAGCAGCATTCAAATCCTAGCTGGCAATGGTGGAGCAATTTAGGAATGAATGGAAATGGGAACTATCATGAAAAACATGATGATTTGATGTGATCTCCCTTAATAAGAAATACAGGGTACTGTCAAACCACTATTTTCTGCCTTGGTTCCAGCAGCCTTTCAGTTCATTATGGTACCACGGGCAACATAGAGAATCAGAGCACTGTGAAACCCAACGTACGTACTCTGTCAGCCAGTAATAGTCACCCACATGCAACTTGGATAATATATTCACAGTTTAGTACACTTCAGTTTCTCCAGATTTTTTTAAATATTCAGGTAATTGATGATGAGTTTGGATGCCTTAACATGTAGTTTATGGGACTGAGTTTTATACTTGCCGAAGAGTGAAATAACAAAAAAAGTAACCAAAACAGCAGCCATGGGCAGTACAACACATTTCAGCATGTTTCATCATGGCAAGAAGAAAATGATCAAGCTAAGCACTCCACAGATGAATGCTGTCTAACCATATTCTAATTTATTCTTTTTCAGGAATTAGTTCCTAAAATCTGAATCAAGTCTTATTACATTGATTTAGAAATGCAATCATTGCAAACTTTGGGATTAGTTCACATTTCCTGTGCTGCATGGGTTTTGTCTGTTAAACAGTAATAACCCAAGTCCATATTAAAAAATTTTTAGCACATTATTTGAGGTTTTATTATCTCAAAAAAGCTGCTTGAACCACAATGACTAGGCAGGGACCATTATGAAAGAGAAGTGCTACAATACATTCAGCTGAACTTGCTGTAAAGTTTTAACAGCAAAACCCAGACCGTGGAAACGCCCTGCAAGCTGTGAGGCTTAAATCAGAAGCCTGAAAAGGAGCTCAATACTCTTCCCTGGAACAGCAGATATTTTCCCAACAGTGAGTGTAAAGCACGTCTCTGTGGAAGACATTGTTTTCTTGTGAGCTGGTCTGAGACTCTAGAACATGGACTACTCTAAGATTTTACTTTCTAGAGAACACGTAGTGATGTATATACTTTATCAAAAAATAATTACAACCAAAACCAAGCCCCTAAGAAAACATAATCTAAAATATTTAACAGAAAAGGAGCAATCAGAGAAGAGAAAGACATACAAAATTTCCTGTAGAGCTCCAATACCAGAAGACCTCATGAGGTCTTACAAACTCGAGGCAAATCTTATCAGCTCCTTAAACTGTTAAGAAGTCCAGCATAAGACTACCTTATGCAGCAAATTAATTCAGGGGCCTTGTTTATACAGTGTTGAACTTTGATTTTCAACATGCAAAGCTCACAGTATGGACCTTAAGTCTCTATTATCCCCCAATATACTTTACAGACAAAACTGTACAGAAGTTTAGAGTATGTACTGTAGTCTCTCAATTCCATAAAGGCTAGAGTTAATACAGAACAAACTTTTCAGTAGAAGGCAGAATAAAGAAATATCTCAGAGATTAGAAGAAGTTTTCAACACATTGGAATCATGAAAATTTTATCGGTTTGTAACTCAAGAAGGAATATGGAGATGATAAACAAGGTCTGGATTTGATGTACTTGCTAAGCAATTCTTGATCCCTGCACACCTAAGAATGTAAGGAACACTTTATAATCATAGGGTGATGTGACTGGATACAAGCCCAATGCTCTTAAAAAAAGAACAGTCTGCATTATTTACCCTTCTTTAGCAAGTATGGGTTGCCTTCATAAGTGGAAACTTTGAAGCTGTCACTAACTACAAAAGTTCAGAATGGTTGAGGTTGGAAGGGACTTCTGGAAGTCACCTTGTCCAACCCCCCAGCTCAAGAAGGGTCACCTGGAGCCAGTTACCCAGGACCATGCCCATACAGCTGTTGAAAATCTCTAAGGTGGGAGACCCCACAACCTCCCTGAGCCACCTGTTCCAGTTTTCAGTCACCCTCGTGGTGGGAGAGTGTTTCCCGATATTCAGGGGGAACCTCCTGTGTTTCAGTGTGTGCCCACTGCCTCTCATCCTGTCACTGGGCACCTCTGAAAAGAGCCTGGCCCCATCCTCTTTGCACCCTCCCTCCACGTATTTATACACATTTCTGAGAGCCCCCTGAGCCTCCTCTTCTCCAGACTGAACAGTCCCAGCTCTCTCAGCCTCTCCTAGTTTAACTCATAGATGGTAGAGTGACAACTTCTAGCCCACTGTCTGCTATACTGAGCACTTTCTTCACAGAAAAATCTAAACAATTACCAGCAAGGATTAATTGTTATCCATTCCTGGGATATTTAAGGTATCTGCAGTAACAACAATTTTGGTTAACTACTTAATAAAAACAAAAAAGAAGTATGTTAGGTTTTAGTATCTGGATTTCAAAGATGTGAAAGGCCTTTATATTTTCATTGGCTTTTTTAACACCTCAGGATGCCACTTAAGAGGCAAAATAATGAGATCTGGTTTTCCAGTATTATTTCTAACTGGTGGGATGGTGAGATCATACAAAGACATTGAGGTGCTGGAGCGCGTCCAGAGAAGGGCAACAAAGCTGGTGAAGGGTCTAAAGCACAAGTCTTATGAGGAGCAGCTGAGGGAACTGGGGTGGTTTAGCCTGGAGAAAAGGAGGCTGAGGGGAGACCTTAACCGCTCTCTACAACTGCCTGAAAGGAGGCTGTAGTGAGGTGGAGGGTCAGTCTCTTTTCCCAAGTAACAAGTGATAGGATGAGAGGAGACAGGCTCAAGTTGTGCCAGGGGAGGTTTTGATTGGGTATTAGGAAAGATTTCTTCACTGAAAGGGTTGTCAATCATTGGAACAGGCTGCCCAGGGAAGTGGTTGAGTCACCATTCCTGGACATATTTAAAAGACGTGTAGATGTGGTGCTTAGGGACATGGTTTAGTGGTGAACATGGTAGTGCTAGGTTTATGGTTGGACTCGATGATCTTAAAAGTCCTTTCCAGCCTAAATGATTCTATGGTTCTATTACTCCATCCTAATTAATTGTTCTCTGACATAAAAAAACCCACAAAAAAAATAAATCCAATACAGACATGTTTTGTTTTGCTGATTTCTGAATCTGAATGTTAGCTGTGAAGCTTCTATAGAGATCTAAATGCAACTCAGCTGCAAAATAAAATTGCTCGGTAGATTACTCAAATAACACAACAGACTGAAAAGGTGTAACGAGCTCAAAAAAACTGTAACTAAACCATCTCTAGAAAAAACACAAGTGAACTACAATATAAATAGAAACCAGTCTTGAGACTACAGTGAAGACACTGCACCACTGCAGAAACATTTTCCCTGCAACAGACTTCAGCTTTATCCTGTATGAAAGGCATGAGGTATTTTAAATCAGGAAGTTAATTAAATGTCCCATGAAGCTGATGCATGAATGCAGTGAAGTCAAACCTGGAATCCTCTCTTCCCATGTCCAACTTTAAAATTTCATTTACAGCTAAAAGTATGCATTACATTACAAAGTAACATATCATCAAGCGCAAATACTTATAGAATTTCATGGAAATGTCAGTTAAAGTTTCTATCACAAACGAAAGGTATTGGTTTTAATAGTAAATGTTCATCATCTCCATCTTAATATATCCCTTTAATTTAAGACTCTATAAATACTACTATAATAAGAATATGAACATTTGACATAAAATAGTTAATCCAAACAATATTTAGATATTCTTTTTTAAAAAAAATTAAATGTACTATCTGTACTATGCATACACATACCAATTCAACAGCAGTACAGGTTGAATTTGCCTGCCAAAGTCAACTTTTCCTACTTTTAGAAGGTTTTATATACTTATTCTCTGCCACTGTAAGAGGGTAAAAACCTATAGCAATAATGGTACTGAACACAAAAAATGTCTTTTCACTGAAAGCTAAAAAAACTTGTCCTTTGACTGCTACCAGATGAAGCATTTAATTTCTGTACTCTGCAGTAAGTTTCATAAGGAACAGAACGAATATAAAAAACAACCACACAAATATATTTTTGGATGCAAATTATTCTCTTTTAAAAATTTTCAGATTCCCAACATATATAACTTTTCACTAATTCACTAAAAGCAGTTGTTAAAAAATTTAAAAGCCTGCTTCTATAAGTAGGTTTGTTTGGTAAAGTTTATATGGGCTCACTTTTATTGGAAGTACTTGCTATGACAGTATTTAACAATACTTGTATGTTTAAAAACATGTATTACTTCACTGGCATACTGAGATACAAGCCCTTGCACACAACCTAAAACCACGGACAGCCTTCCAGAATCACTGAAGAAGCTAACTGCACTCTTCCAGTATTTACATAAACAGATGTAACAGTTTGTTTTCACAGAACCAAATAAAGGAAGACCACATCACTGTACTTTGATAGCAGTTTTTTAATTTCTTACTGATATTGGCAAGCAATTACATATGTTGGGTGGCTTAAATCAACACAGACAAAATTGGGATGTCCTGACAACATGAATGACAACTACAGAGTTTAGAATTTTAAATAATATACACTGTGTGCTCTTTAAAACTAGATTTAAAACATTCACTTTGTAATCAGCATACTTAATAATTTACTAAATAATTAAAATACCCCTAATTCAATAATTCAAAATGTAATTTAAAGAACTAATTTAACAATCACATAAAGTTTACCTGCTGCTTCATTATCTTTATCTGTTCCTTTTGCTTTCGCTTTTCTTCAGCTGCCATAATAGCTGAGAAACAAAAGCAAACAAAAAATTAATATCAGCAGAACATGACAAGAGATAGCTAACTTTTCATTAATACTTTCCACAATAATCTGCTAGCATGCACAAACTTTCACAAGTAATACTTACCTTGCTGTTTTTTTGCTTCTTTGGCAGCTCGAGCTTGTTCCTGCTTCTGGAGTTTTCTCAGTAGCTTTATTTGTGCTGCTTGCCTAGCTATTTCTGTTACAAAAAGAAAATATTAAGTTCATAAAAACAGTGCTGTCCAACAATAAATCCAGACACTTGCATGAGGTAAAGACACGTGCATGAGGTAAAGATAGAGGAAACAGTGGATTTGTTTTGCACACATTTATCTTGACAACATTTCACTATCAACTACCTTTAGTGGTATCTCACTTATCAGTAACTACATCAACAGTACAAATGAACATGGATACTTTCTACATAAAAGAAAATACTACTTTTGGAGAAAAAAATTACCTATTAAGTGATAGCATCAGGCCAATAATGTTGCTTCATTTAAAAACTGATTTCTTCTTTCTTTTTAATGCAGAAAACATTTGTCTCAGAGTACTAAATCAACATTTTATTCAGAAAGCATGGAATTACTGTTTTCCTTACGAGTCACTTCATGTAATCAATCTTTTTTTAACAATGCAGTAAGAGCACACTCATCAGGGTCACACATCTCTCCAGCATGGCCACCTACAGCCAGCCACTCTTCTGCTAATTAGTAATTTCCTGAAGCATTCTACTGCTTTAAGTGAGAATATTTATGAAATTTGGATGAACTGTGCATGGACACACTGATGTAAGACAGCTGTAGGAAGGATTTTCTGGGGGTTGAATTCAGCTTGCTTTCAAAGGACTGAGGTCCACGACCTCTTTGATAGCATTCTCCAAAACACTGTCAGCTTCTTGTGCAATGACCAAGATGCAGGCAGACATATGGAAAATCCATGTATAGATAAGATGATGCTGCAGATAGGAAGGGCTGTGTAAATAGCCACACAACAGGGAAACCTTCAGGGCCAAGGGGAAACCATACAGAAGAAGTTATGTCTTAACTGAAACAGAACCAGTGGCTGGAAGTTAGACTACATTATAGAGGAAAACTTAAGCTATGAAGTACGGAAGGCCAACAAATGCAGTGGACCACTTAGTCTGAATTAACACAATCCATAAGGAGGATGTAGTTAATGTTCGTCATGCGTTTGAAAAGGACAGATGGGAAACAAACACCTATACTGCAAAAAACAGAGACGACAAATCAGACCACCTGTATTTCCATTCAACTAATATGTGCCATACCGAAGAAAATTTAAGGGCTTCTAAATCAAGCCAAGAAATCAAAAAAGAAATTAGGGAAACCAGAATTCTTGGTATCAAATGATAGCCCAGATGTAATGGACATCTCACGGACACAGTAGAAGGATAATTAATAATACATGGTGTTGCCAGGTACCAACGTTACAGGCATATCAGAATGAGATGTACAGGCAGAAGACCAGCTTTCTATGCAAAGTGCAGTATCAAGTCACATAGCGTAAAAACAACGAATGAAGAGACATCTATGTAGTCCATTTGGTGGAACCCTAAAAGAAGCTGTACAAAAGCAGTCTTCAAGCACACATACTTCAAGTGAGCAACCTAGAAGCAGTTTTTAAAAAAAAGTATACTTGTCCAGGTAAACACAGAGCCACATTTAAAAAAGGAAAAAGGTAGTCCATATGCAGGTCTTCAGAAAAGGAGGCCATCATAGGAAAATGGTGAGCATATAAAACATGAAAAGCTTGTTCAAATCAGAACAGGAAAGCCTATGACAGGCCAAACTTTAAGAGTTAGAAAGGCTAAAAAAGAATTTGAAGAGCACATTGCAAAGGATGCCTGAGGAGACAGTAAAAGATCTTTACATATATCACAACAGGAAGCCAGAAATGTAATCAGTGGGACCTAACGATCAACAGGACAGAAAAAAGAGCCTTAGAAAAAAGGGTTATTGAATTCCTTGTATCAATCTCTACTGCTGAAGATGCTGGGTAGATTCCCCTACTCAGTGCATTATCTACAGCAAACAGGTTGGAAAAGCTAGATGAATTTGAGGTAAATATAAAAGAAGTATTAGATCAAGAAGGTAAGTCAGGTGTTAACAGATCACCAGGACGGGACAGAGTAAACTGAGAAACGTGAAGGAACATTAACGTGAAACCACAAAGACACTGGTCTGGGTGTTTACTGTATTATTAACAACAGCCACTGTGTCATAGGACTGGAAACTCTCATCAACAAAAAGGGCTCTAGCAGAAGTCTTGGAAAGTGCAGATAGGTTAGTCTGATTTTCCTTTCCTCTTTAGAGTCTTATTGTACATATTATGTCTTCTATATACTTACTGAGTACATTATAAAACACCATCAGTTCAGACAGTTGGCATGGCTTCTACAAAGGGAAACTCTGCCTAATTATGGGTTTCAATGAGAATATCAGTAACAGGGAGATAAAGAGAATTTAATGGACATAACATATTCTGAATTTCAGAAAGTATTTGACTAGGTTCTAAGTCAAACATTAATATAACTAAGCTGTTATGTGTTTGAAGTACAGCTTCACAGACTGAAAGCTCTTTAAATGATAGCAGGTGAAGGACAGAGATCGGCAGTCACCTTTTGTGATGAAGAAGAGTTAGTCGAAGGTTTTTTCACAAATCAGTACTAGAACCAGCTTTATTTAGTATCTTTTTTCATCAATGAAACTTGTAAAGGGGACTGCAAAGTTAAATCCCAAAATGTGAAGATGTTATTAAGCATTCTGGAAAATCCAAGGCTGTGCTGACAGCAAGGATCTCTGGAAGAGCCCTGCAAAACAGTGGGAAAAGGTAGCAGAGAAGCTTCATCATAGATAAATGGAAGGTAATACACCTAGAAAAGAAATACTGAAATTAGAGGACACATTTAGAGGATCAAAGGGATGGAACCTTCTGAGAACAGACTAAAAATATTTGGGCTCTTCAGTCTGGAGAGGAGAAGACTAATGACAAAGAGGATTAAGGTCTGCAAAATCATCAAGGTGATGGATAACAAACTGGAGAACTGTTATTCTCTAAACCACACAATAATGGAACTAGGGAACACCCACTGACAGTAACAGAAGATCATTTTTTAAAAATTAAAATGGTCCAGTAGTTAGCAGACTTCTGGAACTTGTTGCCACAGCAGGCTGGTAGAGCAAACATTGTCAGGAGGTTAAAAAACAAAGAACAGGCTAATTCATGGGCAACAGTTCCATAAATAGAAAATAAACGGAGAAAGAAAAAATGTGCTCTACATCATCACTCAGAACACACCTCAGGATGCCACAGTGCATGTATGAGGAAATAGATGGACAAAGAAGTGATCAGGTTCACATGCTTTCTCCAAGCAGCATCTCCTATGGCCACTACTGAAGACAGAGCTCTGCACTCGATGACCCCTGGGCTGAGCCACTGAGACATTTCTTATGTTCTCATGAGGGGAAAAAAGCAGCAAGGTAGATATGAACATATGTAACATCAAATACTATACATTCTGACTGTTCTTGTATATATAAACCATATGTTTTTGTTCATTTTATTAAATGCTACAGCATGTGGTGGGAAGATAGACATGAGAGAGTTCTAAATACTTCCCACCACCCCTTACAGTAGCCAATATAGGGAAAGGGAAGATACAAAGTGAAGCAAAATGGCTTAGTGACTTGGGCTTATCTTTTCCCCTGAGAAGAAAAGACTTCTGGAATCAGTTACTGTGTCTCAACAATAAATACACAGCCTCTCAGCAAATGCTACAATGCTTCAGCAGTTGACACAGTTTCCTAATTCTCAGACTGAGCAAAAGGCGGTGACCTTAACGCACAGGTAAAATAGCTGTGCAACACTGCAAAACATACCACGAATTAAGGCATTTCTAAAACTGCCTTCTGTCTGTCCATGTGTCCAAACCATTACCATTGCATGCCTTAAATATATCTATACAGAACAGTACTCTTTGCGGGCAACAAGGAAAAAAGATGCAAGGACATGATGCAAAATACAAGGTAGCTAACCAAAGGTGCACAGTCAGCACATGAAAGAACAATTAAGTCTGAAGTTAAAACAAACACCCTGACTCCTGGGCTGTAAGAATTTTTCATATTGGATCAGAGGCATTCAGAAAATATGACACAGTTATGAACTAAAGAACTGAAATTAAAAACTCATGTATCTGATGTTTGTTTAAAACCAGGCCCTCGTGCTTCTGACATATAGTAGTACTTGTTATCATGGAAGTTCTACTGTCAACATTGGTACTACTTATTATAGGAGCCTATTCAACCTTATGGGCATTCAAATCTTGTCACTATCAGGCATTTCACAAGAAAAGTATTTTCCCTGGAACAGCCAAAAGCTTCACAGAAAGGCTAACTTCAGTGGTTCTCAATTTCAATTTCTAGGTCCACTGTTGTTTGAGCTGATACAGGAGAAAACAAAGATCTGTTAATTTTTGTCAATTTAAAAAATACATCAGTGGTAACCAGATTATTGGATGTCTGCTTTTTTTAGATTTTATAAAACTGAATAGTGTAACTGTAGAGTAAGCTTTTACACATGCATTTACACACACACTTCTTCCTTTATATATATATTTAATGCTCTTGAAAAAGGCTTCAATAAAAGCATGTGGCAAATTTCCAAAATAAAATGTTGCATACTAATACCCTAGTGAAACACATCACTCCTCTTCAGAAAACACATTAACTCTCTATATACTGATACCCTCTGTTTGTGAAAACAATCTTACCTTGAGCCTGGAGCTTTCTTAAAAGCTTTGCATCGGTGTTGTCTAGAAATTCAGTGCTACCAACATTCGGAGGTCGGCCTTTGCGTCGTCTCATCCTTGACTCCTCTCTAGAATGCTGTCTGTCTGGATTCGGTGGTCGTCCTCTACGCCCTTCCATAGCTCTGATACGGGGAATGACCTCCTCTTCCTTCAGAAGACACCACTGCACACCCTTTTAATTGACACATTTCACAGAGGTATTATAAACACAAATTTAAAAAAGGAAAAATAAATCTAAGATGCTTGAGAACATGAACAGCAAGAGATTCCCCCCCCCCCCCCCCCGATAAGTTATATATATATAAAATATGCGAGAGCTTTGATGTACTATTTGGGTAGTACAATGTTTTGATGATGCACAGAAGCTATATATTGAGAGCTTATCACTATCAACTTTTTAAAATTGTACTACTATGCAAGATTCTGAAGACTACTCAGTGACATACACAGTTATTACCCTAGCAGCTATGCCACGATTGTGATATTTTTAATTACTTATGACCCAATTGCTTATTGTTCAACCCTTTTTAAAAGGCAAAACAGATTCTTCCTTATTCCGTAAACTAAAAAATAACTCCTCTGCTTTTATACAATCCACTGCTCAACATGAATGAAAAAATGTGTCAAGCTACAAGTCACTGTCTTCCAACTGTTAGTATTTACAGAAATTCGGACATACAAAACAATCAAATGCAGTAGTGCATTTTCAAATATTGCTTTCTGCGGTGTTGTGGATCTCAATAACTGAGTTGAAAAAAACACAGACTCATTTTAATCTTGAAGTTTTATTTAGTACAATGTAGTTCTCCCCTCATCCACTGCAAGAAAGTTAATTTCTGTGCCAACTTGAAGCAGTCAAAAGTTTATAACTTTTGAGAATCCATCTATCTGAACTAGAAGTTATGTTAACTATATTTTCTAAACACAGTATGCAGCACTACATGAAACCCTTTCTTTCACAATTACTACTGGTTTTCTGTGCAATCTCAAAAACAAATACTGAAATACTTTGTTAATACAAATACCCAAGTTAGTCCTCACATAGAAATAGCTTTACTTTAACTGATAGAAAGTAGAGTTTATTGCATCTACTAAGCAGAGCAGGAGCACAGTCTATCTGATCCTGTTTGACTGAACATGAGTATTTCAAAATTGTAACATCTTTTACTATTTTCCCAAGTGTTTGAAAAATGCAGGGAAAAAATGTAAGCTAAGTATCCTTCAGGACTACTCCATAATTTCCCTTAAAAGGGTTTGTAAAAGATTTTGAAAACGTCTGTTAAAGCAAGAATGAAAGCTGATAACTTAACAGTAATTAAATATCTGTTCAGAAAAAATAATTTGCATTACCAAAGTTTTCACACTCGTACATGCATAAATACTGAAATCAAATTTGCTGTACCATAAAATACATTTTTTATTTGCTTACTCTGACAATTTATCTTTTAATTCTTTCTGCTCATTCTTCATAATTACAAATGTTTAATATAAGATTCAACAAAAGAAATGGCATTTTGCTAATGAAACATTCAGATTCCAAGGAAGTGATCAGTATCTGCAAAGATACCTTTTTTTGAAGTCTGAATCACTCCCAGTTAAGACCATCCCAAGAGTACATCTCACACTTAGTTTACAGACATTTCAAAGAGCTTTGTTATTAGCTGTGCTCCTAAAACCAAGCTGTTCAGAATCATGACCTTAACACTATGTGTACAGTGCATCATCACTAAGGACTTTTTAATGCAAAATAGTCACCTCTGCCTCTTAAACAAAAGTTAATTCATCTTCTATCTTTAAGAGTACTACTTAGGCATACACTTTCATTTCACTGTCTAGTACCTGACTTACAATTTATCACAGGTTCAGTCTGTTGAGCAATGTAAGCGAGATTTAATACTGTACTTATCACCTACACCAACCTCCAGCCTAGGAGATCTTACCCCAGAAACTGCAAGTGCTGAGGGTGGGCAGGGAAAGCAAAATAGAATTCAAAGAAAAGGAGGAGAAGCAGACATAGTTCAAGAAGTACCTTAGATCCTGCAGTGAGATTGCTCTTGCTCTGTATTTGTATTTTCTATGGTTACTGATACTAATGATAAGAAACATGTGCAAAAAAAAAAAAAAAAAGATAGAGGTCTACAGGATCATTAGTGCCACAGAGACCACAGATGTATATTACATTTTCTTAATGCCTCCCAGGAGAGAAGCTAGAGGCCATCAAATGAAACCAGTAGAAGGTTCAATAAGCAAAAGGAGCTGGCATTTCAAGGAATGGGGAAAAGACTGTTTATAGTCCTGCCAAAAGACATTGTGGATGCAACAAGTTTCCACAAGGGAGGACAAGACAAAAATAGTCCAGAACAGATCTATTAAGGGTTAAGCAGGAGTTAATTGACCATCTATATTTTGTGCTCAGATATCCTTTAAAATCTGACCCAAAATACATTTCTATTAAAAGAACGTACAATCTGTTATTCTGTAGATTTTCCATATTCTAAGGAAAAAATACGGGGGTTGTGCCCCAACATAGGAGAATCAGGGGCATCCATAAAATCTAAGCTCCACTACACAACCACTAGAGAAAAAATGGGAATAACAATATAAAATGTTGTGGTTTATTGTTGAAACTAATCAAAATAAGAACTTAATTCAGTTTCTCACCTTCAGGCACCTACCATCTATTGCAATACTGTACTGTGATCAGGACACTTGCCCAAAAGGCACCAGATAACTATGCATGGAAGCAGAATCAAGCTCAAAGCCTGTTAACCAAATTAATGAACAAAACCATAGGCACCTTGCAAGAAGCAGATATCCTCATTTACTTCAGTTTATATTTGTGAGAAAAAGTTAACAACAAAGCTTTCTAAATTGAATTGCAGAAATCAGAATAGGAAAAACAATTTAAATTCCAGTTTCTAGAAAAGGAAGCAAATAATTACTACTACATAACAAATGCATATGACAGCTGATTTTATAGTTGGCTGTTCTGTATGGTATTTCTATTGCATCTGTAATGAACATTTTAGATTTCTAAATACTTATTCACAGAGTAAGTCTCTTAAGTAAACAGCAGTAAGCTTAAGAATTGACTTAAAAGAGGTAGACTTCATGCCTTATAGAGATGCACAATATTTGTTCCAAGGCATCACCATAATCAGATACTCTGAGAAAGACTAATGTACATAGGAGTTACTTCACAATAAGGTGATTGGGAAAGGTACTTGAAGCACTTCCCTCCTCTCCCATTCCTGAATTCAGCTGCCTTCCTAGGCAAGCATTCAGACTCGGGGATGGGACGCAGATATTTTCACAGCTTTATGCAAAATCTTATTGGGAAAAAAAGTGCATGCCATGTTTACCATGACTTAATGATGACTCCCAGAGAGCTATATCCAGGTTTAGAAGTTTGTATTTTGCCCTTACTGTTACTTCATCTTCAACTAAAATGGCTGCACGAAGAGTCAAGTTTTCACTAACTACATAATGACCCTGCAAAGGGAAAGGCTGAGAGAGCTGGGACTGTTCAGTCTGGAGAAGAGGAGGCTCAGGGGGCTCTCAGAAATGTGTATAAATACGTGGAGGGAGGGTGCAAAGAGGATGGGGCCAGGCTCTTTTCAGAGGTGCCCAGTGACAGGATGAGAGGCAGTGGGCACACACTGAAACACAGGAGGTTCCCCCTGAATATCGGGAAACACTCTCCCACCACGAGGGTGACTGAAAACTGGAACAGGTGGCTCAGGGAGGTTGTGGGGTCTCCCACCTTAGAGATTTTCAACAGCTGTATGGGCATGGTCCTGGGTAACTGGCTCCAGGTGACCCTTCCTGAGCTGGGGGGTTGGACAAGGTGACTTCCAGAGGTCCCTTCCAACCTCAACCATTCTGTAATTCTGTGATGGATACCCTTGCTGTTATTTATTAATCAAAGCCAGCAAGATGCAATCTTAGGGCACAGCTCAGTATCACTCCACAACATTCTCTTTCACCTACTACTTGATACAATATTCCTATCTGTATTACTCAAACTCTTAAGCACCCGTGCCTTCTCCATCACCCCAAATCACATTCACACTAATCTTTCTAAACTACAGCAGTTTAAAGCCTCCAGGTCCTGTCACTGAACTTCCATATTTGCAAAACTTCAAACATTCCTCTAACCCTACTATTTCACGGTCCACTTCTGCCAGATATGCTTCTCTGTTAAAGCAGTTAATCACTGCTTTGAATAACCTGTAATATCTGGTTGCTTGTGTACCAGGAGCACTATCAGAAGCACATAATCCATGTATTTTTGGCTTGCTATAGGTAATTCTTCAATATAACTGATTAAGCCCTTAGATCATTTTCTTCACATCTTGTTTCATCTTTGAGCTTTGTGAAACTTACCCAATCACTTTGGATGCATGCTGCATGTCTCAAAAGATGAGA
The DNA here is from genome assembly GCF_000737465.1 of Haliaeetus leucocephalus. NCBI lineage: Eukaryota > Metazoa > Chordata > Aves > Accipitriformes > Accipitridae > Haliaeetus > Haliaeetus leucocephalus. The sequence goes on along the minus strand of NW_010972702.1, from coordinate 220,397 downwards.
GAAGTATATAACGAAGAAAGGGAAGAGTAACCATGAAAGGCTATACAGAATAATCAAAGTTACAGCAAAAGCAGCAATACAATTCCTGGAATTACCTCCAGACATCCATAAAGATATGATTATCACATATTGTTTTGAAGCTGGACAACTGAAAATTTTTCAGTAAAAAGGGTGCAAATTCTCTTCATGAAGTACCAGTATCACATACTGTTTTCCTAAGTGCATATTATCAGCCTCAGTGTAGCTCAACTGTTCACATTATAATCTCCTCATTCAAAATGTCATATATAAAATGTAAATACATTTTAGCACATCTGAAACAGCTGCCCTCAATCCCCATTTTTACGAGAAAACTTTTCTTTTGTGTAACCAAGTCTTAATGGAACCTACCATAAACTACACAAGTAGAAAATACAGTGAGATCTACAGCAACTTAATATTCATACTGCCAACCTTGCCTACAGAAACCTGCCCTTCCCAATGCCTTCATTCTTAAGTTTTGCAGTATCAAAGAAGGGCAAAACCTGCAAATCATCTTATGAATTAAAGGGAGAAGAAAGAGATAACTAGAGAAGGGGACAAGACTAATGAACCAACATGGGCAACAGACACAAAAATGTAATAGGGTAAAAAGAGAACAGATACCCCAACATTACATTATGTTCACAACATAAAGAATTATTTCAATCAAGTCATTCAGGTACATAATGAAGTTCACACCTACATGAACTTGCAATTGTTGTTTTATTAAGGCCAAACATGAAGAGGGTTTAGCAATGTTTTACCCTGTAAGCCACGGATCAGGAAGCACCATCTAGAAGTAGCTGCTTCCTATGAAATCAGTCTTTATTGCTTTCAAATTTATACTATGTAAACATGATGTATTTCTACAGGGTATCACAAGGACATATGGCTTAAGTAGAGCCTGAATTCAAGACTGCTGAGAGCACAATTTCTGTCCACGTTCCTGTAGCAACATACTCAGGATACTTATCTTTTAAAGAAGAAAATACATACACTGACAAAAGTCCAGAAAATTTCGTGCAGATCCTGAAGAAATGGCAACGTGACCAAAATACAGGAACACAGTATGGCACAAATATAGTAGTAATTTCCTTGAAATTATAATTTTACTTATCCTTGTGTGGTTTATCTACACAAAGTCTAAGAATTCTACCACTGTAAAGCATAACTGGTATAAGTCAACATTCCTTCCCATAAAAATCTCATGCTTCAGAAAGCTCAGATGGTATTCTCAAAACAGGAAACACTTGTATTTAAACATGTATTTTTTATATATTATGCAGATGAATACATGAAAAGAGTGTGATTTAATACATACACATAAATCTATCAATATTAGGTTTATACTGTAGAGGAAGAAATAAGAGGTTTACTCAGAAATACCTGAATACGGACAAAGATAAAATATGTAGCTCAGAGTTCTTTTGTACTAGACAAATCCAGGCTCAGAGCTGATCATAAGGCATGCCAAACTCCTGCAACCTCCTAATAAAATCACTGAGAGGAGCGGTTTTCAACATTGCCCAGGATCAAGCTCTCAGCATTTCAATATAACTACCATTAAGACATACGCACAATTTTTAGAAAGAATTAGCTAAAAACAGGCAATGCTTCAGATTGTAGCAAAAAATTACTTCACCTAAATTTAAGTTAATGTTCCTTGGATCAAAGACTTTACTTTTTAAAAAGTGGATACCTGCGGTCCATCTCTGGCTTCATAGAAGTCACCCACTCCTATTTTTGCACTGAAGCTGAAATTGTCCCTTGAGATATCCATTATTCCATTTCTGCTGAGATACTGAAAAAATCACATATTTTTCCACTTCAGCTTGTAAATAATTACAACCCAGCTTTGATGTACAGCTAACTTTGTGAGTGTAATGTTTTGCATATTCTATCAAAGGGATATGCATTTATATGAGATCAAATCAGTAACAGACTGAGATACATTATGCCTCACATCACAGGATATTTTGAAATAAGTATCTTTATTGGAGGGAAAAAAAAGGCATTTTTTAATTGCAAGCATGCTTAGTAGCATTAGAACACAGAAGTTAAAAAGAGGAATGTACCTTTACTACTTCAGGATACTGTCTCAGCTTCTTTCCACAAGGTGCAAAATATGCTACTTCTCCTTGAAGACGACCACCGAAGTTTCTTATTCGGGTTTCTCTTTGCCAGCTAGAGTGATATGAAATAGTTGCATAAAACAATACACTTTTTAAAAAACAATTAATGCCAATTTAAGATTATTACATAAAAGGAAAAAGGTGTGTATCTAAAATGTGACAAGAGTATCGTAAATCAAACAGGCAAAACCAGAAATTGTTATTATCTAGATTGTCCAAACTCTGACTCTATATGGATTTATTTATATCAAGCTACTTGCATATTACCAGATTTTAAAAAGTTTAGAACTATATTTCAGGGAGTTATCTGGAGTCTATACCGGCTCAGATTTAACCAACAGGATTAATTTCCAGTGGCAAAACTGCTAAGAGACAGGTCAGGTTTGCAAAAGAACAAATTTGATGCACAAAAATTAACACATAAAATATGCTGACACTTTTAGAGAGCCACAGTCACTGTGAGTTGGAAATCTAAATTGTTGAAGTTCTTTCCTTATTATTCAGGCTCAAAATTTAACTGTCATTTCTTTACCAACTGACTTTTGAAGGTATTAATCTCCCTTCAAGGGATATCAAGTATACACATAACCTACCCGTATTCAAGAGGAACACGCAGCTCACGTTCATCTGTTACTCTTCGTCTTTTTGAAATACCTGAAACAGAATTTCTGATTAACACCTAAGAGAATTTACAAAATGAAAACGTGTTGCTAAAATATGCTTTTTATATCCCCAAACCAAAACATAAATAATTTTTACATTCTAGCCATTACATACCTCGAGTACCAAGAAAATTAATGTAACTATTCTCCTTTTGAAATACATTTTCCTCTAAGTTTCCTTTAACCTCTTCTAAAATTGTAAACAGAAGAAAACCTAATTACGCCATACTGAACTGCTTGCCTTGTTTGGCTCTCTCAGATATGGCTAAAATAATTCCTTGCACACCTGTTTTTCTACACTAGACCATATTTAAATTTTTTCAGTACAGAAGATGAAAATGAAAACACTCTACTTTAAAAGTCCATATATTATAATAGGCTCGGCCTTCAAAGAACACTGTGTCTAAACTGCAGTCAACCGCCAAATGCAGAAAATTTTCAAGATTATTCTAGATTTTCAAAGTTCAAACAGAGGTGTTTGGTGCTAGTCAAGACACTGAATCAATAATACAATAGAGACAATTGCCAAACATGGGGTTTTACAGAGTGCCAAAGGCTGATACTTTTCTCAGGCCTCTTTGAGAGAGCTGCAGGACATGCACTATGTACACAGACAAACTTTTGGAAGATGCATTTCTTAAAAAAGTAGTCTGGACTTTGTGTAAAGAATGTGACATATCTCTTCCCTGTAGAAACAGACATGAGAGACTATCATCATCAGACTGAACCCTTGAAACTTGCCCCAACCTCTTGCAGCCAGGAGTGTCATGTGGTGGAATGGCACAGGTTTCCAACTGAGATGCCTACACGATCTGGAAGCAACTGCTAAGAGTCCTCTACAGAAAGCACGGACGAACTGCCCATGCTTGGATGCCAAACTTTGTGGACACATGTTTGCAGTCTTAAACTAACATGACTGATGATTACATTACTTCTAATAGTGACAGTGGAGGGAGGGAGATTGCTTGTCCAAATACAAGTGAATTGAAAAAATGAGGTGTCCAGTGAAAAACATATAGAGAAGAGACACAAGAACTCTTCAGTGACTGACCAGCTTTAGGTAAAATGGACACAAAAATATTTTAATTGTATTACAGTGAGTCTTACTAGGAAAAAGTACTACACCTAAAACAAGGACACAAAATTAATTTATTCTACCTCCCACCTCTCCGAACAGACAAAAGTCCACTACCGGCCTTTTCAAAGCATCATAAATCAATACAGATTCCTAAGCAAAAAAATTAACTTTGTATTTTAACAATTTGGATTACTCCTAATGCATGGGAAATATTTTACAAACTGTGTGGTGAATAGGCCTGTTTCTGGGAAAAATATGAAGTAGATCACATTGCACTGCTTCAAAGTTAATGCACTTGATGACATGCAATGAAATTCCTATTCCACTGAATCAAAATATAAAACCAATTTATGAGCGCATGTCCCCACATAAAATCTACTTACTTGCATGTTAATTAAATATCAAGTTTCTAATTCAAAGTAGTAAATATGCAATTTCATTTAATTGTTACCATGCAAATTGAGAAGTGTGACTTTCAAAAATGCATTATTTTCTGTAGCAGTAGTAATTACTAAATCTTACAAATTAGTCACCAAATGAAGTATTATAAACACTATGTAACATCAGACAAATGCTAAATGTACTTTTCATGAACTTTTTAAATATAATTCCTTGCATGTAATCCATAAATTCTACTGAGAATTTTGAAGGAATAATGAATAAAGTTATATTTTAACTAAATACAGTTATTAAATTTGTTGAGGAAGGGGCAGAAATAAAAGATTCAGAATGCAAACTGTAATGCATAGAAATTAGAAATAAATAAAAGTAACTAGTTTATAATAAATTCATAAATAACGAAGACTAAACAATGAAGAATTTTAATGTAATAAATATCAAGCCTGGCTATTTCATCCTACCTTCTCTCAAATAATTATGTGAGCTAAAATGTCCTGGACTAAGTGTAATGTTCAGGATTTGAGAACTTGCAATTCTGCTAACTGATTTTAATGTCCGCTGCAAACACTCATGAAAAGATCACAGAATCACACAATAACCCAGGTTGGAAGAGACCTCAAAAGATCATCTGGTCCAACCTTTCGTGGGAAAGGGAGCCTAGATAAGATTAACTAGCACCCTGTCCAACCGCATCTTGAAAACCTCCAGTGTCAGGTACATGACCACATCCCTGGGAGGTTGTTCCAGTGAATGATTGTTCTTCCTGTAAAAATTTCTTTCTTATGTCCAGGTATCACTTGATACCAGTGTCTAAACTACTTTTGTGACTACTGTTACAACACATGCCGCTTAGATGTTACATTGTACTATAACAAAAGACATTCAGGTACCACAGTGTGTACTTGGTGTAAGAGTAGATGGTGCTGTCCCAAGAAAAACCGCAGGCTGGGACTCAGGACATAAGGCAGCTGGTGCAGAGCTTGGGGTCTTTGCTACTTGGAGATTAAGCGGGGTGGAATGAGCTGCAAGACCAATGGAAGAGCTCTTCGCAGAGGATGAAGTTTTACTCAGTTTCAGTGGAGTTTTTTCTCCCTCAGTGTCTGTATCGGATTCATCTTGATCTTTATCATCCTCATCATCTTCATCCTCAGACCCTTCTGTATCTGACTCAGAATTACTGTCAGACTCTGTTTTAAAAAAAAGTGTGGCAAAATGCACATTATGACTTGATAACCAATGGCAAATACATTTAAGTTCTAACACTTGAAAAGTCTTTTGTCTTATTAAATAAGAAGCTTTTCTGACTTCAGGGTTTTTTTATAACATCTCTTGAGTATAAATAGAAGGTTATAACTAACTACCTAACCTTTAAAATGCCTACAAATACAACAGCATAAAGAAATTCTGCATGATATTGCACTCTTGTTTCAGATGGAATTCCTTCATTTTTCATGAGGAGATGAGAGACAGAAGCTGCAGTATTTTAAGAGACTGTACACCCTAGAATGAGCTACAGCTAAGACATCCCACGAGCCAGGCAGCAGTTGAACACTACCACAGGAAGGGCACTTCACAGGCTGTGAAATCTAGCATGAAAAGGAAGCAAACGATGGAACTGGGCACAGGCTGAAAGGTGTCAGAATTGGAAGTGTGGCGATCTAGGCAAAGGAAGAGTTAAAGGGTAGACAGGATAAGGAACTGAAGACAGGCTACAGCTGTGAGGAAAAGAAAGAGGATTAGTATAGGGTGTGTGGATGAGAGGGGGAAAGAGAATGATGAAGGTGGAGCTGGACCCAAGGGATATTGGCACACATGGGAGAAAGGAGTGACTGGGAATACAATCAACTCTTTAAAACAGGCCTTGCCTTTCTGAATTGCTGAAGAGCCTTTAAAATAGTAGTCTGAATGCTATCTATGAACACTGCAGCCCTTACAACTGTCCTGGTAATTTTCTCTAATCTTGCTCACCGACTATTCTGCTCCTGAATGAAGCCTAGAAACATGCTTTTCTTGCCACTCTTGACAATTTGAAGGCCTTTGTTTAGTCCCTCTCTGGTTGGGAAGCTTGTTCTGCAGACAGGCTCTGCCTGCCAGAAGAATTAACCATCAACCAGCCTATTCTCTCCATCACCCTCCTGGGCACCTTGCCACATAAGCAGTACATGAGCTGCAGGCTGAGTGATTGATCTGGAAGGTAGGTAGGTCTCTGACAGCCTTTCCAGAAGGCTGCGGAGCCATCTTACCAGGACAGATGAAAATATATCTGCCATATGACCAAGTAACAGATATGATTTTGGATATGACACAATGGGGAACTGGGAGCCATGTGCTACTTTCCAGGGTACTTGTAGGACACTGTGTGGGCCATGCTGTCCCAACATTTCCTAGCCCCTATTTTAAAATGTGGTACAAAATGTATGTTTTCAACACTCAAAAATAAAGTTTCTGCTTTTCCTATTAAAAAGGTTAAACCACCTGATTGGCTATCATCAGAATCATCATCTTCATCGTCCTCATCTTCATCTTCGTCGTCGTCATCATCATCATTTGAGTCGTCAGAGTCCTTACTGCTGGGGGCATCTGAGTCTACCCCTCTGAACTGCTCCACCACCAGTTTTGCAGAATGAAGGCGGTGTTGTGTTTTTACTGCATTTACTGCATTATTGCTGACTGTTTTATCCTTTCCTGAACCAGGTAACACAGGAGAGGTAGAGGGCATAACAGATGTCCGGTTACCAGTTGGTTTTTTCCCACATGCACTCAAGTTTACTGGCAAAGAAAAGGGGGCACTACTAGAAATGGCTACACTTTCATTGATCTTGGTCTGGGATTTCAGTTTCGTAGTAAGTGCAAGAGGAGCCTCCTGGATGACGCTCTGAATAACTCCATTGGGTTGGTGATTACCTAAAAGTGCATTTGTCAGGAATGGATTAGAATGGTTGTTTTCCAAGGATGTGAGTTTTTGATGAGCTGGTGAACTAGATGTTGGTTTGGGGCTTGACAAAGCTGCAATAACCTTCTTCAGGTTCTTAGATGATTCCTGTTTCTTTAGCTGTGCTGCTGGGAATGTCTGCTTATATTGTTCCTAAAGAAATAAGAAGACAGAGGAATAAAATGTGGGATTTTTATTTATTTATTTATTTATAGTATTCAGGCAGGTGAACTCTATGAAATCTTAAACATCCGCTAAGCTATTTTTAGTAGATCAAAAGTAGGTGCTAGCTACAACAGAAGAGATGAGTACAAGTTATGTATGTCTGTCTCGATTTTCACTGTAAATGCAGTAGAAAAAGACAAACTGAACTCCAGATGAAGCTGATCTAAATTATGTAGCGAAGCTTTTTCACTTGCTACATGGCTCTAGACAATCATTTTCATAAAGATATTAAGCATCTTGAAAAAAGAAATTTTTAAAGAGAGACTACTCTTAGATACTGGCATAGGAAACACCCCACTTCTTACTCATTTCAGCATATAAAAATCTCATTAGTGAATGTAAAACTAACGTCAGTAATTTGTTCATTTTAAAGCACAAGGTAAATACAACACGCTAATGGCAACAATGCTAGCAGAAAACCAAGAGAAGGCTCTTGGCATAGAAAAATTTTATCAAAAGAAAACATGGGGAAAAAGATATTACTCAGAAATACTGTGATATGCTAGTTTTTTAAATCTGAGAACGTAGTACTTGAAAGTTCTTCAGGTAAAACTTAATCAGTAGTGGCTCAGAAATGCATGTAAAGCTTACACTGTCTTTAGTCTCAAGACTCGTCCAAGGAAGAAGAAAATACATCATCATTGATGGAAGAAAATAACACAAAGAATAAAGATGGAACGTTTTAAATCAATTTTTAAATATTAAGTCAAATACAATACATTCTTGAAGTTACTAACATTTAAAACTGACTATGAAATTATGAAAACCTATAAAATAAATATTCACACAGTGCATGTTTCCAGTAAAAGTTTTAAAGAAATCAAACCACTAAATGGGTGACGTATCATCAGCTAGAGACTCATAACCTGAATTTGACAGCAGAAGCCTCTTCCAATGGCAAAGACATATGTTTTTATAATTATAATTTATTTAGCCATTCCAGGTAAATGAGTAGCTTATTTGAGTTTTCTGAAGTACCTGGGAGCTGAAAGGAAAAATAGTGTTTCTATTCTGGTCTGGAATAAAAATGATGTGATAAAAGTATTTTTCAGTCCTCACTGAGGACTGCTAGTTAGCTGTGAGTCAGAGTTCAGTTTACTCTTCACCGATACTACTTAGTTTAAAACAAAGTTTGTTTATAATAATGAAACTTGCCTTGATAAATGTACTCTTTTATTTGTTTATGTATCTCTCTCTCTCAAGCCTCAACATTTCTAAAATGCTAGATTTTCTCTTCTAATCCCCATTCAAATCTAACTGAATAGAAAATACGAAAATTTATCACTAGTCACCATAACCACTATTAACAAAATAAACCGAGTATTTATAAAGAATTTTTGTAAGTTACAGAACTGTTAAGACACGTAATCATATTGTAGAGTCCTGACCAGAAAAAGGAAGATCAAATGTATTGCAGTAGCCATACTGAGTTTTAATAGCTATCAGTGCATGAATATCCTTGTGTCTTTAAAGAGCAAACAAAACCCAAGATTGAATCAAGCTTTTTTTTAAAAAAAGGCTTTCAGCTACTTTGTTTAAAATCATGATTAAAACAGGTAATTTCAACTACTTTGACTTAAAATTATCCAACTTGAAACAAAGCAAAGCCATGCTTATAAACTAGATATAGAAAGTATTAAATCAGCGTTCTGACATAAACTAGGAGCAGCACAGGAAAAATATCTAGGCCACACAATTTACCCATAAGTACTTTTCTATTTTGATATTGATTTTAACTACTCATTTTCCTTAAGAAATGCATGACAAAATCCTTTGCTTTCTTTGTACCCATTACTCTCACCAGTACACCGATTGCCTTCAGCAGAGCTGTAAAGTTCCACTGTGTGATGAGCATAAAACTCAGGTTCGACATTATGTGACACTAAGTTGTGTATATGATACATTATGTATACATTACGGTATGCATACATGCACCACCAAGTAAACGACTTTTCTCCGAGATAAAGTTACGGAATAGTTCAGGGCACTTCTATACTGAATCATCTCTAAAATTAAAGCATAATATTTGCTGCTCTTCAAAAAAAAAAAACCCAACCAGCCAAAAAAACCCCAAAAAACCAACCAACCAAACAAAACCCAGAACAAACCACAAAAAAAACCCCAGAAACCCAAAAACCAACCACCACAGTTCACAACATATACTACCCACACAATTTAGTTAGTTTACATCATTCACAAATCCGTATCAACTCTAAAAACACTTCAAAAAACCATGATATGAAAATAAATATACATATAATTTTAAAACGTTTTTTAAAAGAGCTTGATAGCACAATGTTGTATCTTGTTAAGCAGGCAACGCAGGTTACAAATAATCAAAAAACAGTGTTTTTTCACTCACCCGTTTTGATCTTACATCGCTGGTCAAAGAGATAGATTCTTCAGAGGTATTTTTATTCCCTGCTTTGAGTAGATCAGGGGAATGAACTATGAGTTTTAAATAGGTTTCCTTTTTGGCTTGATGTACCAAAGACAAAGGTTTCACATTGGGAACCAATCCCGTAGACTGTATTACACTTGTGTGTTTGTTCACAGATTCCTCCTTTGCCTGAGAGCTTTGGAAAATAAACGGAAGCTGCTGTGACAAAACCTGAGGCTGCTTCTGCTGGGACTGGAATGATGAGTGAGTCTGGGAATCAGACACAAGAGGTATCTGCTGGTGTGTTCTTTTTTCTTGGGACTTTTCATGTGGTTTTTGTCCATCAGTTTTCATGTCTGTTACGCCACTATGCATTAGCACCTGCAAAATACATATTTTTGACTTTTCATATCAGATTAGTTAAAGATCCTTTAAAAAAAAAAAAGTATATCATCAATCCCCATGAAACAATTATAGTATTCTTGGTAGAGAATGAACAATAATCATTTTAAAGTCAATCTTGTCATCTAATTATTGTTTAGGATTTTTTTTTCCCCCCAGATAGTTTCAGCATGTGAAAACAATGCTTAGTAGAGAAGGAATACTAAACCATGGTTGTTTTTAAATATATTTTTGACTGTAAACCTAACAGGATACCCAAGATTCCAATCTTGTTCTTCCATTGGCTACCAGGAAAAGTAACCACTCTACTAGGAAAAAAGCAACCGCCAAAGCAATATCCATAGAAAGATTTATTTCCAATATACTATCAGGACACAGCACTCAATTTCTTTGGATTTCCCACTTTGTAACAAAAATAACAGCCTACCAACTGTTAAAACTCCTAGCTGATAAAGAACAACAAAACACATGCACGCACACAAAGGAACCAAAAAAACCCCAGAAAACCCTGAAGCAAAACCAAAAAGAGTATTCTTAGCATTCAATAATGCGTAGTTAAGTAACTGCCTGCAGGTACATAAAGGAACAGGTCGATTTTTCACAAATAGCTTTCAGTGACAAGACTGTGAGAAGCAGAGTGAGGTGTCATACCTTGTTCTTGTTTTTGTGATGTGCTTCGTTTTCAGAATCAGATTCATCATCTTCACTCTCTTCAGCACTCTGGTCCTCCTCCTCCTCTTCATCCTCCTCTAGATCATCGGAGTCACTGCTACTTATGCCTTCACTTGAGGTGTCTGAAGAGGAGCCCGAATCACTGTCGCTGTTACTAGAGCTTTCTACAGCTTTTTTTCTGGGCTTCTACCAGGAAGATGAATGCTCTGTTAATGGTTCAGCTTTAATCTGTTATATCATCTTATTATTATGCATAATCTTTAAAACAAAAACCAGTAAGACCTTGGAGTAAAGTGATCTGCAATCCTTGACCACAACTGTCTGTCTTTGCAGAAGACTAAAGAGAAAGAAGTGTTTCACAAGACAATGAAACTGAAAAACTGGTCACAAGGTTCCACTAAAGTATTTTTCTGACCACACGCACTGGCAGAACAGTTGGCATCACTACATTTCAAAGCAATATATCAAATTCAGGCCTGGAAAATTGGCCTGAAATTCCAGTCTAGCCAATCTACTACAGAATGTACTGCTTCCAAAAAAATTTTAAACCAAAACCTTTACTGCAAACTAACACAGTAAGAACAATACATACTAGATGCATCAATATGTTTCAGTGACACATTCATTTAACTACATTACTTCACTTGTAATGTCACAGTATGCACTGTTCAGCAATGTAAGGTTTTGAGGACTGAAAAGAATATGCTCATCAAATTGCTTCTGGGATTTGCTTCTGAAAAATGGACCAAAATCTGCTGAAATACTCTGAAAACTGTATTTAAATTCTTGGAAAGAACAAATTTGCAGACCAGAATGGGAAAGTAAAAGAAGCAACACACAAGAATGTAGAAAAGAAGAAAGGTGTAAAAGAGAGAGAAACTCCAGAATGTTGACACTTCAAGACCAGAGTTTAAAGTGCAACGGATGATGAAAGTTTGCTTTTTGGGGAGCAAACTAAAACGAACATATTTTACAAACACATCTGAAGGAGGTACAGGTGGACTCGAGTGTTATGATGGTGACTATGTGAGAGAGACATTAAAGTACATATTACTGCATTAAAGTGTATTTAATCATTAAAGAGAGTTCACAGAATGATGTTCAAAGGTAGGGAAACGTGAAACAAGATTACAGATGTCAGGCTGCAGCAGCAAAGTGTTATGTAGCATGTAAACAGGGCACATGGAGTCACTGAGGGAACTGTAAGGTTAAAATTAGTCAAAAGGAAGATAGGTGGACAGCAAAAGTAGGTGACTGGAGGGCAAAAAAATTGCAGCAATTCTAGATAACAATGCAGACAGGAGCATCAGAGAAACAGTGCTTTAAAAATATATGTTTTCTTAACAAAACTTTTGCCAAAAGTTTACTTTTCAAATCTATTCTTTTATGGTAGGTGTATTATAAAACAAGAGATCTTTTTAAAGATCAATTTTATGTCAAAGATGCCTGTCTTACGTAGAAGAAATGCGCTTAAATTAGTAAGGAGAACACGACAAACATTCTTGTAAGTGGGTGTACTGGTTTTGGATGGGATGGAATTAATTTTTTCATCGTAGCTCCTATGGTGCTATGTTTTGGATAGTGACCAAAGCAGTATTGGTAGCAGAGGGATGTGTTAGATGTGTCAGAAGCTGAGCGGTGCTTGCACAGCACCAAGGGCTGTTCTGCTCCTCACCTTGCGCTGCCAGCCAGCAGGCTGGGGATGCACAAGGAGCTGGGGGGGGGGGGCGGGGCACAGCCGGGAGAGCTGACCCCCAACTGACCAAAGGGTTATCCCGTACCACATGGCATCCCGCTCAGCAATAAAAGCTGAGGGAAGAAGAGAGGACATTGGAAGTTACGACATTTGCCTTTCCAAGCCACTGTTATGCGTGACGAATCCCTGCTTTCCTGGAAATGGCTGAACACCTGCTTCCCGATGGGAAACGGTGAATGAATTCCTTCTTTTGCTTTGCTTGCACATGCAGCTTTTGCTTTCTCTATTAAACTGTCTTTATCTGAAACCATGAGTTTTTGCACTTTTACCCCTCGATTCCCTCCCCATACCACTGGGGAGGAGTGAGCAAGCAGCTGCGGGGGGCTAAACTGCCCACCGGGGTCAAACTACAACAATGGGATTCAATTTACTTAGTGAAATAGCTATGAAATGTGGAAGCTGTAAGTGGATTAAGTCCCATCTATTTGTCAATTGGGTGGTATCTGTATCTTTTTTTTTTTTTTTAAACTAGGATCTTTATCAGTTCCTGTGATGAACACAGTAATAATTCATATCACCATACCTTCTGCATGCTGTCACATGCATTGCTTCACTGTTGGGAAGTCCTACGAATTTAAGTGTATTTATTTGGATTTATTGTTTCACTGCTCAGTTCAGAGAGGTGTCAGTTGATGCTTCACACGAGGGACAACAATCTGAATGTATGCATAGACTATGCTAGTCTATGGTAGGTCCTACATGTTTCATTGCTGGTGTCCTTTACATCATATTTAAGTATCTTCCTGTCTAATATTTGGCACAGATGCAGAGTATTTCTTCATGAAGGTTAAGATCATAAAATGAAGGACAAGACCATGATCTGAGGCAGTGAAAGTAACAATGCCTCCTGGAATCAGGAGGATTTTATTCTAGTTTTTCTCCTTCATGGTTCTCTATTTATCTCTGTATGTAAAAAGGGAAAAACCCAAAACACTGCAATAATACTAAAATCAGAAATAGCCAGTTTATTCACGATGCTGATGAAATACATATTCATAACATCAGCTTCTTAAGAAACGCATGTGACAGTCTGGAAAAAGAAGAGTATGTCAATGGGCTTACTTAGCTGATAGTGTTTACTTCCACACATCAACACTAAAGCTTTTGCTGTCCATCTAACTTTACAAAATGTGTTAGCTGCTGTATCTTACAAATTTATCTTTTCATACTGCAGACGGGAATATAAGAAAATTACCATACCAAGAAAGGAGTTGGGAACATTCTTGTGAAAAAGGAGGTGGCAAGTGCCAAGCAACATCCAACACGCAAGTCTGATTCGCAAAGAACCACCCCAAGTAAGAAAAGGGACAGATAATTTTTACGTAAAATTTAGTATAACTTGTAAGCAATCAAATGCTTCAAAACAAATCAGGCACGTGACTACATTGTGAAACACAACTGCTTCCCAGGGAGTTTTTACTTCATAAACAAACAGAATCCTTTGACATAGATAAAACCTATACAAAGAAGTTGAATTAGTAGGATTCCACAACAAGGTATGGCAAATTAGTAGCTTAGAGAAAATGTAATGAGAGGGAAAAATTAAACTCGTGCATTTAATGGATATAAAAGGATTAATCTCGATGGAGAAGTTTCTATCAAATCCAGCATAAAAGGTAGAGGTAGAGCAGCTATGGGGTGGGGGGCCACCAGTAAACTGCATAGCGAAGAAATAATTCAGACTAAATCATATAACGTAAGCCAGAAGGATAAAAAGATAACTGTAAAGAAAAACCTCTCTGTAAAGACATTTAGAACAACAAAAAATACTGGAAAGAAATTCTAAAAGCTTGTTGAAACAAAAGAAAATAGTCAAGAGAGAAAAAGAAAAGTACAGACCAAAAAGTACTGTTCTACTTCATTTGAAATATACTAGGGGAATAAAAAAAAAAAAAAAAAAAAAAGAGCATTAGACTTCTGAAGGGATATGTAAGACAGGCAGATACTTATAGAATATCAAAAAATGTATTATTTAGAAAAAGATACTAAAAGCCACTTCAAGAATACACAATAAAAAATTATTATTATAAGAGCAAATTTCACTTCAACTAGTTCCTCTATTGGCAACAATATAGTCATAAAAGTTGAAGCAAGAGTAGGTTCAATTAAAATAAATTCCATATTTGATTTTGGTTCCTTGACTTTAGCAGATCTGCTGGATGGTTTTGCTAATTGAAAATGTCCATTGTTCAGAAAGACATAATCTAGACTGAATAAGAGTACCAAGAACAGAAGCCCGACCGTAATGACCCACTGGAATAGTCCCATAAAAAAAGGTGACTAAAGTGATAGTTTAAAAAGATTTTAGTCATCACTTCAAAGCACTGAAGTTTATATAGGGAATACAACATGGTAATTGCCAAGAAGAGATATTAAATATAAAGGATGTGACTACAATCCCCTCACTACAGGAAAGACATTGAGGTGCTGGAGCGCATCCAGAGACGGGCTACCAAGTTGGTGAGGGGCCTGGAGCACAAGTCTTATGAGGAGCAGCTGAGGGAACTGGGGTGGTTTAGCCTGGAGAAGAGGAGGCTGAGGGGAGACCTTACCGCTCTCTACAACTGCCTGAAAGGGGGTTGTAGTGAGGTGGGTGCTGGTCTCTGCTGTCAAGTAACTAGTGATAGGATGAGAGGAAATGGCGTCAAGTTGCGGCAGGGGAGGTTTAGATTGGATATTAGGAAAAATTTCTTTACTGAAAGGGTCGTCAGGCATTGCAACAGGCTGCCCAGGGAAGTGGTTGAGTCACCATCCCTGCAGGTATTCAAAAAAATGCGTAGACAGGACATGGTTTAGTGGGCATGGTTGATGGTTGGACTTGATCTTAAAGGTCTTTTCCAACCTAAACGATTCTATGATTCTGTGATTCTATACAAGTTAATAAACGAGCGTCCTGATGCAAATTCTGGAATCCAGGCAAGTAAAAGCCTCCAACACAAGATCTTGGAGTGGCTTCCTATCTCACCAGCTGCCCATAATGGTAGGGGACTTTCTAGAAGCCAAATGAGGCTCAAGTTCACCAGTAATGCCTTCTTTCCCTAGAGACTTGCTTTACCAATGAAAAAATCCTGCTGACCTTCCTCATCCTAGAAATTCACTAATGCAATCAACAGAGGGGCAGTCAGTTTTACATTTCTTTTGTGAGGCTGAAGCAGCACATTCAGATGAATGATTATTTATAAAGCGTATCTGCTTATTCAGCTTTATCTTGGCCACAAACAGGGCAGGCTTAAAAGACAACAATTAAAGCATGCTAACGTTATCAACACGGTGACCAACACAGCAAAGTAAAAAGCTAACACAGTTACCAAATTTTTCTGTGTAAGAAATAAGTCATGGATAATACATCAGATCATCACGATGACATCTATCTTCAATACAACATCATTATGCTCAACAGACATAACATGATATGCCACAAATATACAGTGATGAGTGAGGATTTGGCACAATTTTGAACTCTTGTTTCGGACAGATTCCGGTTTATCATTGTCTGATATGTATAGCCCTCTGAATGATCAAATACACAACTCTGATGAAAGGAAATGGATGAGAGCTTCTAATACCTACAGCTTTGAAGATCAGATGCTTCTATCAACTCAGAAGTTGTTTTTCACAAGCTACAGACAAAAAAACTTTATATAATACAAGTTACTATCAGACTGGACTTTACGATTCCCTAAGATGGCAGGACAACAGAACTAGAATTCAACCAGGAAGAAAACATTGTACAAGAATTAACTCTTTAGCTTTTCACCAACTGTAAAAACAGCCTGGTATCAGCTTTGCCTTTTAAAGAAAATAATAATAATTTTTTAAATACCAACCTCAAAAGAAAATCACAACTAAGGATATGACTGAAGAAATCAGCAGATGAATACTAAAAAAAAAAAAACCCTAAAGAAAGGAACATTTAGAGAATTTAGAATGTTTTAAAAATAAACTGCGCTCTTTAGAAAAAGAGGCAAATGTTGTTACACTTTGAAATTTAAAACCATAAGATCACTTGTACAAAGCCCAGCACAAAATACTCCCATCTGTCTACTGCCCCCTGCTTATTCCTCTGCCTTTAGTTCCAGTTGTAGCTTCATTCTAACATACTGAAATAAAAATACTGATTCTTTTTCTTTTTTTCTTTTTTTTTTTTAATCAAATCTCTTGATCATCCCCTCATGTTGGAGTTCTCATTTAGAGTATTCTGTATGTTTTGATTGGAAACCTTGTTCAAATCATTACATTGACAAATACCAATTACCTCAAAAAGTTTCAGAGGAAAAGTAGTTAAGAGTAAGGAATAGAGGAATGTCTAGAATGTCAGCACATCAAGTAAGACCAGGAACAAACTCCACTTCAGTATCAGAAAAATTACTACAAAAACTTAGGAAGCAAAACTGTTGACAACCTGAAATTTATCTGCATTAAATAGATGATTTAAGTGTTAAGATACAAAACTGAACAAGTTTAAGAAAGGATTTACATTAATCGAGTACATTGTTTTACAGCAACTCAATATTTAGCAAACTGAAACTGGAGTTTGAAGTCAGTACCCACATCAAAAGAAAATGTCTCAAGGATACAGAATATATACTTAAAGACAAATGGTAATATCAAGAAGATAACAATGCTGACATACATTTGAAAAAAAAGAAGCAAAAAGAGGTGAAATTTTCAGTGATGCTCATATTAACAAGTAACTGGCTTAACCAGCTCAGTTTTCTGTATAAGGCAAAGAGCCAAAAAGTGAACAGAAAAGAGTCTGTTCATTTACTTATGATATAAAATTTTGGGATGATATTTGGAGATATTAGAAGATAGTAATTTATTTGATATTCTGTGTAACTGCAGTAATAGTCAGAAATGCAGAGACATTACCTAGGAAAAGCTTTACATCTGCACCATAGAAACAAAGCTTATGTTTTGCACATATATACCCAGGATAAAAACAGAATTTTGGAAAGGAAAGAGCTGTTCTAGTATTTAAACCTTAAAAAAGTCAAATATTTCCCAAATACCTGTAACTACCTTAATACTTTCAAAAGTTGTCGATCATTGAACACATGAAGAACGTTTTAAGGGAAAATGTTCTTTAATATGTTAATAATTTCCCTATTATCTATATATTAAACACCGTATCACCACACAAATAGAATTAACCATTTGAGTGTGAAGACCTATTTTTATACCGATACATACAAACACCAACTGTCCTTTGAAAATGCCAACCTCTCACCTAAGAACACTCATGTTTGGGAGCTGAATGTAATGCAATAATAGAAAGAGAAAGAAAGCAACAGGCCCAATTCACTCACAAAACAAAAATATAAATATCAAGAACTAAAAGTATTTTAAGCCTAGATATCTGCCAGGAGGGAATGACTCCCTTAGCTTCTATTCTGACAGTAATCAATCTCTCAGTATCCCATTTCCTGTGTTTTGACTAAGTAGTTTTGATTGCAAGAGTAGCAAAGTTCTTAAGGAGTGCTTGGGTCAGTATATAAGGAAGTTTACCTACTCACTCAGACTACTCATGTCTTTCACATTAGATGGCTGCCTACATTTTTTGCTGAATCACAGCCATTAATAATACTTCTTTCTTCTGATAAATAGGAAATTACTCCCCAAAGCATTTTTCTTTTAATAGCTAAAAATTTCATTTTGCTTCTGAAATTTTTTATATTTTAAGTTACATGAAAACATAATTAAACAGATGTAATTAGTAATATATTTATATTATAATTTATATTTATATTTTATAAATATTAAATAATATATAGTCATACTGTAATATAATAATATCAAACATTGGTATTAATACACTTTAATTTTATGATTATATAAATTAAATAAACATGGTGTTGCATACAGCTATTAACTAGTGGAATTAATGCTAATTATAGCTTTTGGTTCATAAATATATCAAAAAGCCAAACAAATTTAAAAAAGCAAAAACAAAACCACACACCACACAAAAACCCCAACACAAAAAAAAAAAACAACCCAACACAGAGACAAGGGTACAGATGTTGCTCTAATAAATAAGAAGAAAAACCCAAACGTTTTGTACTGGGAGAGGACACTTAGAAATGCTGCTGTGTGCACAATCAGAACACTTACCATGTCAATTTTTTTGTCTGAATCTTAGGGGTTTTCTGTGTATTTACCTTGTCTTTGATTTTGTCAGCTCTGGTGTCCAAAAGCTGAACTTTGCTTTGCTCCTGGTTGTATTTGCGGCCTCCTGCTCCTGAGGTTATAGCTTTCACTTGTCCTGCAGATGTTGCAATGCTAGTGGAGAGTACAGATGTGCTGATACCAGATACTGCAGTGGTACTGTTCCCATTCAGTGATCCATTTATACCTTCAGATGACAGATTTACAAAGTGACACTTAAAAAAATCTATAGTAGCACATACTTTTCTTTGAGATATTCCAGTCACATTAACCTAGCTTCCATAAACACATAACAAGATACTAGACTACTTACAGGTTACTCCCAACGTATACTAAAAATTTACCATCCAAGAGTCACTTTGATTTGCTCATAGAGTTAGTTTAATTAAAACATGCAGAGCACCCATGATTTAAAGAACGAACACATTTAACACTCTAAGGAGGGGAAAAAAGGAAAAAAAAAAATCTGAAATTGTCCATTTTTAAGCCCAAACTATCCTTGAATCTAGTCAGGGGCAGAAAAACATGATTTTGAAGAAAGGTAACACAAAAATATACATTCCTGTAATTATCTCACAGAATAATTCATTTACAATTTTGAAGTATCAATCAGCTTCAAAGAAAACCACATGAAGCCCAAAGTATTTTTGGAGTTTGTAAGTAAGAAAATGGGGGGGGGGGGGAGGGAGGGGAGTTGTGGGAATGCTATTCAAAATCTGTCAAGACAACTGTTGTTTTCTAAGAAAATACCCCTAACCACACAAATGTGCTACTATGTAATCCCAGGACTATTGTCAGATTGATTCTGAAACACACATCAGGTCCTAAAACCTACCAAAACTATTTAAAAAAAAAACAAATAAAAAAAGCTTTGTTTGTACATCATAGAACCACAGAACAGAATATCTTGAGTTGAAAGGGATCCACAAGGACCAAGTCCAACTCCTGACTCCACACAGAACAACTTAAAAGTTAAACCATAGATCCAAGAGCACTGACTGTCCAAATGCTTCTTGAACACAGACAGGCTTGGGGCCATAACGACTTCCCTGGCAAGCTTGCTTACCCTGGCGAACAACAACAACGTTTTCCTAACATCCAATGTGAACTTCCCCTGATGCAGCTTCAAGCCACCCCCTCACATCCTGTTACTGGACACCAGAGAAGAGACCAGCACCTCCCTCTCTGCTCCCCTCGTGAGGAAGCCATAGACAACGATGAGGTCACCCCTCAGCCCCCTCTCTAAACTGAACAAACCCAGTATGAAACGAACGTTTCCTGCATCTTCAAAAGGCGTGTAATACTACTACATAAAATAACAGTTTGCAACGTAAGAAAATGTTCTAATGTTATTGGGCTATTTTCATTGAGATCCTGTAGCCACAGCCATCCCTCCTTCCATGCCCCCCCAACAAACAACTACCTGACACCTACTTCTTATATGCAGAGGAACAGTATTCACTACAGAAGTACAAGGCCTCCTACACCAAACCACAAATTTTAAAAGAAAACTTCTCCGTTCTACTCAGTCCCAGACAAACTATCTAAGGAAAAAGAGGCAGAGGGGAAATATTAGCAGAAAGAGTATTTCGTTATTGAAAGCCCATACTTTGATGTCTCATGCTTAGCTAACAGAATCAATTTTTATAGAACTGTTTAGGAACGGGAAGAACAACGAGAGGTAAAGCTCAAATTCCGCATCTTTCTGCAGGCGCAGAAGTTCAAAATTATTATCCCCTCTCTAACTTCAGCCATTACCTTTTTCTGTACTGCTCCGACTACTTTTTCCTGTAGCTCTTGAGTGGAATGAAGCAGAATCGTGATTCTGTGCAGGAGGTGCAAACAATGGTGGAATTCCCAAAAGTGGGGGGAAAAAAGCTGCCCCGGGACGAGAGTGTGTGTCCACCGTTCGCCACCATTCTACACCGCAAAGGAAATAAAAGCAAACTTCAGTTGTTCTAATAATACATTTAAATATTTCTGTAAGCATGTTGCTGTGCATAATCTAGAGCAGGTTTACTGAATCTGGGAGTAAGAAGAAAGCACAACACTTGGGAAATTCTTAAATTACATCGATTTCCTGCAGCAATTCTAGTCTGAAGTCATTAAAGCCATTCTGGTAAAGATTTCAATGCAGTTTTATTTAAACACATTCTGAAAATAAATACTTAATAGAAAGCTATGTGACAGTGATCACCCCAAAACGAAACTGGTAGTCTTATAAACAGGATCAATATCCGCAGGTCACTCTTGAACATTCATTATTACCCCAGCAGCCTTCCTATATCAGAACTATAAAAAAGCACAACGGCTTTAAGTCACCTCTGCAATCTCAGTCTTGGAATACTCCAAGGCCTCCGCCACAAAAACACAACTGAAGCAGTTCCCCATGAGATGACCTATTTAATACAGGAATCTCTAGCTACTCCATAGTAACTCTATACCCACTCTAAGAGGCTTCTACCCTGGAGTTTGACACCGGATCAGAAAAAAGCAGTCTATTTTTTTCTGTAACATCCCTATTAAAATGTTTGTTTCACAACCAGAAACAGGGCTACTCTGTGCTGCTTGTTACATAAATTCAAGCAGTTGGGCAAGGAATAAAGATTTCTTATTTTAAGACACAATCTAATACTTTTTAGGGGGGGTGTTGCTGTTTTGAATTTTCATCTTAAACGGTTATTGATTTTTGTTTTCCAGGAAAATTAACTCAAATGAGTTGCTACAGTCCCTACACCTTTCAATTTTTAAAGTTCTTTAGCAGCAACTATTCAGAACATTTATGCAACACTTATGTAATCCTTTTCTGCAGATTCTTGAAACTCTGCAAGACCAAACTGATCATACATTTTTTTCATAAGGCACTGCTAAGCCTGAACAGCCATGTAAGAGGCAAATATCCAGTGCACTGCTCTTGTCATACATTTCTGTGCTTAAGCAGGAGCCCAGAAACAAGTGTGTAGCTTGGCATAGAGGAATTCCGTAAAAGTGTCAGGGTCTTCTTTTATGATAGCTGTTGCAGTAGCTACAACATCATTTTGTAACACACTTACTAGTCAACAACTGGAAAAAAAAAAAAAAAAACCACAAAAAAAACACCGCCACAAACAGTAATTAAAGAATAACCTTTCAAATTCCTCTGAAGGGAAAGAAACTTTTGAAAGAAGATCCTATGGTAGAAATTATATATGTGAAAGAAAATGTGTGTGTTTGGAAAAAAAAAATGCAGTAATAATTTGTCAGGAAAGAAAAACCTCTTCCAAACTTCTCTTAAAGATAACCCTCCACACCCATCACAAATCAAAACAGAAATGGTATCACATTACAAGATGCAGACGAATCAGAAACATAACACACAAATGCCATTGTGACAAGGGCTAGAAACATAGGTTTGGTCTACATAAAACCTAAATCTAACAAGCAAGTTCATATAAAATAATTCAAGTCATGGAACAGATTGTTATCTCCTGGCCAGGTCCTATACTGGCCATACAACTCTGTGAAGGTGTTTAAAGGGTAGCAATGGTTAAGTGTTTTGGTACAGCTGACTCATACAAAAAAGTTGTTAAAACACAGTGCTTTTTTATGCTTAAAATATCAAATTTGTGAGTACACTTTCCAGTCTTACAGTGAAAACTCGATTATGTAACACTAAGCACTAGAAATACACTGGAAGGCACAATCTACACAAGTAACAGGATGGACTAGGTGGTAAGCAAGTCTCTTCTGACTTCTGTGACTGCTTTTCCTCTCCTTCAAAATTATTTCTTTAGGGCTTAAGTGCAATTATGGGGTTTTTTGAACCCTGAAACATAGATTAAGTTGTGGCGTACATCCAGGACACAAACAGTTTTGCCTAATACCCCTGTGAACAGCTGAGAAAGAGCAAAATCTGTGGTTTGGCTCACTGGCATGCTTCATTTCTTAAAATAAAAATATCGAGTTTTGTATATTACAAGGACAAGAACTCTGCCTTAAGTATAGAGCTTCTGCTGTTTTACACACATGCATTACCAGTGCGATTAAAAGAATTAAACCACAGAGTTGAGCAGGATTTAGTCTAATGCATTTTAAGACAGCTATTTCATCTTGCTATAAAACACATCCAGAAGGTAAAGAAAGTAAGAAATCGCTACGTAAGTATAAGGATGTTACATGCGGTAATTAAGACTCTTAATGAATACATAAATGAAGTTTGAACAATACTAATAAACAAGTTTTAACCTGCCAGCATCACCAGACACTGAAATCGTAAGAACATACATCACAGTGATTTAAAAATGTTATAAATGAAAGATTCTCATTGCTAAAAAGACACAAAATATGGCTAGAACACCAGCGATGGAAACAGAAGACTGAACACTCTAGAGCAACAATTCCAAAACTTTCATCATGGTATGAAAAGCAGGCTGTAATCATTCTTCAAAAACTTCCCACTATTCTATTATCTTAAATTTGGAATTTGAGCATAGTGATACATAGTAGTTTTGTACGTATTCTGAGTGGTCCCACAAAGTTACAGAATCATCGCCTTGGAATATACTAACCCAAGAAATGTAAAAACAATGGTCACTGGGCAATATATATAAAATAGTACACGTGCAGACAAATTGCTACTGAATTAAGGACAAAGGTGCTGTTCAAAGGCTTAAGCAAGATTATAACAACTACATACAGCTAGACTGCCTAAGATAACTTCCAAGTTATTTACTGTATTATCAAGCCCTGTGGAAAATACTGCCCTTCAATGAGACAGCAAAACCAAAATTTTAAGATTTGTCCAAGGTCAGATGCAGAGTTCTTTCATTCCTACTTGTCCTGGTTTCAGCCACGACACTACTTCAGCAAAAACAAAGTTTTCTCAATAAAGAGAGTTTCTCTTACAAAATGGAACAAAGTCAATGGAAGATATGAACAACTACCATCCCTTATAGCAAAGCTTAAAACAAGTACTGGTTAACTCTGCTGCACTAACACACATTAGATGACTGTTACAACTGAAAGAATCTTTTCGTAAAATAAAAAAAATTAACTGAATGAGAACATTACAAATTAATCAGTATTCACTGCTTTTTGAAATTTTACCCCTCCTTACCTCACCTCTACATGCATTTCTTTCAGATGCTTTTGCTTTGTGTAGGTATATATATAGTATCTCATTATCCTCCCAGTAACAAAAGTTCTGCTTTTATTCCTCTGGCATTAATAACTAAACCAAAATTCTGTCATTTGCATCAAACAAAATTTGAAAAATACTAAAAGATATCTTTGCAATATTTGCTGCAGGTTTTTACCAGTACCTAAAACTCTCCTGGTGGTAGAATCCCACAAACATAAATTCTACCAGGGGCAGAGGTGGGGACGGACACACAGGGCCTGGCCAGCCAAGAAAAGGGGAGGTCTCTTCAAGATACTCACTTCCTGGCAGGAATAGCTTTTCTTCACTCTACAGAAAAAGTGAATTAAGAAGAATCCTGACTTACTGCATACTTTGGAGAATGCATTACAGTATTTAATCTACTTTAGAAAGCTTTGCTCTCAGATATGATTTACAGAGACTGGAAAGATGAAAAACACTGGCTGAGTAGCTGACACCTTATGGTGGAAGTCAGATGCATCGGTGGAATTCAGATGCATCGTTTCATCTGTATTCATCTCTCTTGTGCAATATGTTGATATTTTAAAGGATGGGAGACTACTGATTTTACAACATGCCACCAAAAAAACCCAAAACCCTTTACTTATGAATAAA
Source organism: Haliaeetus leucocephalus (assembly GCF_000737465.1). NCBI lineage: Eukaryota > Metazoa > Chordata > Aves > Accipitriformes > Accipitridae > Haliaeetus > Haliaeetus leucocephalus. The sequence goes on along the minus strand of NW_010972702.1, from coordinate 195,818 downwards.
ATCAAGGGAGAAACAAGATCATGCTGACCAGTCCTATTACAGACAAATTATATGTCTGTATAGTACCAAGTACTGAGGGGAAAAGGAGAAAGAAAGAAAAAGAAAAAAAAAAAAAATCATTGAGCTCGCAAGAAGAAGTCAAATGAAATTTCCTTTTCCAAGTTTGGACAGAAATTTCACTGTTAAGTCTATAAATGTGCTTTTTGTCTTTTAAAGGAAAACAAGTCCACCTTATTACTGGCTGAGTACTTTCAAGAATTGTGGTTATGGAATCAACACACCATGTAATGAAGAGGGATGTTACCTTGTGATGGAAAGAATAAAAGAGATCAAGCACTCTTTTGTTTCTTAGAAGACTACTATGAAAACACTGTTCCTGAGAAACTCAGCCAATATATTTATTTCTTCTCATCAAAATCATCCTGGATTTAAATCAAGCCTATAGTCTGAAGTAGTTTACAAGTTTACAAAGTCTGCCTAGTTCGAGGACAGTTAACACTCTTCTTCAGTTTAATATTCCTCGCAACAACGTTTACCTGGAAAAGGTGCTAGCTGAGGATGTGCCGCTAAGTCTGTGGGTGTACCAAGTGTTCCCAAGCCACCAAACTCTGAATACCCTGCGCTGCCTGCATGTGGACGAAAGACTGGGTGGCTGACCACCGGGAAGGCACTCAACACAGTGGGTAGGTTACACAGCTGATCCCCAGCTGTTCTGAATGTATGCCCTGAGGGGAAAAACCAACATTTGAAATTGCACTATCCAAACAGAAGTAGTGAAGTCCAACCTCAAGCTTAAAAAAAATGTAATAAAAAGTTTTTACATTGTAAAAGCTATCGTTAAGTTTTACATATAGAATCTTCTTCCAGTATTGGCATTGTATTTCTGCGACACAGAAAATATCTGAAAACATGAGCAACTCTAACAGAAGGTTTGTAAGCAAAAATGTAAAAAGGTATTATATTTGCCATGGCAATTTCTGCTAGCAGTGGAAAAGAGTCTGTTCCTTTAACATACTGGGATCAGAAACAGAGGAATATGCTTTTATAAGCAAGACTGTTAGATGTATCTCTCCTTAACACACACGAAATATCCCATTTCAGAGATCAACAGGGGCCTCCAAAACACACAATGCACAAACTTAATAACGAAATGCACAAAATAACAAAGATATCTTGGACACGTTTTGTAAATTTTAAAATAGAACTCAAAAACCCCAATAACTTCAGTCATTTTTGAGATCTAAAACGAAACATCTATAAGCTAGTTTTAAAAAACAATTTAAAGAAAATTCCATTGATCGTGATCAAATTATCCATTCATAAGCATTTCTACATTCAGTCCTCACTGGTATCAAAAGTACAAAATAGTTTCTAGGGAAGCCATTAGCTTTGCCTTGGAGAAGTAGTGAAACTGCTATTATATTGCTTAAACATTGTATTTCATCTTTTTAGCTATGGTCCTAGATGAATTAAACATGGCTCAATTTCTGAAGATGATAAAAAAAAAATCCATTTTAAATGCCAGATATACATTAGTCCTAAATCTTTTTCCACAGCAGTTAGTTCTAATCTCACGCTACATTTTCAAAGCCCACAACTTCATTTAAAACTCCTAGAATACTAATTTCCAGTCCCATGATCAAACAACAGGAAGTGTTACAGTGCTTTGTCTGTCTTATGTCAACAGTCACATCAAGTGACTTCACCAGTCAAGTTTGGATATGTTACAGTTGTTTGTAGCCTACATCTTGGTAAGATTCTTCTCCTTTTCTTGACTGTCTTAGAGCTTTGCCTTAAAGCCTTTTTTTTTCCCCCCTTCAAAAAACTGCTTTACAATAGGATATCTTTCACATAGCTGGACTTCAACAACAGCATCCAAAAAGCAAAGGCACTATTATGAAAGACATTTTTTAAACAACTCTTATGATTCCTCTTCTTTTTTCTTTTTAAATTAACAGGGTTACCTAATCCAAAAAAACAACAGTCTACAGAAAAGGTCTTCAATCTGTGGCTTTAAGAAAGAGAAGAAAGAAAAAACAGTCTGGTGCCTCCAAACCTAGCAGTCTGTGGTAGGCATTTCCCTTAGAAAAGATTCAGGAGTACACAAATCTAAAATAATGTAAACCTGTGGAATGAGACACTGAGAAACTTCTTATAACACTCTACATTAAGACCTCTCAGTACTGGTGTGAGTTTTAGTGTTTTGGTTCTTTTTTTTTTTTTCCTCAGTAGATTTATTTGAAGTGGAACGGATTGCCCTGACACAATGTGCAGTCCCAGTCCTTGGAGGTTTCCAAAACCAGACCCGGTAACAGCCTGGGCAACATGGTCTGACCCTGTAAATGGCTTCTGCTCTTCAGACTAGAGGCCTCCTGAAGTCCCATCCAACCTGAGCTCTCCTATGATCCTACGAATTTACAAGCACTTCTCAGTGTAAACTCAAGATGATATCCCAATGATATTTTTATTTTGCAGCCATATTTTATAAATACACGTTACTCAATTCCAATCCAACTATTTTAATTACTCTTTTTCAAGAATCCAGTTCTTTACCTCAGTTTCATACCATTTCATCATCATCTTATAAACTGTAATCTGTGGTAACTTCTTCAGAGTCAGGAACTGGTTTCCTTTGCTTTTTACATCTGTACAACAGGGCAAACTTTGTCTTTGCATATACAGGTGATGAAAGGAGTAAAAATCAATACTACCACAAGCACCTCCACACATGTGTAAGAAAAATTATTTGCAACTAGTTGTATTTAGCAGCTTACACTTCATATGAAAATTTACACACAGTGATGACAGACAAATAAACCTAAAAATATAGAAAATATTTAGTAGTAAACAAAAACATTTATTTTAACTAGGTATTTTTGCTTCCAATTTACATTTTTAATTTACAGAAGTCTTGCCAGTGTTCTGTACCACTCTAGTACCTTATAATTTACATAGAATTTTTTTCTTTAAATTTGTTACTGTTGACAGGTATAAGCATAAAGGCCATTTTAAGCTTCCTTCTTGTAATTTATTAGTGTCCAGAACAATATTCTGACCTGACTTTTGACATTAGAACAGCTATACCACAATTATGCATTTCTCATCATGACTGCGTACAGTGGACATACTGCAAACTCTCATAACCATCATGTATCTAACTGTCATGGTTTCTAGCCTAATCAGTCCATAACTGTAAGTTGACTTAAGGATAGAACCAGCCACACTCTATCATAATCTTTGAAAGGTCATGCAGATTAGGGGAGGTCTCCAACAACTGGAGAAAGGCCAACGTTGCATCCGTCTTCAAAAAAGACCAAAAGGACAATCAAAAGAACTACAAAATGGTCAGACTTATGCTAGTCCCCTGGAAAATAATGCAGCAAACCCTCTATATGAACCATGTAGGAACACATTCCTGGGCACATGCAGAATGCCTTCTGTGATAAAATTACTGGGTTTACGGACAAGAGGAGAATAGTTCTTATCATTAACCACTAATTAAGCATGGCATTCGATACTGTCTCCCACAAATATTCCTTAATCCAAATTAAGACATTATGGTCTGGATGGGGTGACAACTAGATGGGTAAGAAAACAGTGGGATGCTCACAGGATAATGGTTAATGGGCCCTACTCTACTTGGATGCCTGTGACAAGTGAAGTACTGCAGGGTTTTATCCTGGGATCTGTTTTGTTTAACATCTTTATCAATGACCCAGAGTAGGAAATGAAGTGCTTTCTCACAAAGTTTGTGGAAGACATCAAACTGGGGCAACCACAGTCAACCCTCTTGAGGAAAAGGCTGGTATCCAGGGGGTCCTAGACAGGCTGGAGGAATGGATTGGCAGGAACTTTATGAAACTCAACAAGAACAAAAGCAAAGTCCTGCACATGGGAAGGAATGACCCCTTGGAACAATACAGGCTGGAGACTGACTGGCTCCGGAGCAGCTCTGCAGAAAAGACTCTAGGGGTTTCAGCAGACACCAAGCCATACATTAGCCAGCAGTGTGCCTTGGCAGCAAAGGTCAGCAGCAGGCTGGACTATATGAGCAGAAGGACAGCCAGTAGAGTAGGGGAAGTAAATATCCCTCTTAACTCATCTACATCTACAGATATGCAGAGACCCAAGGCAGTTTTGAATAAACAAGTAGCAACTGCCAGAAGCGCTCTAGCTGTGGAGGTTGAAGCTCCAGAAGGCTAATTTACTGTACTTTTCGGCAGATTAACCTATGGAATCACCAGCACAGTGATATTGCTTGTTACAGCCTAGCCGGCTTGACCTTCTCTTTGATGTACTTTACTGAACTACAAAGACTTACTCTACACATGTTGGAGGGAATCACATTCACGTATGTAAAAAGTCTCTCACTGCAAGGAGTGTCTCACCTGAACAATTTGCCCCTTTGCCCTAGCAGAAAAATAGCATCATTTGAGTTTTTAGTAAACACGTTTCTTGAAGAGAGGCAGACAATAACACCCCTCTACTCACTAGGTGCTATTTGTTGGAGGTGGGAAGTGGAGAGAATTATCTTGCTGCTAGGTGACAAATGACAGTAGAGGTGGCCTAGAGTGAGTATGTTCCACAATTTGTCTTCTACAGGGTGGCCGTAACACGTTTGTTGAACAGATTATTTCAGTAAATTTTACTCTGTTCTTCAGATCTCCTGCCAGAAGCACTGAAATTCTTACGTGCAGCAATGAAAATGCCAACCAGTCCAGTCACAGTGCTTATTTAAAACTTTCCAGAGCAGGTACTGATCCAATTCAACACCCTCTAGCAACTGTTTTTTACTGCACAGTCTCATGACAAAACAAATGCATTACAGAAAGCCTGTTCCACCTTCAAGCACTGTCTTCAGTCATGCCACTGTGATAAAACTTAGACATTTCAGAATGTAAACAACGAGTACATCGCATCATTATCAGAAAAATCAGATGGGGGTGATTAAAAGTTGATTAGTTTTTTCTTATTAGAAAGCCATTATCACATTGCCAGGTTTTCACCTTAAAAATTAATAAACCAAAATTTTATGGCTTCAGCCCTCTGCAAAACCAGAATGAATGAATTAACAGAAGATGCAAGATATTCTTCACCTCTCTGAGAAAATCATCAGAACAACTGTCACATGTTGAGCAAATCTATCTGTAGAAATGAACTGAAAAAAAGGTGATGCAAACCAGTAAAAGAACCACTAGAAATCCTAGAGGAAAGCCTAATCAAGCAACAGTTAAGCTCTATTGTGCCACCTTCATAGTTCTTGTTGGAGGAATGTCCATTGTTTAAAAAAAAAAAAAAAAAAATCACCAGGGAATTAGCTGCACAAAACTGCAAGATGATTGCAAGTTTGCACTTTCTGAATGCAATGTTAACATCTTTCATCATTTAATTTTTATGTACACTGCAGTATTATTTCAATTTCTTTAGTTTGCTTTCACAATAAACCTGCTCTGACCAAGTTAACTGAAAAGCTCTAGAAACAACAAATGCTTTAGAACAAAAGTTTCTTCCCTTTCTTCTGGTCTCATCTGTTGATAGAAAAGCACCATTCAAACATTCCACAGCTGTTACCTTCGTATTTACAGCTTCCACTATGGTGAGACCATTCATTGTATCATCTATCACTCAGAAATAACTAGGAAAAGGCAGGTTTGGCAATAGTTTATTTCATCTGAAGTCTAGTATCATCACTATGGAATACAAGACTTCTACAGAGGGCTTCTCTTTTTGCTGACTCTTGCATGGACCATTTAAAATGCATAATTTAAGTTAAGACATCCTTTGAGCCTGTTATCAACTTTCTTCATCACACAAAAAAAAGAGTAGATGACTTTATACTATAGTACACATTATTACGGCCTTTTAGAAAAATACATCGTGCGCTACCTAAGCCATTATCTAATGTGTCCAGAAAAGAGAAGCCATCAATTTTTAAACATGCATTTGGAAACATGGCAGAAATGAAACATAAAGGAAAAATGGAAGCAAAATCTTGTAACAATAAACTGAACTGTAATGACATTTTTCTTCTGATTTGATGAAAACATTAACTGTATGTCTAGCAATTAATTCCAGTATTTCCTTAATTTTCCTATTTTAGTGTTTGCTCTTCAAGTTACTAACTTATTGTAGACACACTCTGCATAGCAAGATTTCATATTAAACTGCACTCTTTAACATTCTTGACTTACTTCAAATAGGTTAAATATTTTTGAGCACAGCTTTTGAAATTCTACTCACCACTACACAGATAAATGACTGAAAGCATTACTCCAAAGGGCAACATACATTTCAACAATGCTTGGTCTCTTAGTAACAAGGAATGATAACTGTGAATGCCTTTGTTAATATTAATGAACTTCACAGTGCAATATAAGGTTTTCAAAACAGCTAAAAAGGAATAAATGCTTAAATAATGCCTTAAAATACAAAGCATCAATGCACCAACCAGCAGAAATACAAAAATAACATGATATTTCTAACAATGCTAAGGGCATTCCAACTTACACAGCAAATCTAGAGAACTGCTTAGGATGACAGAAATTACTCTCTATTTTCCTCCTTTCTGTGTTGTTCTTTAATCATTACAGCGCTAGCAAAGCTTGCCTTCTACACGCCTCCCAACACCAGTAAGTCTTCCAAACTCCTTGTATGCATGATTCCAGACTATTTGTATGTGTGATTTCATGGTACTGGTGAATGTCCCTCAGTGTAAAAAAGCTGGAAAGCATGGAAAAGGCTGGATATGGTTTATATATACATAAGTAACAATCGTCCACTCTTATCGTTCGTTTAAAAAACAAAAACCCTCATCTGAATAGAGAAATGTCAAAAAATATCTGTTAATTTAAATGAAGAGCAAAGCACTGGCTATCTCATTAAAGTACTTCAAAAAACCCCCGAAAATTAGCATTCTGAATATGCTCTCACAGAAGCAAGTACACAGGTAACAAACATGAATGCAATTGCAAGGACTCCATCTTTAACTTTCCTTCATAAATCATAGGTTAAAAAAAGCTAGTCTTGAACTAATTTTCTTAAAAAAGGAAATTTTCAAAAGGGATTGACAAAACTGCACTCTACTAAGAAAGCTGATACATAATTTAGGCACAAACACTGCAGATGATAAACTCTGAGGAGTAAGAATACAAGGAACATATACAGAGCACTGATCTACTAAGCCATATTTTAAAAAGTATCAATCACATGGCAACTCTTAATGATGCTTGCTTTAATATAAGAACTACTAGGTGCTTGATCAGGCTTTAAATGAAATTACGTAGGTGCTCAAATACAATGGTTTCCTTTAATCTCTAACATCCAAAAAGCAATGCACTGAAATTGTTTTTCTTTCAATGTTGTTTCTACTAAGTCAGTTTCTTACAAATAAAGGTAAAATTCCATGTCCAAAAATTGTTCACTCATCTGTGTAGTCCTTATAGGCAAATATTAGAGGACACAGAATTTTTAAAAAATAGGGGGTTGTGTATTTTTTTCCTACATCTGGCATATTATTCTCACAGTCTTGCCCCTAAAAAACAGAGTTTAGCCAAGTGCCTGGACCGCACTGCACTGTGCAGTCCAAACACTGAGAAAGAAATCAGCTTCTGGCCCATAAAGGTAATAACATGAAGTAGGAAGTCTAAATGAGGCTGGTATTATGTTTAAAGAATTATTGCTAATAATGAAATTAGAGACTTCAAGAATGCTTCTTAATGATACGTATGCAAGACGCTAAAATTAAGATGTACTGACCATCTTAACATTGATTTCCAAAAATTGAGAACTTGTGATGTAGATTGTATAACACTATGGGTACTCTGTTAGTATCACAACTGGCAATTGCACTCTACTGTTGTTCACATCCTTGTACTTAATCTAAGTATCCACATTGTTTTAACTGTTACCATCACATTCTCCCTCAACATTTGAAATTGTTGTACATTCCACAAACTGTAAATCACCACTTTATTTTTACATATCCATTTCAATTTTGCTGTTGTCACTTAGCATTCAGAATCCTTGAAATCTCCAGAAGTCAATAAATACCCACAAGCCTCAGATGAATATTTTGACAAAACCAAACACTATAAAAAACACTTACCACAAAAGACTTTTTTTATACAGTTTTACATTTTAGGCACTAAATCTGATCTTTCTCAACATTTATTTCAGGAGTCACAATGTTGCTTTTATATAAAGACTGAGACACATAAAAATAGCTGGTCTTAAAAAAAAAAAAAAACAAACAAAAAAACCCAAACAACTTTGTTACCGTAGATCTGAAAATCAAGTGGAAAATTATAGACTCTTCCAATTAAAACAATCCTGTGACTTTGTGCATTTATGTCCACAAGTTTAAAATTCTTCTGGGTCTCATTTAAGGAGAAATAGTGGACTCCAAAAAGACTGAAGATTTTTGCTTTGATAGAAGCAGCTTCTGGTTCAGAAAAAAGTTGCATTTGGTTTTTTTTGTTTGTTTGGGTTTTTAGTTTTCCTTTTATAAAAAGTTAATGAACTTCCTTTTTTTGAAAATTAAAAATAAAGAACCCTTCAGGTCTGATAATATTGAAACTGTAAGACTCGATTGTTCAGCTTTGAACAGTTTCACACGCTGGTATTATTGCCCCTCATAAAGACAAAACACTGAATTGTGACATCATTTACTCATGTGAGAAAAGGCTGTTGATTTATATTCTTCCAAAGTTGCTAACAATCACATGAGGATGAATTTAAACTTCTTTCCAGAGTCAATTTTCTTTTCCAATGCACGTTCTTTTTTTCAGCAATGGGTGAATAATAAGAAAGCAAGTAAAGTTCTGTTTACATGACTGGAATGCTTCAATTATTCAGGAACTAGTGCTGTATTAACCAATTAAACTAACAGTATGTGAAATACTCCATAATGGTTTCACACAGGTGCTTTGTCTATTTGACCTGGGAATATGCCAAAATAATTTATCTGTAGTGTAATCTCCCTGGCAAAGCATAAAGACTCCCAGTCCTAACTCACCATGTATTGTGGGGACCTGACAGGGTATCCAGTCAAGTTTATTGCAAAGACTACTTAATAGACTATTGATTGCTACGAAGATAATAAATAGATGAATTGGAATTTAAAAAAAGCCTCTCTAATCAAATGCATAGATTAAGATGCCTTTACATTCTCTTAGTAAGAATAATTGTTCATTCTTAAATAATTATTTTATTAGATGCTAGAGAAATGCATTTTTAAATGTGAAGATAATTTAATTATCTGATTGAGATTGACAGACATTGTCACTTTTTTTTTTTTCCTAAATATCACAGAAGTGAATAGCATCTCATTTAGGAACAGGCTAGGATACTAGTCTATCTTGACTACATAGGATCTTGTAAATTCAAGAACGTTTTGACTCAATGAAATTGCCATTCCAGCCATAGGTCATTCATGGGAAAACAGCCTTTGGCTGGTTCACACCATAAACATTTCTGTGAAGTTTCTCTAGGACAGTGTATACCTTTTCAGAGTGGATGCAACAGCAACCCTAGTGTACTGTGCCAGGTAGAGAAATGGACATACTCATAAATAAAACTGATGGGACAGTACTGATAGTAAACTACATTCCAGCTTGGTTTTAGGAATACAAAGTGTCCTTGAGAAAATATATATGTTCTTAAAAATCAGATGCAGCCAGGCAAAGGATCTGACCATTAAATAAAAACTAAATGGAAACAACCCATGAATACTAGGAATTACTATCAGTCTTTTTCACTATTAGCTATCAGACAGAAATGAAACTTTTTTTTTTTAAATAAAGGTTGAGAATAAAATTTTTAAAACCTTGAAGAAAAGGACTATCTGGATTTTCTAATGAAGAAGAAACTGACAGTTCAGTATCTTTATTACATTATTCATCTGCTTTAGTCTTACTGTATCTTGATAGACCAAATATGTATCCTATATATACACACAATGTTACAAGCGATACAAAATCACATGCTGTAATATCTATAAAGCAAAGGCAGCAAGGAGAGGTAAATGAGTCACATAAATCCTCAGTTTGGGACCGTACATTTATAGCCATATGTAAATGAACTCCTACTACATTCTGGGAACCACCACAGAGAACCATTTCAAATGGCATGGGCTAATGAACATAGACATAAAAGTCTTCTGGAGTTGAATTTGTAGTGGGATACTGAAAAATAAAACATGTTGTTATTTGTTCCGGATCAGTTTTAGTTAAGAACTTCTCTGGCTGGTTTTAGAGTAATTAAAATAAATAGCTAAGACATAATTCTAGGTACGCAGACATTCTGGTTTGTTTTTTTCGTCCCAAGGAAGCCGCAAATGAGCAAATACAGGCTGTAATAGGGCACTCAGAATCTACTGGTTCTATAGTATCAGAGCATAAGAGTTTTTCAGTTTGGAGAATACACACTTGCTCACTCTTCTGCAAGAACCAAGTTTGTTCTGAGAGTAGCAGATTACCATGACTTTAAGCTGAAAAAGTTCCTATTTACTGTATATCTTATAGGAATCAGTAGTACTCAGGCTAACAAAAAGAATGTATATGATCTGTTCTCCAAAGTGAAGAAAGAAACAGCAGGGAAGAGGTATTTACCATTTCTTGTTCTGTTGATGACATATATATCATCCAGCTGAAATACGAATTTCATCCACAAAAATGAGATTCCTGCATGGAGAAATCTTCCTTACAAGTTTCTGATTCAAGCCGAGATGTTTCACGCTAGTCAGGACTATCTAAGACTATGACATTTTGAAATTCACCTTTTCAATCTCAAGTTCCATTAGAAGAAATGAAGAAACTAGATATAAAATATAGTAGGGGTTGGGCTTGAATGCTGAGAACATGATGTATAGTCAAGAAGTTATTAGATCTTAATCTGAAAGTGGCACAGGCAGCTTTGCAAACTGAAAGTTTCTTTTACATTTGAAAGAGGCAATTTTAAATTAATTTCATTTCTTCAATAAACAAGTACTATGTAAAATGTATTGACACAATACGACTGTTGTTTAGCAAAAAAAAAACCCCAAACATTTTTCTTTGATGCATCTGCACAACCTTATTCAATTTGACTTGTAATAATAATTACCCATGTTGACAAACACTGAAATCACATTGCAATATATAATTGAGTCATTTTTACCGCATGTGTTGATTGTGGAACTCAGTGATGCAGCTCCAGTAGAAAGGCCACCTTTCGATACTGCTGAAGCTACAGACAGTGTAGAAGACGCTGGAGTCGAAGCAGCTGCAGTAGAGGAGACCGATGGTGACGTTAACCGCTCTCCAGACTCCATATCTGTAAGATAGAGGCCTTCACATGAGAGGTACATCACATGAACAGCACTCACATCAGCAGGGGAATCCAGCACAACTGCAGCAGTAAGGGAATTAGGCAGTGCCATTGAGAGCTATGTCACATATCAACTTGAACACCAACAGCCTCACTTGGGACCACCACCCACACCCTCCACTCAAGAGGTCCATTTCAGCTCAGGCTGGCACCTCCAGCCCTTGCCCAAGTCAGGTCACCGCTCTCCAGCCTGGTCTGTGTCCACGTCTCCGGGTAAGATCCCACGTCTCATGCTACAGCTTCCCTCCAGGCCTGCATCAGCTCCTATCTTCTGCTACTCCTGATCAGACTACCCGATGGACCCTGGGCCTGACAGATTCCTTTGTTTTGTCTGGACCCTGTCTGGACCAGGACAGTGTTCAGACCCTGAGGGACTGTGCCAGGGTAAGGAAAAGCATTGCCAGAGTCATCCTCGCCTGCCAGCTTGTCCCTACTTGCAGAGCAGCCCTGCTCTTGCGGCTCCCGGACAGACCCCAGCTTTAAAGGACTTGTAATACATGCTAAGAAATCCACATTTAGTCTCTTAATTTAGGGAAAGACACAGCAATTACGGTGAGATAGTATGAATATAAGAACTCCTGTAAGTTGCTAGCTTTTTTTCCCTGGTGAGCTTTTCATATAAAATAAGGCATTTTTATTTGTGCCATGAATTGCCTACATCCAAAGTTACCAGACTGACTTCACTGAACAAGCATGTGTATTTTAAGAAAAACAGACAGTAATATTAATATTAAAAAATATGACTTGTTGAGAAATAGTTTTCTCAAATACTTTAAAATTACAGCCAAGCAAATGATGCCTAAGCATAGTGGTAGCAGAGTCAGAAGACTATCTGACTCCATCTGCCAGAACTGCAGTTGACGGCGAGTCAGGATCAGAGTATAAGGTGGAGAAAAATCATTTCAGAATCCCTTTATTATTACAAAAGCAAGAAGACTAAGCACAGTTAACTCCTAACAGGGAGCTCCTCAGAAACCGGTTCCTGTCCTGGACTCTCCTTCAGCTAGAGAGGCAACACCCTTTCTCAGGCCTATCACTGGAAACCAGAGGAGGCCAAGTACTAAGAGTAAGTCAAACAATTGCTGTAAAATCTCACTCCCTGTCTTTGTAAAACAGAACGCCAAGTACACAGGAGTCACACACTCTTCCAAATTCCATTTTAATCAATTTACAAAACTGATGTGTTAAATAGCACTTCTGATCCAAAGTTATGTTGAACAGTGACTTCCCAAATATTCATTTGGAAAGCCAGCATAAAGGCTGTTATCTGCTTCTCCGGAAAGATGCAGTATCCTTGTGTATTGGTTTTGTGTGGCAAGGTTTTGGTAGCCGGGGGGGGGCTGTTACAGGGGTGGCTTCTGTAAGAAGCTGCTGGAAGCTTCCCCTGTGTTTGAGAGAGCCCATACCAGCTGGCTCTAAGACGGACCCACCGCTGGTCAAGGCCGAGCCAATCAGTGATAGTGGTAACGCCTCTGGGATAACATTTTTAAGAAGGAAAAAAAGTTGGGACAGTGCGAAAACAGCCACCAGAGAGAGGAGTGAGAACATGTAAGAGAAACAACCCTGCGGACACCAAGGTCAGTGAAGAAGGAGGGGGAGGAGATGCTCCAGGCGCCGGAGCGAAGATTCCCCTGCAGCCCATGGTGAAGACCATGGTGAGGCAGGCTGTCCCCCTGCAGTCCAGGGAGGTCCACGGTGGAGCAGATATCCGCCTGCAGCCCAGGGAGGACCCCATGCCAGAGCAGGTGGGTGCCCGAAGGAGGCTGTGACCCCGTGGGAACCCCATGCTGGAGCAGGCTCCTGGCAGGACCTGCGGATCTGTGGAGAGAGGAGCCCACGGAGCAGGTTTTCTGGCAGGACTTATGACCCTGTGGGGGACCCAAGCTGGAGCAGTATGCTCCTGAAGGACTGCACGCCATGGAAAGGACCCATGCTGGAGCAGTTCATGAAGAACTGCAGCCCGTGGAAAGGACCCACGTTGGAGAAGTTCATGGAGGACTGCCTCCCTTGGGTGGGACCCCACGCTGGAGCAGGGGAAGAGTGTGATGAGCCCTCCCCCTGAGGAGGATGAAGCGGCAGAAAATAACATGTGATGACCGTAAACCCCATCCCCATCCCCCTGTACCACTGGGGGGGTTTGGTAGAGAAATCCGGGAGTGAAGTTGTGCCCAGGAAGAAGGAAGGGGTGGAGGGAAGGTGTTCTGAGATTTGGTTTTATTTCTCATTACCTTACTCTGGTTGATTTGTAATAAATTGAGTTAATTTTCCCCAAACTGAGTCTGTTTTGCCCATGACAGTAATTGGTGAATGATCTCTCCTGTCCTTATCTCGACCCACAAGCCCTTTGTTATATTTTCTCTCCCCTGTCCAGCTGAGGATGGGGGAGTGATAGAACGGCTTTGGTCAGCACCTGGCGTCCAGCCAGGGTTAACCCATCACACCTTGTCTCCTCTCGGTCAGTAAAAATGAATTTTAAAAAGCCAAAGGAAATATAAAGCAAAAGTCACAGAGAAACACACAAAATATCTGTAAGATACACATTTTACCTAAACCATTAATTCCTCATTACTAATAATTTTTATACATGGCAATTTCTGTGTATCAAATAAAGTCTCTAGACTTTGCTAGCTAGTAGAAAAAAAAAGATACTACTTTCCTGAAGTGAAAATTCTGCTAGCAAGGGTACTATAGTATGTCATACAGAACTGACTACCCTTTACACAAACCGCAAACAACCACTCTGCAGAGAACAGCACCAAAAGACTTCATTGCTTTTATTCTTTACAGCCCAATTTATCACACATAATTTTCATGCATGCAGAATAAAATGGGGTTTTTTTCTGCAAATACGGAAGAATCAACTACTTGCACTGATATGGTGCAAAAAATTATCTACTACTATACTGAGTGAGGGCTGTGAAGTTTTCCTTCAGAACAATAGTAGAAATCACAAAAACTATTTCCTTCACAGAACTTATCAAGGCAGAATATTATTAAATATTTTAAATTTTTAATTCACGAACTCCTAAATACATACTTTTCTCCAATTAAGCATTTTCTATCCACAGTTAAAGAATACCTCATTGATTTTTAGTAATCTGTGAATATAATTCAGCTAAACCGCTAATCAGTGGAAGCAGGCCACTGAAAAATACTGTATATACTGTAGACTTTAAATGTTATATTATGTCCATTAAATTTTATAAATGTTCCTAAGGATAATAATAGAAATGCCTTTCATAAGGGATTATGATTTACGTACATATCTACAGATTTAAGTCTCTAGCGTTTGCAAACAGATGCATTATTTCACGCCACAAAAAATTTACTATCTTTAGTATATAGAGATTAAGAAATAGACATAGATTAATATAAACAAAGTACATTTTTTAGACACTATGAATGATTGAACTTAGGTGAGGCCAACAGGCAGTCCTTGCACAAAAACATATGGTTTTGTTGTATTTTAGTATTCACTGTTGTAAGTATGGCCACAGTGAATTTACTGTATATATGGATGGCATAAGGGACATTAGAAACATATCATAATGGTATTATTACAGTAATCACTTGTAAAAGGGAAGGTATTTCTAAGCTTTAATGCCCTGCATTCTAAACTCTGGATTGAAACTTTGTATTCTACTTATGCTTCCTGCCAAAACCATCCAGAACTCTCCAATTTCTAAAAAAAATTGCTGTCATGTTGTGTGTAATAATACAATACTAAAATAAGTCTTTACCATCTAATGTATTTTATAAATGAGCACAGTTAAGAACCACCTATAAGCAATCTGCATTTGAGTCATAAATGGGAAGATTTCCTTGGTAAAACAATTTATTTTTTTTAAATACAGAAATGTAAATTTAGCTATAGGTGCAAGCTTTTAACCTACGTAATCCATCTGTTTGAATTGGTAATACAGCATCAAATAAGAACTGGGAGAATAGTAATAAACTGCCCTTTTAAGGCTCCCCTCTCCTTCCTCCCTGCTCTTTTTGTTTCAGTTTGCAGGGGGGTGGGAGGGTGTTTGGGGGGTGGGGGTTGCATTTTCAACCTTCAATTCAGCTGCTTGTTTAAAGTCATTAATAGAAAACTGGAATATTGGTATTTCTGAATGATTTTGAATTTAAGAAATTATATTCTTTTCCAAGACACATACATACTTTTGCTTTCAAACTAAGTCAACGCTTAATTATGTTTAGTTAATTACTCTAACCACAGCAGATGGCTGACTCCAAAAGAGATAATCCCCGAAACAGTCATTAGTCAGGATCAGCAATAATTACACTGTAGACCTAATGCGTTCTGTGACTAAAAAAGTCCATAGCCGTTAACAGCAGATCCATATTCTTTTTAACCTCAAGTATAAATTAGACATTTGTTCCATTTTAGTGTATTTTGCCAATCAATAATTATGAACTTTCGTGATTGCTTTTTAAACTCTCTTATTTGCAAAAGAGAAATTAAGTAAAACCAGAAAAAAAAACACAAACCTGACATTTTTTATTTTCCAGATGTAGTGATTTGTATCAGTTCCTCTCAACACATTGCCCGAAACTCCAGTTATATTCCCAGAATTTTCCACAGTGAATAGTAATCATGAATGCAACTGAACCCAATGAAAACAGAAAGCAATCTCTCAAAAAGGAACAAAGAAGGGAAGTATGTGCAGCTTTACACAAGGAAAATGTTGTCTTTTCTGAAAAAACCCCAAGGAAAGAAATTACTTATGTTTAATAGAAACAAGAACACTAAGGAAACAACAATCAAATCATTTTCACATTTAACAAGGTGAAATTTCTTTAAACTAAATCATCTATCAATTCCATGCTCCAAACCTTTGCTGAAATGTATGCTAACATAGAAAAAAATATATTCTTACTCTTAAACAGGTATTAACAAATAACTCCCTTCAGGGGATATTATCATGGATATAATAGTATCCTGTCAGTGTTAGCTGGGATGCCTGAATCCTATAAAGTGGGTCTTGAAAAAAATCTAAACAGTAGCCTTACTCACCTCCAACTTCCAGTTTAACCTCTACACTCCCATGTATTGCTTCCTTATTTCAATGTTACCTCTAACACAGTGAAAACTAAGTTGAAAGTGCAGGGGTAAAAATATACTTCCGTCTTCTTCAATGACCAAGTGAAGTTTGTAACAACTATTTGACAGCCAACTGGAGGAGAGTCCCACAACAGCAAGGTATTTAATCGTATTGTATCATAAAATTGCCAGTCCCTGACTATTTCTTGAGTCAATATGAGTGCTCTAATGCTGAAGATCTTACAGCTGCCGAAGAGAAGCGCGTCAGAGTCTCTCAGAACAGACAGTCCAGCACAGCAGAGTTCATCACAAATCTGAAATGCAGTTTCATTTTATGAAGTAAAATTTAACATCTAACTCTTCTCCTTCAAAGTGGGGCAGAGCCCAGAAAGGTCAGCGGACAGAAGGTAAACGCAGAGCATGGGTGCTGGCTGGGGGGGGTGACCCAGCAGGCCAAGCAGCACCCATGGGTTCTGCGCCGTGATATCACGAAGGCCGCAGAACCAAGAAGGAGTGGATGTAAAAGCAGGGGTGTGCCAAAAAATACACAAAACAAACAAGTACCCTGACCAAAACCTCACGGAGAAGGAAGCGTAGCACCCACAGGAATGGCCGCAGTTCATTACAGACAAGCTATGGACACAGGAGGCTCCCTGTGATGCTCCCTGCTCTGGTGACAAGGTCTGGGCATTGACCTTCCAATACGCAGTCTACTACTGCTACGATGTTTTAGACATCTGAGATTTTTTAACTCAAATAAAAGTGGCAATATAATCAATGAGATTCACTTTACATGTCTCAAATGCTGTACAAACCTTAAAGGCCAGGTTAAGTGCTAAATATTGCAAGTTTTGCAGAACTTCACTGTAATTATGCCACTTCCAATAATTTAAGCCCTTTACATAAAACTCTAGGGGGAAAAAGACACCACAATAAAACCTTTCTTAGTACATTAACCACCACAATAAAACTTTTTTTAGTAAATCAACAGCAAGATTGGCTTGTGCTTCATAGGTACTATACCAACTACAAAGTCACTTCTTTCTAAAAATAACCGTAATATATTACTGTCAGTTACACTATGCAAGGCACACAGGGTACATTCCTGCACTATGCTCTGAACCTTTCACAGCCCTTCTCTTTCTAATCCCAGGCCAGATTCAATCAGTGGTATGACAACTCACTGTTTATGCCATCACAATCCATAGCAGTGAAAATATTAATAAAATCACAAATATATCACTTCACAATTGTACAAATGTTTAACGGTCTTTACCCACATAAAGTGGCTTACTAAAAGCCACATAAAAGCAGATCCAAGTCTTAAGTTTGGCACAACTGAGTCAGGACTGGCCTAGCAAAAATGGAAACAGTGAAGGGAATCAGTTGCCATTCTACTATTTGGTAACATGCAATGGCCATTTTAGATAGACTCAGGACAAAACAGGACATTTTAAAAAAATGCATCTGTTTTGACTCCATCTGACAAGATAAACCCACCATTAAATGATACATGCAAATTAAGTTGCAACTCAAAATCTTATTTTCTTCTATTTTACAAGTAATTGTGGTAGTTCTAGTTAGAAATAAACCTCACTTCAAATACTTCCGCATTCACACATTTCATTACCTTCATGATTATGGTAAAGAAAGAATACTTATGAGTGACAGAGGGCACTGTAATTCAGTTGCTTTACATTCAATGGAGGGAGAAGGAGCACACAGGTCAGGTTAAATTACAATCCTCCATGATCCTCGCTTCTGGATAAACCTCAGAATACATTCCTGAAAGCTGCATAATGCTGGGCGAGAAATAAAATCTATCCAATTTGTACCGCAAAAACTGAATGGCCATACCAGGTACCCATCACGCAACACAGCACTGCAGGGAGTCACTTAATGTTCAAGTGACCCAAGTCTACTTAAAACAAATATTTCAAACCCAGAATATCAACACTAAGAGTCTGGTTTAAATAAATAAATATAAATAAATAAATGCAAATCTATCTGTATTATTTGTATTCCATATGAGGTTATCAACTTTACACATGTATGTTTCGCAATCACCACTTTTATTTTGAATAAGCACCCTTTCACCTTCTGTTATCTTCACTTCTACATTGAGTTAGGATGGGAAAAGCTGATACCATCACCTTCAAAACAAAAAAATAGATTAGTGGAGATAGCTTCTTACACAGATGTAAACACTTTTAATCAGGAGTGCTCACCCTACAAAAGCAGCCTACTAGTACAATTAATCTGCACGAGCCACTCCTGACACCAGAACAAATTTCCATGAGGTGACAAGAAAAGGACCCCATCATATAATTTACTTTTGCCACTGGAAAAGCTGTGCAGTTTGTCCAGCCCAAGAAGATGAGCACTCATACTTTAGATAGCACGATGACAATGGGACAGTTCAGTTCTGTGGAGATAACATTAAGACTCACAGAGACATAGTTCATGGAGTGGAGATGATGGCACCACACATCTGTATTCCAACACTGCTAAGCAGATTCTAAACACCAAATAAGTACCAGCACTACCCAAAACTGATGCAGAGACTGGACTCTGTGGTGACTGCAGAGGCTGAAATAATAGTACCTGAAGAATATTCAAATGCAAGGATTCTCTGGCAACAGTTTGGTAAGTGCCCAAAAGAGGCAATTCCGCCAGATGCTGTCAAACTGAAACAAATGCTTCATCATTTCAAAACTGACGTTTCACAAACCTTTCTGTTCCAAGAAAAAAAATGAATCACTGTAATATTTTATACTGACTTGGGATGAATATCAGTTTTTAAGGATTACATTTTTGTGCATGACAGTTCAGCTTAAATAGATTAAAAACGTGTTTCCAGTTTCTGTGTAAAAAGTCAATTTTTCATTCCCCACATAACTATTTTTTTCATATCCTGATTATGAGACTTTGATACTTGGTTCATCTGCACTAGATACTAGTACTACTAAATCTTGCTGTACAGAAGCAAGACTGACAGTATTTTATACTATTACTTAAGTTCATGAGGGCACTGAGCAAACTCTATCTATAACTACCTCTATAACCTTTAAAATCATAAAGTAGTATTCAATCTTTGCATACCAATACTCAATACAGTATTTTTTAAATACATAACAAAAATTCTTTCTTAGGTAGCTCTGAAATAGCTAACAGGAATCCACATTAGAAATCCTATGCCAATACTAGTTTGAAAATCAGTAAGTGCTAAAGGACCACAGAACATAAATCACAAGTGAGCAGTTTCAGTAGCAGGCTTTTTACAGAAATTACTATTTAGCTCTATCAAACAAAAACTCTGTTTCTAAGGATAGCTGCAAAAATAATCAGAGTATTAGGATGAAGAAGTATAAAGATTATCGGCAGTATTTCAGATATTTGAAAGCCCGTTTTTTACTCCCTTTTGTTGTATATATTCAAAATTAAGGTATTAAACATTCTATTTCCTCTAATTTTGAACTACACAATAGATTTGTGCCTGTTTATCCAGTCATTTGATAATCAGGTAATTTTTAACACTGAGCTAAAGACAAATGCATTGCTTCCTTGTTGGCAATAGTTTGTCGACATGCCTGTTTCATTGCAGCTTACAACCAAGAAAACTCTGAGTTAGATCCATAAATATATGTATAAGTAGGCTTCCTATAGGCAATCTCAATAAAGTAACTCAGATGGGGGGCAGAGCAGGGGGATCCTTACAATGCATTCCTTGACATGGTAGCATAATTTATGTTTAAGGACTCAAAAGAATTACATTTTGCTCTAGAGTCTTACAAACCTAATTGTGTGCTAGGGCTCCCAGTACTATGAAGCTCAGGCCCCCAGTTTCCAAACATGACTAGACAGTAGTATGTTATCAGGCCACTACCTAGTCTAGCATTCTGTGACAGAGTAAGCACTATCACCTACTTTTGTTACCTGTAATCCTGTTCTCCTATTCACCTCTCTAAGCTAAACAACTGGACTTTTCCAGGTTCTTTTCCTGAGAATCACTTGGTTATCTTCCCTGCTCACACCTAAAACTTGAAGTTATATCTCAAACAAGTATTCCTGCATATAATTACCCAGGGATACATTCCATATTACTTTGCTTACCAGTTTTTATGCACCCAAATTTTTCACTTGCTAAAGTCTATCGAGCTAATCTTTTCATTCAACTATGCACTACTTATGCACAAAATACCTATTTTACAGAGGTGAAGAAATGCATTTAGAACTCAGAAAAACGTGAATGCACATTTGTATTATTACCCTTTTCCTCAGCTACCAAGAAGGGACAACAGTGTCATTTTAGAAATTACAGTACCTGAACGACCAGTGAAGTGCAGCAACACAGTCTCTTTCGACACACTTCTCGAGCAGGTCTTTAAAGCAGCAAAACTTGAGTGCCGAAATAATACCGCTAACAGAAAGAATTGCTTTGACTAGACTTTAACAGGAAGGAAGAAGAAAGGAGTGTCTGAGCACCCCTGTGGCAGACAAATCCATTAAAATCAGGAGTGTGAAATAAAAACTGTTACTTTTTATTTGTCTCAAATTCTCACCATCACTGCTTTAAAGACATCAGACATTCTAACAGTAAAAGACAGATATCCTATACTGGCAAGTCTAGGTGAGAAAGTTCCTGGACCTCACATGACTAAACACTTGAGACTTGCTGTTAAGAACTGCATTAATTGGTCTTTTTGTACTCAACTGTGTAAACAGCTAACCAAACTCCTTTGTTACTGTTTTCCCTCCAACTTCAAGTATCCAATAAAATCAAGGTCCAGTAAGAATAAAGAGAAGAACACTGCCTTGCGGTAAATGCCTTGTCTTGTTTCATTAACACCAGCAGAGGCTCCTGAAGTGTTAATTTTCCATAGGATACAGCAGATCAGCTGTGAAAAAACAGTTCAGTTGTTTGAATGGTGAAAGCACCAAAAACTTTTTCCTCAGCAAAGCAAGCCAGTTTAACAGGGTTATTCATATACTAGATTAAGATGTGTACCTTTTACGGAACTAATGCTATTTTAATGTCACTGTGATCCAGCCAATTTTTGACACTATCTCCTTTTCTAATCTGCCTGAAATCTATGGATCATTCAGGTGCTAGAAAGCTCTACATACATGAAGAGCTGGATTTGGCTTTTCCAACTCCTCTCTGTAGACACACCATCTAGAATCCTTCGGTGGTATAGGTGTCCATGGACTGAATTACAGGTGCTGTTAACAATGATCTGTGTGTAAAGGACAGAAGCAACTGAAAACAGAAAAGGTTCCAGGAAGTTTACATAGAGTCATTTCACTGAAATGCCTGTGACACTAACGTGTCCTGAAACTGCCTTCATCTCCAATAATTACATATCTAAATAGGTGCCTAAAAAAAGCTTATCTTCCCTCTACATCCTAATTTTTCCTCCGAGATAAACACTTTCCCCTCAGTGAAGAAAGCCTGAATATACTTGAGAACCAGGTAAGAAATGCTCTTTCCACCCAAGTCCCTATTCGGTAACTTAAATGAGAATCAGTATCATACTTTTAAGTGACCTAGTTATTCACGGGATAATTCTGACAAGTTTTTTCAAGACTGATGACACTGGAGTGTCCTGCAGTCAACATTTTTTTAGCTTGGTAAATACCACCATTGAGAATGGTAAGAGGGAAAGAGCATAATTAACTTCTATTACCATGTAACAGTAGCTCATGTACCAGGGTTTTAGGACAGCACTTTCTAATCTTTTTAATGTTCATATCTAGATATATGCCACTTGGTAACATATCTACCTCCTAATTTTGTTCTCCTTATCCTTCTCTACAAAGAAGAAAGGAGAAAATAACAGTTTGAAAAATGAGAATGATATTTCAGTTGAGCCTAAAGAAGAATTTCTTACCCACAGTTGTATACTGTAAGTAACAGTGAAAGGAATACTAATTACAAAAATAATCTCTTTTAAAGTGAAATTGAAAACAGGTGAAAGTCACATACATAATGTGGCTCCATAAACCATATTATAGCTTTCTGACCTTGCCTATGATGGTGCACCAAACAAGGCAGCTGACAGAGGCAGAGCAATTGTTGCAGCAGTTAACCAGGTTGCTTCTTCAGGGAATTTTGGGGGAAAATTTCCTCAGGAGTCACCTTCTAGGAACTTCTGGTGGCCTGCTGCCAACAGTGATAGCTGGCATCAGGAGCCTTTTGCTTCTGTCAGCTGTTAACTGTCAGTGTTGACTAGCCGTTTTCCAGGTGGGGAGCACCTGTACCTGTTGCCTACAACTGAGGGAGTGCCAATGACCCATTCTGCCAGCGCTGGAGACACAGCTACAGACAAGGCAGCTCATGGGGGAGCAAGCAAAGGGGCCCAGAAGCCCTGCTGATGGCTGTGCGAGGACTGCAGTCATGTGCCGTAGGGCCTGAGCAACTGTCCCTAGTGCATCAGAGAGCTCAGCCCATGAAAATCTCTCCTGGAGCTCCTTGACTCTCCATCGGTATGTTTGATTTATCAACATGAAGCAAACCTGAATAAGCCGTGACAGTTTCTTGCACTGTCCTATAAACAGTCAGGAAAGATTACTGGTAGCTATTTTGCATCTGACTTTTCAAGACAAACAGCTTGGAAAAAAAGGAAAAATAAAGGATTCCAACATTTTGTTCTGTTTTATTTCACCTGACAATATTCATGCAGCAAAACAGCAGCTGTCCAAGGACTGGGACATTAAAGCAACCACTATTCTTTCAGCGAAGCACTTTTAATTAAGCCTGATTATCTGCAGAATAAGCGATTTTTAAATAAACACAGAATTGACTCACTGAAGTCTTTACACATAGTTCTAAATGTTACTGACATTTGACCGAAACATTACGTGTTTTATTTTTAAATGCAAGTAGAAACAAGTATTTAAGGTAGCTAGTTACCATACATGATCTACTGAGCTGAACTAGTGTTCTCTTATTTTTTAATTCTTATTTTGGTTTCAATGTGTGTGCATGGTATAAAACAGTCTATTACCTAACCGTCTACTATTATCTACAAAAGAAGTTTACATTAATGCCCAGTGAAAATATCCATATTGTGCACTGTTATGCTCAACTGAATGGAGTTCAAATAACAGATAACTTATGTGCACCTTCAAGAAAGTAAGCTTAGATTTCTTATCATGAGTTCTGAAAGCCTATTGTCAAACAATTACAGTGGTATTTTACATTTGTACTTCATAAAAATTCCAGTCCTCATAACTGTAATTAGTATTGTATAAAATGTTTTCCATTGCCAGCTCTACAACTGAAAAAAAAGGTACCAAGAAAAAAACTTCACCTTTTAGACTAACACTCCAAAAGAGGAGGGTGGTGCCAGAGGATGGTCTCTGTCTCTTCTAATATGTTTAGAAGTCCTAGAATTATAAGAAAATTCCAGTTCAGCTGTATTTAAGTAAATTCTCCTAACAACTGCATATTAGCACCAAATCAACACAATAAAAGACAGAAAAGCAATCTATGCAGACTGTTTTCTAAATCAACTTAATAGTTACACTCTGAAACCAACTGTTTATGTATGTAGCTCTCAACATGAACTTTCTTTAGTATTATGTCATGGCATGTATTATTAAAGAGTCAACAAACAGGATGAAGTAGTATTGCTTAGCAGCCAGGTATTCTTGACCATTGTATGATCCGTCTACAATTTTCTAATCCATTTCTGTATTTGAGCATTGTATTTTCTGAAAACAGCAGGTCTCAAATAAAACATTACATTAATTGAATAGATATTCAGTGTTCAAAATATCTGTTAAAACTCAACTCATATTAAGGAAAATCCCTAAAACATACAACCATCTTTCTGTAAAGTATGTATTTATTTTAAATAAATTCTGCTTAATAGCTCAAGAAATCTTTTCTTTTCAATCTCAGAATCTGTTTCTTAATCTGCTACCAATAAACATATATAGCAGTGCATTCGCACAAGATAGTAACTTCAAGCATTTTTAACTCTATTTGAACTGTCCCAGAGCAGATGAAGAACTAAACAGGAAATACAATACAAAAGAGAAAAACACACTGTGGCCAAGAAGCTCGAAACTGGGACAGCTAAAGTCAATGCCCTTTTTTTTTGTGCTCTTCCAAAACCTGACTTGCAATCTGTCAGAAGCAGAGTTACTGCTTTTCTACTAACTTTTTGTCATTCAGAAACTTAGTTCCAGTTTAGTCATTGTATTGTACACCTCTTCCCATGGTTCAAAAGCCAGACTTCACCTCCTCAAGCTCAAAATCTAGGCTTAGCTCCAATTACAGACATCAACAGAGCTTGAGAAAATTTAGAGAGGAAGTGCCCAGCTGAACCTTTGACGGCAAAAGCTGCCACAGGTTTGTCTGGAAACTGTTAGAATTCAAAAGTGTTAAAATTCATGCTTGTGCCAAACATGCTGGTTAGCATTTCCATAACTGAACCTTGCCTATCTTTGCTGAAGAACAATAGAAGGCACTAAAATAAAGGCTAACTTTGTGAAACCTAATGTATCTGCTCTAACATTCATATACAAAAACTCTCCAAAAAACTCACTACAAACAACTTATTTTGCCCACCTGATATTATTTTGCTTCATGTGGGGAAAAAAGCGCATTAAAAAAATGAGTGGCAGAGAAAATGTCAATCCACACAGTTAAACTTTAAAAACATAAGCTACAGGAAGGATAATTTTGGAAAGAAATAACTACAAACCCAGGTATCTATTTGTGTGTATGAACGCCACATGAGTCAAAGTAACCAACTCGGAACTAGTTCATGGGCACTGCCCTGTAAATCTTTCAAAGAATAAAGATGCAGAGAAAAGGATTCCTTTACCCTGCAGTCCTAAACTTACAGACTACCATAATAACTCATGTACTCCAAGTAAGAACGGGCAAGGATGTTAATCAAACTCCTTGATAATAAATGGTCTAGAGTCTGCATTAGCTGCCACTTCTTCAGATTTTC
Organism: Haliaeetus leucocephalus; assembly: GCF_000737465.1. Lineage (NCBI taxonomy): Eukaryota > Metazoa > Chordata > Aves > Accipitriformes > Accipitridae > Haliaeetus > Haliaeetus leucocephalus. Next base: position 170,438 of record NW_010972702.1, on the reverse strand, counting down.
CATCCTAAGAATTTAAGATACTATTTTACTGCTTGAAAAATTGCTGAAACTAAAACAACCTCCATACTCTGATGAGAAATGAGTTCTTAGATATTAAGCCCGAGTTCCAGAAAAGCATTCAGCAGAAATCTTTTGAGTGTGTACCTATTATCAGCCTCAGGCTTTGCACTAGGTCCCAATTTTGTTTTAGAATAGCACCAAACTTCAGTCTCATTATGCTAATATTAATATTGTTTTACATTTAAACAAAAAGAGAAAGAGCCAAACATCTAAATGGTATATTCAGTTCTCCAATGCCAGCAAAGACTAGTTTTAGCGCATACCACAGCAAAGAGGTCCATCGGCCTGTCACATCATTAAGTGAATTTTGGCACCTTGACTAAAAAACTTATCATTGAGGCATGCTAATTCCTCAGTTTTGAACTCTTAAAGCACCTTGTGTATCATCCAGCAGAAATGCAATGGTTCCTACTAACAGTCTGAGGCAGCAAGGCTGAGACACAGATAAATGGTTTCCACATTTTCATGTTTTTCCACTCACGTAGTTCTTTGGAAACCCAGAACCAACTGTAGAAGGAAGTATTCTGTGCTATACTACCCATTGATTTAAGTCAGCTTCATCATTGGCATCCACCCTCATTTTCATAGGTTATTTGTTCATTGCTTCTTCCAGTTTTGAGGCATTATGATCTTTAAAAAAATTTGAGACATTTAAGCAAAATAAAACAAAACAAAACAAGAGTCCACTGAAGTTTACCTGAACATAGTAACCAGAAGGAATAATAATGGGGTTCTTAAGATACAACGAAATAAAACCAAGCCTCAACAGAAGCCACAGCAGCTATTACCATGTCAGAAGACTATCCATTCACAATATTACTCTTACAAACCAAGCAGATGCAAATCTGACATCTCAATGTTATTTACACACTTGAAGGAAGTGGTTAGACATAAAAAACCTGACAGATTGCATTTTTATTTCCACATACTAGAGAGAAAGAAGATAATAAACTATCCATATTTCCATCTACAAAAACAAAAGTACATGTCAGCATATCTAGATTTCAGGCTTCTAACAAAGCCACATGCTACACATTACATCTTCCTACACTATTAAAAAATACTAGTTAAAATACAAGAGTCCATTTCAGCTGTATCAGGTGTTGTTTTCTTGGCAAAGCTTGGCAATCATTTAAAAATTAAGAATGATACACAGTATTCCCATAAACCATTCTATCAGAACTTAAAAGCATTCTGCAAAGGCAAGCTGGTACAACTTGGCCATATTTGAGTAACAGATAAAACTGTAGCTCTTTTGCAGGGTCGGGGAGAAGGAAGCCTAAGCAGCCCCAACTCCTGCCACACAGCATTCCCTTCAAGAGGATGGCAACAAGAAGCGCACAGCGATGACCTATGGCTGCACCCTGGATTAGGATCTGCCCTTCTCTGTGCAGCAATAGCAGCTGTATCCCTCAACTGCGGCTGTCCCCCCACACCTCCCTCTCCCAGTGGGACACAGAACAGACATGAACTGAAAGGGAGCCCACAAACCAGTAGCTCCAGCAGCACCCATCAGGGCTGTCCCTCCTGTTTTACAGGAATCCAGTTCTGTCAAGTAAGCTAAACTGAAGCTTGAGCCAACAAGTTCAGCTGTGAGGCACCGAGCTTTGAGTTTAAGAGCCTCTACAGAGACAGACTATGCAAAAAGATATCACACAAAACATTTCTGAAACACCAGGATTGTAGGACATTAGAAAAAACTGACCGGGGTACAAGAAGCCAGCTAGACAGTGAGGGAGTGCAAGCCTGCTGGAAGACAATATGCATGTTTTGCTGGCACCCAAATTAGGACATTTCTTAGACATTGTCAATATCAAGCATTATTGTAACATATTTCGAACATGAAATTTACATAAAATTCTATCTAGCAACAGGAGCAATTTGGTATTTTACTAAAAAAATTTAATGGAATCTTGTTTTGTAAGAGGGATTAGCCTAGAACAGTACTCCAGGTCACCGGTCTTTCAAATTAAATAGCCAGTGTTAAGGGGCTTTTAAGGGAGGCAGCACACCTAAGAAACCTAAGGCTATCCCATGAAACCTTTATTTTGCAGTTAATGCTCTCAACATGAAGAGATCATAGTTTCATACAGAATGCTGACTGGCCCTCATTCCTCAGTAATCCTCAGAATACATGGGTATTTTGGGAGAAAAAAAACAGTGCAAATCAACAGTTTCCAAATACCAGGTCTTCACCACCACTTGAGAAGCCCTTTAACAAATTAATGTAGGTTGAATCCCTCTTCTTTTCTTCCCCATAGCATTTTTCCTGCCCTGTTCCCCTCAAAATAGACCTGTATCTACACATTCTAGCCACTCTATTGTCCATACTCGTTTCTCTGTATGTAACAACCCATGTGAAATAAAGGGTCAAGCATCTCCAAAAACCTCTTTCTACCCCAAGCTGGAGGAACAGTCTCTGTTCCTCACCTACTTACATTTCTCATAGTGTGAACAAACATAGATTTCTTATAGATGCTGTCTACTTTACAAGTTCTTTAATAATGGCTATTTAATTTGAAAATATTTAACGGAATCATAATTTTTCTCCAGATTTCATTTTTGGTTCCAGTATCTGTGAATATAGTGGATACCTCCTGTTACTAAATGAAACTGTACCTGTATCATTTTATTTCCATAGTAAGATACAATAACAGAAAAAGTGGACATTTTGAAGAGCAACAATGATTTTGGTTAGGAATTCACTACCAGTTTTTTTTCATTCTCTAACTAGCTACCAAAAAAAAAAAAAAAACCCCAACAAACCACCAAACAAACAAACACATGGACAAGAAGTCTTTGGTACCAAAAGAACAATATTATTTTAATATGAATTTATATTGGAACTGCAAAATTTTACTTAGCACCTTTCTAAACTTTCACAAAATAACGAAGACTGTGCATTGGTATTATCCGGTATAGAACTTCAGTAACATTTATCATGGCACGTGCAATGCTATTGCAAATTCTATGCTATTTACACTAGCGTTAAGGTAAGACCAACCTTAAGGAAAAAAAATCTTTGTAGACCCATTTAACAGAGCAGACTAAAACCAAAAATGCACTGTAATCGTTGTTTTACAATGTGAAATCTGTTAACTGATACGCTGGAGCAAAATAAAACTGGACCTGTGCACTAAGTGGTAGCTGTCACACCCACCTAGTCCTCACCAGCAAGAGCCAAGAAATTACTTGAAGTAAAAAAATCACATCAACTATAATAAATACAGAAGGAGAACATTTCCTATACATATAAGAAGAGCTGACAAAAAGTTTTCAAATAAAACAAAACAGCCTATGTTTGTTAGACACGAAACAGTTCTGCAAGTGATAAAAATAAGCTATGAAATACCAATACTTCAGAATGTGCATGGAACACATGCATTTTATGTCACTGTTTTTGTCCAATGAGTATTCATCAGAATTTTTCATAGTTAATACTAGTTGTCTAACACCTAAATAGACTTTAATTTTTTTTAAATCTCATGCAAATCAGATATATTTGCTCATCACTACTATCAGATAAGCATTACAAAAAAGCAGTAGTTTTCTATCTTAGAACATAGAAAAAATTGAAAGTTGCAACTCTATATATTCTTTCTTCAATCTATAAACATTTCAAACTACTAACCTGGGGAAGAGGGAGGGAGGGGAAGAGGGAAGGAAGCACAGAAGGAAAGGACCAAACACTTGGCATTACAGAAGAATAAATACAGAACATTAACAGCTTACTGTGGAGAGTGGTTTAATCAGGAAGTAGCCATTATCCTGTCGCTACAGAGCAATGACAGCACTCCAAAACAACAAGCCGTGGCTTTGGTGTTGGTGTTTTGTTTTGTGGGTTTTTTTTTCTTTCAGTCAAGAAGGAAGAAAGAACACATGCTATCGTGCCTGAGCTTTGCTGAGCCCAAAGGTCGCCAGATGTCTATTGTCAAAAGCTACCCTGAAAACAAAATTCAAGCAAGCATTTACAAAGCTGTATTTGAGGAAGCATCTAAAATCTACCACAATCTCCCTCTGTGTTACACACAAAACATGGCTGTCTTATTCAGAGATTAGCAATTATTGTAATGAGATACTGTCGGAGAGGGTCAAATAGTACTTCCTGCAGTTTACACATCTTGATTTCCTGGTAAACAAACTGAAAGGCAGGTGGAGCACTTAGATCACTAGTAAACACACATGCTCACATGACCAAAACCAACCTAGATGGAATATGCAGTTTTAATAAAATGTGTATCTGTATTTTAATTACATGAGGCAACAAGGCAGCAGAAACATAAAAATAACTGAACCATGAAGGAAATTTTTTCCACAATGTTACACAGTCATCAATGCCATACTTTGTTGTTTTCTTTTTTAAGCAAAGCCCAAGAAAAATATTTTATTTTCTTTTAAGCGATGCTTATGTACACACACCCCCACCTCAGACCGAACTGGTCACAAAGTTGTTTTGGTATGAGAAGGTGCTCTGAAATGATAACCTGAATCAACCCTGGAAAACCCTGAAACTGAGTAAAAAAAATGCTAATCACTGTGTTCAGAATTTAAGCATCAATCTCCACAAAAGCACTATTAAAGAAATCTACTAACAATATTCAGGACAGAAATTATTCAAATTAACTTACTGAATAACTTTAAAAGAAAAAAATTCAAATTACTTTTTTATTTTTTAAACTGCCTAACACTTTTCCTCCTCAAAAAAGTTAATCACATATGGAGTAGACACATGGCAGTGATCCAGTGAGAAAAGCTAGTTGTTTCCTACCTATAAACTTTCCAAAAATTAATTTCAACAAGCTCCAGTTTAAATATCAGATGTTCACAGTGGAACTCAAGAAGGCCTTAGGCTACTATGAAAATTAAAAGGAACAAAAGAAAAAACAAACCCCCACAAAAAAATTCTTGGGTAATGGAAGAAAAAGCTTGCTACTCCTAAGCAACTAGAACAAAGTATTCAGTCCACTGACAGAAGATAGAATTTCTTTAAGGGATAAATACAGTCAACTTACTACACAACAGGCTGATGCAACTGAAACTGCTACAGTGCCCTAAAACAACAGTACAAGGGCTTAAACTTTAGCATGCAATAAAAAGATTATCTGCATACTACAGGAAGTATGCAAAGGCGGGGGCAGGGGAGGGGAATGGATCGATCAATTAATTCTCCCTCTCTCTGAAACTCAGCAGCATGAAACAAGACGACCTAGGGAATACACCAAAGTAACATGTCTGAATAAACAAATCGAGGAACAGAACAATAAAAAAGTTTCTAGTAATGATGTTATAAATACATTGCAGCCATTTCTGACATTAAGCTCAAGAAAGGAACAAAGGAAAGCTATGAGAAAAAAAATACAGAAGGCATTACTGGAAAGGTCATGAAATATGAAAGGGTGTATCTGTATCAGCAAACACTGCTACTGAAGACGCAGCTTGTGCCAATGAAGGAGTTATTCTGCCATCACAGTCTCCCAAACAAGGTAAGATACGTTAACGAGAGGGATCTCTGCAACCAAAACAATACCCAAAGTAGGACTTGGGCAAGCTGTGCTTGTTATAATTAGTACAGCCATAACTTCCTTATCAAACACTTGGATGTAACTCATTCCCTTAAGTAAAACCACATCAAAACTTCAGCATTTCGTTCATCTGGTTTTCTATTGTTACTCATCTTACAAAAACAGCAGTCTTGTCAAACAATATATAGTGTTTCTGAAGAAAACAGTAAAAATCCAAACAATCAAATGAGAAAAGCCTTCTGCAAAGACGACTATCAACAGAACTCTTCACAGTAGTCTTAAAATAGTTTTAAAAAGCAACGTATGTTGTTTTTAATCGGGGTAAATTTGGTACTAGTATCACTGCAAACAAGCTCTCACAACAAGATTTAGGAGATCATGATCTAAAATCTCAATCTGGGAATTATTCTTAATTCCAGAAATCTGCATGCTAAAATACAGCCACAATGACTTTGAGTCTTATATGACTCAGGGAGAATCACATACACTAGATCTGCATGTTAAAACACTAGCTCATAAATGATGATTTTTTTCTAAAATTATTTCAATCCATATTGCTCAATATGAAAAATATTTACTGGGGAACAGCTGTTTTCCATTGAGATAGCAATGAAGGAGAGGGAAACAAAAATATGACATCGGAAACAGCCAAACAGAAGCTCCATACTTACTTTCTGAACTCCAGGTTGAATCAGACCTTGACCAGTAACAGTCTGCACAAGATGTTAAAAGCAGGGATTTGTTTCTACCAGTGCAACCATTAGTTAACCCCCACATTCGTCAGCAAGAGAATAAGAATAATGATTCAGCAATTAATGTTCTCAGTCAGAAATTCTACAGGCTACTCAAATACTGGTATCCCAACACCTAAGCTCCATGAAAAAATTATGTTTATAAAACAGGCCTAAGAGGACACTGAAACATGATACAATAAATCACTACTCCAGCTATGTCTTAAATATACATCAGCAACTGCACTCATAAAATGGCACAGAGTCAACCTGTGGAGCCCAACTGAACAGTTACTGTCTTTCTGGGAGATTTTTTTTTTTTTTTTAAATAGGAGTATCCGTTTCTATATAACAAATTCTAACTATAAATATGGGTATTGAATAAGGGTCTAGCTATAAATAAGGGTATTGAAAAATAAATAAATAAAAAATTAAAAATATTTTAAAACCAATACATAAAGTAACAGCAAGTAAAATATTGAGGTGTTCTTTTATTGAGATTTCAAACATAGCCCACGGGAATTAAATCTATGCTCATAAAGAAAATACAAAATCCTGAAAACTTTACTATTTAAAAAAAAAAAAAAAAAAAAAAAAACCAAAAAACAACTTTTTACAGAGCCTTGTGTGCTACAATGATTCCTGCCAAAGAAATTTCAAAAAGTTAAGAATCATACCACTACAGAGTGTAAGAATCATCTCAACACTGTATCAAAAAAACAAGTATCAACCCCAAAAAAGAGACTGGAGCCTATCTAGAACTACCTCTATCATTCAGATAGCTCTATTCCAAAATAAGTTTTGATTAAAAACTTCATAGTTTACCCTGTGATAAAGAAATATAAAAGCAGTTAAGCCATGAATGTTGCTTATGCTCACCTGAGAACATGTAATCTCTGTGAAACCTCTAGTGAATACCAACAAAGCCGGAGATCTGTATTTTGCATCACACCTTGATGCAAATACCAAAACTGCTGCAAGAAATACAGATTACTTCACAGCAGAAACACTTGCTTAAAATGGTAAATATTTACGAATATAAACACAATACCTAAATCCAGCATCTTCTGTGAATACAACCTGCAGCAATGTTTTTTGAGAGTATCAACTCCACGCAGTCACCTCCATAGTGCATTAAATCAATACATTTATTTCTAAAAGTTTCACATGCAGTATTAGTCTACCTTTTGCTTCTAGCAATTTTAGCTGGAATTCCTTGACACTAGCTACATAGACAAATAAGGAGGGGACAAAAGGGACCATTCATTACTTACAGAAATAATTTTCTGGGGTGGGACACCAAAAGTTATAAATCATCTTTTTACTCAAGAAAAATTAACAAGTTAATAAAAGTGACCTCCAACTAAACTACAAAAGATGGGGGAGGAAGAAGACCTGGATGGACACACCAACCAACCAACTTTCCTCCTCATACTCAGACTATGCCAAAAGTCTCAACCACCTTTTACTCCCAAGAGCCCTTCACACAATGGCATACCAAAGCAAGTCCTATTTGTGTCCCTATAAATTAGATGCTGACAACATTCACAAGGCTCGATATAATTTTTTCCCCACATATGCTACTGCACAGAGACCATTCTTGGGTTCCACTGTTACACAGCATACCACCAGATGTTGAAATTGGTCTCCACATTTGAAAACATTAAGATGCAGCGACAGATTATTTCATTTCAATTAGCTTCTCAACACCAAAACCAACTAAAACAACCAATCTTTGAAACCCATCAGCTGACACTAAGTAATCTGCATCCTTATACTGTTATAGCCCTACCGAAGCAAAGGGAAAGGGGATTCCCCTTCCCATGGGGAAAAGCAAGGCTGCAATCTTCCCTTTGTTCTACCTCCTCCATATTCTGGTTGCATATACTGGTCATATTGCTCGTGATTTAGCTTCATTTTAAAGGCCCTTTGGTCCTCATTGAATTATTTACCAAACGCATGGACACTTCATCTATCAATTTGATCCTTAAAAGAGTTATCTTGGAATTGGAATAAACACAAGAGCTACTGCAGAACTCTCACTCAGAAAGAGCCAGCCATATTCTACTATTATTAAACACATCCCTAACAAAACCCTAATAAGAATAGAATTGTTTCAAGGCATGTAAAAGTCACTCAAATTAAAACCCAGAAACTAGTTTATTCTTTATATTATGACAGTGCCCAAAAGCGTTCTTCATACTGGCTCATTACCTAGAACTAATCACAAAACTATTCATAAGCCCAGATTATTATTTATTTACTAGCATTTCATACATCTGCTACTAGATTTCAACCCCACAAAGTTTATATATGGAATTAATTCTGAAAGAGCATAGGAAAATACCTGAATTAAATAATTTTAGTGCACTTTCATTTTCCTGCACTAAAGCCTTCTTGTATGTTCCTTCTCATATTTAATACTGTGTTTATCAAAATGTCTTAATATTACAGAAACAGTAGTTTTAACTAGCAATATGGAAACAAAAGGAACTAAAGCACACCAGTATCCTAATGAACACATTGTCCTATGTACCAAATCATGTCAATTCATAATAAAGTTGATGTATCTTACAATAAACAGTTTTTCAATATTTTTCAGTATATTCTATTAAAATATAAAGAGTGATTTGAGTTTGATGAGATTTGAAACTGAGATGATGTTTGTTTCAATGTTCTATATACGTTAGTATCAGCCATTTTAAAAAAGCATTACAGAGACCAATATTCTTATAGTTAAATTTTTATTTTGATGGTTAATTCAGCATTAACTGTTACTTAGTCAAACTGAAGGTTTGGGGGAAAAGACCACATAGGTAGCAAACACGGCAAAGAAATGCACAGAGAAGGAGGGTTAAACTGCTGTTCTCCATAAAAAATAACAATGTACCTTTTTATTGGAAAATTGAAATATAAAATTATTTTCAGAACATAAAGATTTTTCATAAGTTTTTAAAGGTTAGAACTATAAATATATATTCTTTATCTATCATCATAACATACACATACACACACTCAAAGACCCTCTGAGAATACAATATTCATTTTGCTGCAGAAGAACAGACATTGCATAACAATGAGATTTGCTAATGAAATCAGCCATCAACCTGGAATACATATGTATTAAACCAAGACCTCAGTGTCATTTTCTTTTTGCATCGTTTGTTCTTTTTCTCATTTTTCCTCGACCTTTCAGTATCTTGTCCTACTCCTAGTTTCACTGCTTCAAGTACAGCAATATTGCAAAATATTTTGTTAACACTGTATGTACAACAGTTTTTTACTTTACAAAATTTATTTCTCTACTTATTGCTAAAAGTAGATTCTAATTGCATGGGTTCTATCAGCTTTCTTAATGTAGCCTTGAAAGAAAAATCAATGGGTGCTAAAGAGACAAAGGAGTTTTATTTCTCTGTAAAACAGCAGGAATATCTAATAAAAAAACGGTGTCACTTGGAACAAACTATACTTTCACAGCTAAAGTTGCACACCATTTAATTCAAGAATTTAATACAAGAACAACACATTTTTAAAAATTGCCTCTATATTTATCTAATGATTACACAAGAACAGAATTTAGAACAATCACACAAATAAAAGTGTGACTGCTTTACATGAACATGCAAAATCATCATGAAACCCAGTAAAACAATCCAGCAAGTTCAGTAACAGTATGTATAAGCATGCAGTATACATATCAGTTACACAAAACACTTTACTGAAGACAGATGAATACCGAATGGAATTATTTATTCTGCGACTCAGAGCTGACCAGAAATATTAAAACATTACAGAAGTTTTTTAAAAGATATTTTTCTCTCATTATACTAATACCGTATTTTGGTTTTGGGGCATATATGCTGTCTTATACTTCATAGATAAAAAGCAACCTATTTACACCCCTAGCTCTAAAAGTATCAAAACTATGTTTTGAATTCACCCCAAAACTATCAAAACTAATAACACAGCCCACTAAATTTTTCCACTGTTCTCATTTTACAGAGTTTTTTAATTGAAATAATACAAATAAGCTATTGTTGCTATAATGCCACTATCAAGTTAGCATTATTGTTGATAAGCTCCAAAGGCATACCAAACACTAATACAAAACAGTACAAAATAAATGTTTCCTGGCTTGTTTGGTAGGGCTGGTTTTTTTTCTTTGTGTGGGGGGTTTCTTTGCTTGTTTTTCTCCTTTCTTTTTCAACTAACACTCCAAAATCCTAATTCCATGAAGACAAACCGCCAATTAGTTAGTTACCTTTAGTATACCAAAATTGCATACAGAACTCCTTTGGAATAAATGAAAGTAATTTGTGATTTATTTTCTCATTTTATCTTCAGGGCATAAGGAAGTCATTCAGTCATTCTATAGTTACGATGGCCATCACAACACCAAAGAAACAGAAGGCACAAGAGACCACTGAAAAATAGAGGAGAAAAATAATGAAATGTCTGAAAATGGACTTAACCATCCCTGGAGCCAGTCATATCAAATTGTCGCTATACAACCCAGGAAGAATACCATCAAGATACTGGACATAATGAGCTAGATAAGTAATTGAAAGCATAAAAATTTCCATAAACTCTCTTCATATGTGCTCCAATTCACTTATGTCATTGGGAGCTTTGAAAGCTGTAACCATATAACACATGGCCTTACTTTTCCTTCCATTTCTCTCACTTTTAACGATATGCAGCTACATGATATAAACATCCAGGCATATGTCATATGAAGCAGTCTTACTCTTATTCGTGCATTACAGTGTCCTAATAAAAAGATGCATGAAGACTGTTTTTGATCACACGCTATCAAAAATGCTTCTGTTTCAATTACAAAGCATTTGTCCTTCTGCAAAAAAGCCATCCAAACTGAATAGATAGAGCCACAGTTCATTATAGTGGGCTCACCTTTGAAAGCAAAGGCTATACAACCTCCAGGGTTTGAAAGGAAGAGACTCTAATGCAACAACCTTGACCCTTGAAAATGCTGGGTCATTTTCTTCTGTGATGAACAGTGATTGCTTTCTATAATTCTAACAATTGTCAAGTAGGCTAAAGAGTATGGCTGGCAGATGATAGTTGTGAAATGCTAGCACTTTTAACAATGACTTACTACCCTGTAATACAGGTCAACTGTCCAACTGAGCATCTTCTACAAGATGTTATAGGCTTTTGAAGCCATATACTACAACAACTGAAATCAATGGTTTTATTAGGGATCAAGCTAGTGTATACAGGACCTAAGAATATAGAGAATTGTTAAAGGATACAGTCTTAATGCAAACAATTAAGAAAGACTCTAAGATATCCAAATCTACTGTACATATGAAATATGTGTCATGGTTTAACCCCAGCCAGCAACTAAGCACCACACAGCTGCTCGCTCACTCACTCCCACACACACACCTAGTGGGATGGGGGAGAAAATCGGGAAAAGAAGTAAAACTCGTGGGTGGAGATAAGAACGGTTTCATAGAAAAGAAGAAACTAATAATGATAACACTAATAAAATGACAACAGTAATGATAAAAGGATTGGAATGTACAAGTGATGCGCAGGGCAATTGCTCACCACCCACCGATCGACACCCAGTTAGTCCCCGAGCGACGATCCCCCGCCCCCACTCCCCCAGAGTCTATACTGATGTGACGTCACATGGTATGGAATACCCCATTGGCCAGTTTGGGTCAGCTGCCCTGGTTGTGTCCTGTGCCAACTTCCTGTGCCCCTCCAGCCTTCTCACTGGCTGGGCTTAAGAAGCTGAAAATCCTTGACTTTAATCTAAACACTACTGGGCAACAACTGACAACATCAGTGTTATCAACATTCTTTGCATACTGAACTCAAAACACAGCACTGTACCAGCTACTAGGAAGACAATTAACTATCCCAGCTGAAACCAGGACAATATGTGATTCTGGTACATAACTTGACAGTAGGCAATCATGCATGTATCTTAAGTACAGGACATCAAACTTCACAACTTACACAACTTGGCACAAATTTCATGAACAAGAATGAGAACATAGAAACCAGTTACTCTACAGATAAAAGTGAACCCTCATTCTATAAATACAGACTCAACCTCAGAGAACACCAATAAAATTGTATCAACAGTACACAGAATTAGATGCTGCCATGTGCTAAAAGATACCTGAATTTTTATCAATAAAGAAAAAACATGAACTCAGAAATGAGATTGAATTTATCAACCATATTTATCCTCTCTGAACTAACCAGAAACAGCTTCTTCAATATATTGTCTAAAATTCTGTATTTTACTGGAATAAATGACACAGATATAGATGCCCACAGTATGAACATATTCTAAAAATTAACACTGTCCAGTTTACTGTGGTTTAGGTTGTGGCTTAAAATCATATTCCAGAGAATTGACATTTCACATACACAGTTTTAGTATCATGCTGTACTAGTAGTCATACCTATGCACACAAACACACACATGCCTTTATTTTCAGTAACACACAATGCTTAGTTAAAAGCTGTTTCTGGCACTTCATGCAGAAATTGCAAGCATCCTTCAAAGCTAACTTTTAAAAAAATCTGGCAATGAAGCATGCTTATATTTTTTCATAATGAAATACTCCAAATTGTACTGAATTATGATGACTACTATTTATATACTTTTAGGGAATAGAAGTAGAGGACAATTTATTAAAGCACAGGAAGAACTCCTGAACATTGGAAGGTCACAGCCTATGTGCTGAGCTGCTAAGCAAAAACATCTATGATGTTCCAGAGCTGCCATTTTTCTTCCTTGACAAAGACTCCATCTGCCACAGAGCCATTTACAGCCTCAGAGTCAGAATATCAATGATTTCCAACCATTCTGCAAGTCTGCTTTCACCTTGACATCACCTCTGCAATACATCTAAAACAGATGATACATATAACCCCTCTACAAGCTCTAAGCCCATGCTTTATTCAACTGATATGAATTTAAGCTGTGCTCTCACATACCATTTTTTACTTCTTCCGAACCATGCAAGAATATTAAAACTCCAAATTCCACATCCTTTCCATTGCTGTGCTTATTTTAAATAAATCACTTTTGGAAAATCTAAGAAGAAAACCTTTCAAATATTGACAAAACATGTAAAAACAGTTAGAAAACATCTGATTATTTTAAAATCTGTATTTACATAACGTACATGCACACAATCTCAATTTTTCTTTTCCAAATAAACAAAAAATGTCTAGTAAGATCCTTATTACAGACCACCATGCAGAATAAAGTATCACAGCTTCACTGAAACCAACAAAACTACATTCAGCTCTACATCTCTTGGTGTATATACAGATTAAAAAAAAAAAAAAAAATTCCAGGTTAGAGCTGGAACAAAAAAGGAAAGAGAATCTTGTCTTACTGAATGAATACCTCAAGAATTAGGTCCTCAGATAAAACAGATTATACATCATGGATCAATAAAACCCATTTTATATCTATATCTATATATACATAGATAGATATTCATGTATATGCACACACATGTTCTCCATCAAGTATGAGAATACTCAGTCCATCATCAGGCTCATCACAACACAACTTTAATGAATGTATTCCTTGATAGCAACTTTTGGAGTCTTGAAATTCAGGTACATGTTGGTACTCTAGAGTAATTTTTTAAACATGCAAACTTGCAGCTTGATTTTACAGTGAAACTGGATCACAGGATAAACAATTTTGTATTACTAATATAAATGTAAACACACACAGTCACGTAGCTAGATGTCAAACTATCGCCATACAAACTCTCAACATGTTAAATATATAGTAGCAAAATATTTGAACATTAAACAAAACTTGCAAGCAACTTTAGGAAAATTTACTTCATAACACCAGTAAAGTACATATTTTACAAACTCAAACTTTACCTCCCATCCTTTTTCCTCATTGCCTATATCTTTATTTCTTCCTGTTACAGAAGTAATAGTGTCAGACACTTGACAAATTTTATCTGTTCTACTTCTACGTGCTCTCTGCCCACTATTCACTTCGTTCAGGCTGCTTTTAATATGCCAAACAAACACAATTTAAGCCAAGAATATTTTTCTAAATCTGCATGGAAAAAATGTCTCTTTGTCTCCCAAAATACATTGCACCCTAGAATTTCCCTGGCTAAATCACACTAGGGCTTGGGTAGACCACAGTATAAGGTTGAACTAGTTCAGGCATTACCTTTGTGCTTCCCTTAGAAAGGGTAGGATCAGATATACTCAGATACATATCCAACATGATTATTTTATGACTTACAGGTATTCACCTGACACTCTCATATCACATCTCACCCAAAAAAAAACCCAAACCAACCAAACAAACAAACAAAAAAAACCCACCAAACTTGTTCAATTTTCCACCTGCTATCAATATACATTTTGGTCATTTCTTATCTCATCTGCAATTCAACTACCCCTACCCATCTCCTCATTACAACTACTTACTTTGGTTTTTTAGTGGTGTTAAAGTGGGCTGGCAAACTACAAAATACAAGGGAACACCTGCATGAAACATACTTGTCTCAAGTCAAATACAGACCGGCACTTCACGGTTCACTATTTTTTGTGCCTAAGAGTCAAACCTGAAGAAGTGCACCATGCTACATCCAAATTTAAGACAATTGTTCCCAAACTGGGGAAAACCCGGCCCAACAGAAAAGCAAAGGAACACGTCTTTGAGAGGATGTACTACAATGCAGCAGAGGTAAGGAGGCAACCAAGATAAGGTATTCAGGCATGGCCAGATCTGGGAGACAGAAGTACCCTAAGAAAGATCTCACTGAGGATGTGCAAGGGCAGTGGAAAAAAACAAGAGTCAGTCACTGTTAGAAATCCAGTACCTCTCAGTCTTACACAACAGCAGCTTTCTTCCACCATGTATTCCCTGCTATGAACCACTGACTTGACTCAACAATTCCTTGATGCTACTGCTTCTTTCTAATTCTACCTTCCTCCTTTAAAAATCCTGGGAGGAAAGAGACAAAGGTGAAGAAACAGAAAATAATTAAGAACTTTCTAGTTAAGACAGAATCATAAAGTTGTTTAGATTGCAAGGATCTTACAGAGGTCATCTGGTTCCATCTCCTCCTCAAAGCATGGTTAACTTCAAAATTACATCAAGTGGCTCAGAGCCTTGTCCAGTAAACAAGATGCGGATTTTGCAGGCTCTCTGAGCACCCATTTCAGTGTTTCATAGAACCACAGACTGGTTTGGGTTGGAAGGGACCTTCAAAGATCACCTATATAGTCCAACACCCCCTGCCATGAGCAGGGACATTTTTTACTAGACCAGGTTGCTCAAAGCCCCATCCAACCAGACTTTGACCACTTCCAATGATGGGGCATCCACAACTTCTCTGGGCAACCTGTTCCAGTGTCTCACTGCCTTCACAGTAAAGAATTTCTTCCTTATACCCAATCTAAACCTACCCACTCAGTTTAAAACCATTTCCCCTTGTCCTGTCACTACAGGCCCTGGTAAAACTCTCTCTCCGTCTATCTTATGATCCCTCTTTATATATTGAAAGGCAACAATCAGGTCTCCCCAGAATCTTCTCTTCTCTGGGCTGAACAACCCCAATTTTCTCAGCCTTTCTTCACAGGAGAGGTGCTCCAGCCCTCTTATGATGTTTGGTGTCCCTCCTCTGGACCCACTCCAACAGGTGCATGTCTTTCTTGTACTGGGAACCTCAGAGCTGGACACAGTACTCCAGGTGGGGTCTCACCAGCACAGAGTAGACGGGGAGAATCACCTCCCTTGACCTGATGGGCACACTTGTGTTGACGAAGCCCAGGATGCAACTGGTTTTCTGGGCTGCAAGTGCACACTGCCAGCTCATGAAGTTTGACAACTTTCATTCTCGGGAATTTTTCCCTTTTATCTAATCAAATTTTCCCTTCACATAATGTGTGTCTCCTGCCTCCTTTCACTGCACACTTCCAAGAAGAATCTGACTTTCCTTCTAACACCTTTTAGGCAGCTCAGGATAACCACTAGCTTCCTCAAGCCTCCTCAAGGCTGAACAATTCCAATCCTCTTACACATCTGTATTGTGTCACGTGCTCTTGTTCCCTACTCATCTTGGTAGCCAACCACTGAACTCGCTAAAGTATGTCACTACCTTTCTTGTACTGGGGACCCCAAAATTGGGATACAGCACTCTAGATGCGGTCTCACAAGGGCCAAGCAGGGCAGTGGGAATCATCTCCCTGAGACTGCTGCCTACACTTTTGCTAATACACTCCATGATGCAGTTGGCCCTTTTTGCTGCAGGAGTACATGGCTGACTCATGTTCAGCTTTCTGTCTACCAACACCCCAAGGGCCTTTCTGCTACTGCCCCCAACCTGTCCTGCTAGGCAAAAATTTCTGAAAAAGATCTTTTATTCTTATTCACCCACTGTTATGATAAATTAGTAAACAGTGTATGGACTACTGATGCTACAAGCAATGGAAGAACAGAGCTACCACAACAAATCAAGAATAAGCCAAGGCCTTGTGCCTTTCACACATGGTTGAAGAGAGAAGCTGATCAGGGTGCCACTCCCAGTTACGAAGCTGTTCTGTTTTCACATCAGTTTCTCACAAAACACTCATCGAAGCTCTTCCAGTTGTCAAGTTAAAAAAAAAACAACTCTCATTGTTTATTTAATTAAGGATCCCAGTTTTGACTCTTTTGATTCCACTATTTCAAGTTTTATTTTTACTACAGGATTTGCTACTTACCTTAAAATCAGAAAAGAAATTAAATAAAGCAAATTTAGTTTTGCCTAAGGATTTTTAAGACTTTAAGAATATAATCAAATATCAAACGATTCACAGTAATACAAATTCTGGTAACTGCAAATGAAAAAGAAACACAGACAATATGCCTCCCTCCTTGAACTTGTAACCCTTACCCAGACCACACTCTTTAGACCTTTCCTGCAGTGAATTGGTGAAGTCCTACTAAAAGCAGCTTTCTAGCTGAAACAGGAACACAATATTCAGATCAGCTACCAGCAGAAAAGTCCCTGAAGACTTAGATTTAAAAGATAAGGTGGCATCAACTTACAAATGGAAAATTATCTTTTCAATAGTTGACTAGAAATGTCTTCTTAACCTAAACATCTAAATTACACAGCTACTATATATTAAGACACTGAAATACAATTAGAAAAAAATATTTCTCATTTCAAAAGCAAAGCTTTGTATTTAAATGCTAAGAACACTTCTATAAGAAAGCCAAAGCAAAGTGAAAACTCTTATCTAATCATGTAGTTTGAAAGATTCCCAAACTTTTAAACTTTTGAAGTAACTGTAAACAACAAAGATACTTTTTTGTGCAAACAGATCGCTGCTATTGCAAAGGTAAAACCAGCTGGTATTAACAATACAGTGATACTACCGAAAATTCAATTTACATCTGAGCTCTTCCAGTTGCCATCTGTACAGTAAAGCTCAATAAACCACTTATTCCTCCTAGCAGATGCTTATCATAGATTGACAATACATAATCAAAATCTGCTCTTTAACCCTTTCAGCAAATAACCATTATTAAATCTGGTTTCAGCAGCAGCATTATTAAAACAGTTGGGAGGAACTCTTACAGAAGTTGTGTTAGTAATGAGGGGATTTTTTTCTTTTTTTAAACTGTCTTCCTATTATAAATTACAACACATCAAATGTAGTCTAACTGTAATAAAACTAGGTATTCCACAGAGAAACACACACTTTATTAATTCTTTCCTTGAAACATCCAGTCATTTTGTAATTTTATTTCCATAATTGTTTTATCTAGCATGGTAATTTGTTTTCCTTGATAAATAAATCTAAACATACACATAAAAGCAAGCATATACACATACACGCACACAATGACCATATTTGCAGACAAATCAGCAATATACAGCAATAAACTTATTTCATTTTTTAATGAAATTATTTTCAAAAAATAACTATGCAAAACTAAGTAAAAAGAGGCATAATTGCCTTCTCCCTGTTATTTACATTCTGTATAATTACTGTAAGCACATAAAACAGTTAAAATCTTATTATTTTTAGTTTCTTAGTCAATGTTAATTGTTGTTATTATACTGAAGTAAAAATATAATTAAATCAGCAGGTGTTAGACATATATGAAGGAAGTAAATTCTCACATTCTTTGGGGGATGGGCTGTTTTGGAAGCTTTTATATTTTTTCTGAGCTTGCCAAATGTACATCCACCTACACTGTCAAAAAAACAAACTGCTACTTTTCAAATACTATTACTACAAGCAATGAACAGCATGGTTTCATAGAATGGTTTGGGTTAGAAGGGGACTTTAAGGATTATCTATTTCCAACCCCCCCGCCATGGGCAGGGACACCTTCCACTAGACCAGGGTGCTCAAAGCCCCATCCAGCCTGGCCTTGAACACTTCCAGGGAGGGGGCACCCACAACCTCTCTGGGCAACCTGTTCCAGTGCCTCACCACCGTCACAGTCAAAAAAATTCCTCCCCATGTCCAATCTACCCTCCTTCAGTATAAAACCACTGCCCCTTGTCCTGTCACTGCAGGCCCTGGTAAAAAGTCTCTCTCCATCTTTCTTATGATCCTGTTTTATAGACTGAAAGGCCACAACCAGGTGTCCCCTAGAGCCTTCTCTTCTCTGGGCTGAACAACCCCAATTTTCTTAGCCTTTCTTCACAGGAAAGGTGTTCCAGCCCTCTGACCATTGTTGTGGCCTCCTCTGGACCTGCTCTAGCAGGTCAATGTCTGTCTTGTACTGTAGGCCCCATAATTGTTTTGGGGGGAATATAAAAACAAAGATTCTTTTTCCACAACCAAAGGCAACTTCACATGAATTCTATGCATCCTTTAGAGTACTTACATTGATGAAAAGGCAAATACAGCTATGTATCTAGATGCATAAGCTAACTTCTGAAGAAATGAATGGGAACAGTTGTGAGGAGGGAGCTAACAATATACTCAAATTGCCATAAAAGCATAGAACTATTCTTGTTAACCGAAGTTCACCAAATTTTTCTTTTCTTTCCCCCTTACCTCTCTGTACAGTGTGCTCCAATTTGTTATCAATAGTTTCTCATCAGTTGCCAGTTCCCAGACTTCCTATCAAATTTTACTTACAGTTCAACAATCACATTTTTCTTGCAGTTTCTTTTGATCTGAGACATAGCAGCTGACAAGTGATAAAGCACATGGTTTTTAAAAAAAAAAAAAAAAAAAAAAAGGCAAGATGTTTGCCTAACGCATGTTTCTCCAAGTCTGCTGTGTTTTTATTTCATTTGCAAACAGGCTACTATTTACACACACTTAGGTTTCATAGAATCATAGAATCATTAGGTTGGAAAAGACCTTTTAGATAGAGTCCAACCATCAACCATGCCCACTAAACCATGTCCTGAAGTGCCTTGTCTACGCATTTTTTTGAATACCTGCAGGGATGGTGACTCAACCACTTCCCTGGGCAGCCTGTTGCAATGCCTGACGACCCTTTCAGTAAAGAAATTTTTCCTAATATCCAATCTAAACCTCCCCTGCCGCAACTTGACGCCATTTCCTCTCATCCTATCACTAGTTACTTGACAGCAGAGACCAGCACCCACCTCACTACAACCCCCTTTCAGGCAGTTGTAGAGAGCGGTAAGGTCTCCCCTCAGCCTCCTTTTCTCCAGGCTAAACCACCCCAGTTCCCTCAGCTGCTCCTCATAAGACTTGTGCTCCAGGCCCCTCACCAGCTTCATTGCCCTTCGTTGTCATGTAAGGGAAGTGCTTTTCTTGGCAATTTGCTTCTACATTTTATAACCAGTAATTCAAATATACAAAATCTTTCCTGGGTCTGACACAGTAAAAAAACCTCAAAACACTTTTTTGTTGTTGTTCACCTTTACACTCCTAGTCATCAACTCAAAGTAGGCCAATACATACTTCATTACTGTAAAAAGAAACTGGGTAGTTTTCAAAACCTGTCAAATCCTTACTTCTACTTTCTGTAGAAAGCATGATTTATGAATCCTTTAACATCTTCCTCTTTGCTCAAGATCTTTTTCTCCCTCCACTCTCGCCGCCAAAAAATGGAAAAAAACTTAAGTGTAGATCTCACCCACAAAGATTCTTCTGCTAACCACAGCATGCACTAACTCTAGTATTCCTGTAATGACAACATCTCTCATAAACATAACCTGTCATCACAATTTTGGTCAAATTCTGAGGTCTCTCTTCTTACTTTAACTCTCTAAAAAATTTTGTTCAGCCTTCTGCTCAGCTGATCTTTTACTTTTATATCACTTGTTTAATTATAGCCATTAATAAATTTTTTAGTTACAACCATATAGAAAATTTTTAGAAAGTATTATCTGCATAATTTTCAAGTACTGTGTCAACAGTTCTACAATGTTTCTGTTTCCACAGGTAAAGCGGTACTGTTAGAAGTCACCACCACCGCCCTTTAGAACAAATAAAAAGAGCCATCATTGGGAATGAAAAGGACTTCGTATTTTGGGAGTAGAAATTTAGAAATTATCTAAAATGGCATGACTTTAACAGAGGAAAAAAAAACTGATGAAGTACTTTGAGTTATTACTTGCCATTTTTCCTAATCTTTTCGAGCTCTCCCTTGAGCAACCTATTTGTTACAACAGAATGCATACTGAAGTGCCATTTCTTTGGATGGAAGGGTTGTTATTGCTTCACAACAAAGAAAGTATGATCTGTAGGCTAAAGAATTGACTGTACCCACAAAAATGTTAGAGATGACTAAGGATATGTTTTTTCTTCTTTTTCAGAGATTTGACATTTCTCGTCCCTCACAAAAGGATTAAGGTAACTTATAGTTGGCCACAAACACACAAACAGAATAAACTGGTACACTGAGTTAGTACAATCAGCCTTAAAAATAAGCTTGTTTCCCTTGCATTTTTTAAGGCCTACAGGAAAACTGATCAAAAAAGCAAAATCTTTCTAGAAATTCCTCCTGCTCTGCTCCAATTGCATATTTAGAGGGAAAAAAGTTATGCGTGTCAACTTGACCATTTATGGAGCATTCTTCTCATTCTACTGAGTAAGGCACTTTGTCAGTATTCATCCTGATTGTTCTACAGAGTAACAGGTCAGCTGCAGCCAGCCAGCAGCTTTCATTCCGTGGTTGTAGGTCTAGGGAAAACTGCCCCTCAAGTAGGATCTAGACTTGTTTGTGAGTAGTAACTCCCAAAACGTTAAGGAGGAAGGAGGCCTCATAATACTTGAGTGTTCAGAGAAGTCAGAGAGAAATTTTCAACTTGAGCAATGGGTGTTTTTGTATTTCATGTACCTGTATTCTCAATGGGATTGCCTCTCCTTCCCAAGGAAAAGGACTAATTTTATTTTTTTTTTTTTTAAAAGATTTCACAAGTGAGAAAGTTAGCAGGTTTAGCTTTTTAAAGCCCAAGACATGGGTAATGTTTAAAACTAATTAGATACTACACACTCCTACCCCCTGCAAAACTGGAAGCTGCTTCTAGGAAGTTTCAATGTCTTTCTTCAGACATAGGGAGGCTGAGAAGGTAGCAGTCTTTCAGTTTCAGTATGCCCCAGAAAAAAAACGTTACCTCATTAATAAATAAACAACAAGGTTCAGCTTTTACCAAAAGAAAGCTTTTTCATTAAAACTGGCTCACCTTACAGAAATTGGCAGTATACTACCGTATTACAGAAAGTTTCACAGTGTCTGATGATTGCAGTAAACTCAAAATCCTAGATATGGTCTTTCTATTTTTGTCTATTATTGCAAATTGCTTAATGACTTTCCTAGTTCTTTTTTTTTTTTTTTTTTTTTTTGAACCCGGTTCAGATTGCTGCTCCTCACTTCAAAATAGCAGGCTATCTCACCTCCGCCCTTACCTGCTCTCATATCACTGCCTACTAAATGATGTGTTCACTAGAAAACTGTTCTTTTGACCTTTAATTCACTTGATCCCTCCCATTTAATAGAACTGCTCTCTCCATATGAACCTATTCGTTCTTTGAATTCAGCAGATGTTGGTGCTCTTATCGTTCCCGTAAATACTGTATTGTCACATGGAGTGGTTTTAATAGCTTCTCTTTCTTCATTGTACAGAAAGCGTGCAACCGTACACTTTAAGTACTTCTGAGCCTTAAAAATTATTTTAATCAACATATCCCATTACTGAACATAAACTTACAATATGTCTTTACAAATTTAAGTATGTTGTGTGCTATTTTCAGCATATATTATCACAAGTGTATGAAGAATTGATGGTTAATATGAAAAACACCAAAATAATAAACTTGAAAAATAATTTCACATTTATTTCAGATGTTCCTCTCTTACTTTATGTACCTAACAGACAGTTAAGTACAATAGAAGTTAAAAAGCATGCCTGAAAGTTGCATCTGTGAGCTAAGCAAAGCCAGTGAGGCTTTCTGTTCAAATCTCTATCTATTTCAGTTTTCACTGTTAACTTCATCTGAAGCAAAGTACTGGAGTAAGACACAAACACTTTTTTTTCTTTAGTTATCCTGAAAAAAAACAAGCAAACTGATGTGAATACAAAATTCTTCATTTCCCGATAGTCTAATAAACTATCTATTAATAAAACCAAGATCATTCATGCTCATCACATAGCAAAATATCACACATTCTCCGACTTTTCAAAATACTTTTAAAAGGTGCTAA
Organism: Haliaeetus leucocephalus; assembly: GCF_000737465.1. Classification (NCBI taxonomy): domain Eukaryota; kingdom Metazoa; phylum Chordata; class Aves; order Accipitriformes; family Accipitridae; genus Haliaeetus; species Haliaeetus leucocephalus. Next base: position 147,447 of record NW_010972702.1, on the reverse strand, counting down.
AATTGATTTTTGAATCAAAACTCTCAGAACAATCTCTTAATTAATCTTAAATATTCCCTAAACTACTAAAGGTATATTGAAAATGGGCAACACACTAAAATTATTTTCTATCATATTTATTATTGCAAGCCTACATACAAAGAAATCCAGAAAGAATTATAAGAATGATATTATGGACATTAATTGTTAAGGACCTACTCAGTAGTTAAGCCTGAAGTCACAAAGGTAACTCCACATGTGGACTAAGAATCTAGAAGGCTTAGTTAAGCCTGTGCTTAATGTCTTGCTGAAATCATGATCTGGATGCAGAATTTAGCACTAAGCCATACAGTACATAATATTTTACTTTTCCCTATATGATTCATGCTTCTCAGGAAATTATCAGAATTCTTATGGCTACAGCGTACTTACTGTGATGAACGTGGTCAGTTCTGTGACATCGCTGTTTTGCAACCTGCAAACACAAAACAATTAACGATCAGCTAAGTCATCCTTTCATCGAGAAATTTTCACAAAGACACATCAAACAGAACAGTAAAATTTCTCAAAAAAACACGTCTGTGAAGTATTTCCAATGTACTGAAAACATTGTTTCCCACAGCCGGATACAAAGCCATTAAAACAAGAACAGTTTAAGCCAAATGTTATGTAATCACACCTTTTTTGTTTGCAACCAGCTGTTTAAATACACATACCTATTTTACCCTTACTAAATTGTGAATGATATGGTACAATGTGTTCCCCTTTGATGTACACAGTAAGTCAAAGGAATCTTACTGTTAAAATGCAAAAAGAATTCTGGCCTCCAAGAATTCAATGGAAATTTTCTATTTTGTTTATAAGGAACCAGAGTTCCATTCCATTGCTGATGCTCTCTAGCATAAGGATTTCAAATTCTCCTCATGCTATGAGAATTCAGAGGCATTGCTATGTCAATACAAAATCCACACATATTTCACTGAAAATTTAAAACTAAAAATAATTTTTGAACACTTGTTTGGCCTGTTTTCTTCCCAAAATTTTTTTCCCTGGGTAGATCATTTCTTCTAAACACATAGTTCATACACACTGTGTAAGAAAAGGGAAAACAGCATAACAGAAGCAACATTTGGAATACAACCATTTCAGGAAAATGTTACTTGCTATACAGTAGTAGAAATCTGATACTATTGGGGTTTTCTAGTAACTTTTTTTTCACTGAAGACTAGTAGAGTGTCAGTGAAATTTTACAGTTTGATCTTTTAAAAATATCTTCTGTAGCATTAAACATATACTTGCTATATAAAGCTTGTAGATGCACTGATAGAAAATTTTCACTGAGTAAATGTGCATAACTGCCTACATATCAAAAAAACCACTAGGGTAAAATGTCATTTCAGGGGGGTTTTTTGTTGTTGGGTTGTTTGGGGCTTTTATTTTACACTGAACACTTTTTTCAAAAAACAGATGTGTAGAAAAACGGATGGTTTTACTCTGGAAATTTTTCTACACCATCATACTGATGGGAGCTTAAAGCTGGCCTACCTCACAGTGGCACAGTCAAGAAAACATACTAATAAATTTACACAAACAAAACTTCACCCATCTACATGAGCAAGATGATCTTTTACAGAGTTAGGTAAGCTAAGTAACAATTTAAATCTAGGTAGGTAATTACATTAACAACAGCCATAGTTTTTTAAATTTAATTTTAAATTACAAACTGTAAACATATGGGCATTAACACAAACAATTGCTTTTTCGTTTGTTATGGTCACTACTGTCAAACTACACTCCCAGGCCTGCCAGAAAAAACAATAGGTATTTTTCTCCCCTGTCAAAGGACAGCTAGGAACAAATTGTTCCTCATAACAGTCAGTGGCAGTATGATCAACCTATACAGGAAAGGAATCATGTTTGTTCTCCCAAGGAGAAATCAAAACATTACTGTTTCCCTTCTCTACCCTACTGCCATGCTTTGACAACATAAAAAAAAAAAAAAACCAAAAAAAACCCGCACAACGTACTAGACCAGAAACAGAGAGAAGTGATGGAAGGAGATATGACACAGTAACTACACCATTTAAAAAGTGGGAGCAAACCATTTGAGAGAGGAAAACCTTAAGAAGGTATTTACTTTGCTACTCTCTCAACCATCCTGCTGGCTGACTAGAACCCTGAGCTATCCTTCAGAAAGCAGAAAACTTTCTTCTAAGCTGGAAACATGGTGTTTCCTGTCAGCTGAAGCTCAAGTACTTGCTGCCTTTTACAATTTTGCACATACTACTGACTGCATCTACATCTGTGGCACTGCTATGATTTGGTTTTGGGCTCAGTCCTGAAGGCACCAACTAGGCCACCAAAACCTGAACCTTGGGACAAAATGTTAAAGGTTCAGCAGAGTTGAGGATAGTGAAAACAGCTCTTAAAGTTCCAGCTTGCCATTTGCAAGGAATGATAACCAGCTACCTTACTGGCAGGTAGATCATACTGCACAATCACAGCTTCCTCAGCCCTGAATACTGTCCAATGAGAGGAAAAAGTTTCTCTACAGAAAAGTTACCCAGATCCCTAAGAATCCAACCACTTTGGAAAATACCCTTCTTGTTTTCCCCAGGATAACAACACTTCCAAAAGACCAGGAGGAAATCCTGAGTAGCAGATTCAGCCTGATGCTCTCTGACAATCTGTTGCTTCAACACATGTCCTTTACCAGCTGCTGACTTCTCTCTATACTTCATCTGCTCTGACTGGATGCAGTTATGTAAACCAGGGAGTGAGGAAAGAAAGAAGGGCTTTTTTCATCTCTTCTCTGTCCTTAGTACATGAAAAGGGTCACACTTGGAAAATCCTCTCCAACTTTACTCGAAACGCAAAAAATTGTAAACAAATTAGTTTCCGCAAGAAATTGGAATAGGTACTTAAGAAATTATAATACGAAAGACTGCACAACTGCAAGTAAAACCAGATAACGGTTTTAAAAACAGGCTTTACTATGGCTCAATACTTCAAGGTCTGCATATGTTAAGAATTATTCCCAAAGCAAAAAATTTAAACATGAGCCACGTGCATAAGCAAAATCACTTTGTACTGTCTGGAGCTAGCTTACAGCTTCATGCCACACAAATTACTTCAGATACTAATGTGAAATATATTTCAACAAAGTACATTCATATTTTCTTAGCTTTCTTTGACTAAAGACCTACTAAAGTCAGTCTTTCATCTCAAATGGTGCAATAAACATTTCAGTCCACCTGCAAAACTCATAGAACACCTCAAGATCTGCTGCCTGTGTAAGCTTTCAGCCTTCTGTACTCTGGTACTCATGTTATTAGAGGTCATGTTCTAGGTCCATTCCTACCTTGAATACCTGTATACTTACATAAGCTAAAAGGCGAGTACCTTTGCATAGGCAGTCGAGGCATGAAGTTGATTACACCTGAGGGAAGGGTTGGGATAGGAGGGTTTTAAAATCTAAGCTTGGAAAGGGGTGATAGAACATGAAATCAGAGTTTGAGATGGATGAGCAGAGATGTCAGGAAATGTCTGGGAGATGCAAGGATGACAAAGCAGGAGAGGAAGGCACCAGAAAACACACAGTTATGCAATACCACCAGCAGGTGCTAGGGTACGCAAATACAGTAATTTCTTAATCCCCTTCTTGAAATACTTAACAGCCCTCCATTAAAATATCATATGGTGTTATGCAAATCACCCAGCATGAACATACGAGTATCACATACTTTCATTAGGCTAAATAAAAACTCTGTATTCAGCAGGAAAATTCAGTACATTCAAAATTACAGATAATAAAACTAGTACTAGCATTGAACTAATCTAATGCAGCAGTCAAATGTTCTTCCTCCCAAACAGTGTCAACTGCACATAGTCAAGATCTCAGTGAAGGTCCAAATCCAAGAATTTTACAGATGGGAAAGTAGATCTGGCTAGATGTATATACACAAACTTACCTACTATCTTTTGATAAGCCAAAACTAACTTCAGTTGGACAATTTTTTTATCACACACAACTGACTGACAATCTAACTGACTGTATCTAATACTCTCCAAGGGGAAAAAAAAGTGCATCTTGGTGCAACTGCTGTAAACCTGAGCAAATACATTCAGTTTTTAGGAACAAAAAACCAGTTGTCTATTATATTCACATAAGAACAAAACCTAACTTCCCATTTCTTACTCAAGTAAACAAACAAATGTAAATATAATGCAACATGTACAAAATGCATAACATACTGCCCTGGTTACTTCTCCCATATGCAGTACATATTTACAATAAACAAATTACCAAGTTAATCAAAGACCATTGTCCATTCTTCATCAATAAAGAAACACATATTTAATGCGTGGTCTTGTACGACTGCGGTTGTTTATTCACTTCCCAAAGACTAAAGGTGTCAGTGTTTAGAGTTTATTCAGTTGCTGTAGAAAGCTACCTCAGTATATTAATAGCACTATGCCACAGTCAGTAAATAAATGGTCCAAGACCTCTAAAATAGGCACAGCAATTATTTTCCCTTTGAAACAGAGAAGAAACACATTGAAGACATCCCTTCCACCACACCCTGCCGTCCCCAGCATCAAAGAAATATTACAAGCTTACGTGTTGGAATGGATTGAAATTTACCTCGTGAATTTTTCTTAAAGATAATGGCATTTTTATATAGCCATAGCCAACCTTCCCAGGTATTCACTTTATTTTTAAAATAAACACTATGAAAACTTTTAAAAAAAAAAAAAAAAGACAAGATGAGGACCAGTCAAAAACTCAAAGTCCCAGGATTTAACAGTGTAACTTGGGCTTTAAGTATATTTTGTACTTCTATCACAAGATTAAAAAGTGTTATATAAAATGCATTCATTACTTGACTACTTTGAAACTCTTCTTTTTGGTTTTAAATATACATTTCATTCCACAATGGTTACAGTATTTCCTTAAACACACTATCATGAAAGCACAATGAATGGCTTAAAGTTGTGTCATCATTGTGTCATCAAGTGTCATTTATTCATTTGGTTCCTGTTCAATTACTGTAGGACTTCTGAATCTACCTTCCTTCGTTACCTTGGCAAATCTCAGCCACACACCATCCACTTCAATAATGGAACTTCACCTCCCTGTAAAAATAATGCTCATTCTCTCCCTTCACAGCAGTTGCAGAAAAGATACTTTTGTAACTCTAATCATTATTTTATTTTAAACACAGGGGAATTTTACATTTGCTATCACCTGTACATTTCGCCTGTGTTTGAGATACACACGTATCGCACATCAAATTAGCTTGACTTGAAAAATGATTTGAGGATTACACATGAAGCAGAATTCATATTTTTTCCCTCTTTCCAGCACCTTGTATTTGGTGCTCCCAAGAGAGTCAAAAGATGATTATCAGCAGTGCAATCCAATTATTTCACACTTTATCTTGGAAAATGGTAAATAATAAACCCGCTTTGCTTGAAAGAGATTACTCTTTATCCTCCAAGTAAATACAGTTGTGCATTTCTTCCTAAAGGGAAGTAGCACTCAGTAGTAAGATAATTTTTTGGTTAACATTCCAAGACCTAATTGGGCATTTGCATATTATAAGCAAACCCATGAGGAAGTGGCGTAGAAAAGGTAGAGGAATTTAATATCATAAAGAACATTAAATGTAAGACAATGTAAGAAATGCACATAGTGGGGGACACCATAAAATCCACACAGTCTGAAGCTTAAACTGGGCTATCATAAACCCAATGTTCAGGCTGCTTTGTATAAAATTTAATTGTAGCAAGACATCTAACTCATAAAATCAAGGGTAAAAACAAAATAGATCTACCACACCACTTGATAGATTCTCAGAAGCAAAAGACTCGCCTGTAAATAGGATATATCCACACAACAATCCCCACTGTGACTGTTTAACTAGTTTTCAGCCAAGGTTAAGCTAAGCTAAACAATACAACTATCTTCTTACAGCACACAACACAGTGCAGTTAATTTTCAAGTATTTACTGCTTTTCCTTTCAGCTCATGAGCAGCTGCATACTCCTGCCTCTACACTTATGAACATTTAAGTCAGCCAGTCCAAAAGTGGTTCAGGATTCTGTGTGAGCTACTTCCACTGCAAATACCTTAGCTCCCCAAAATTTTGTACAAGTCTTCAGGTACCAGATTCTACATATTCCAAAATTATTCCCTTACCTGTTTACAAATTTCAACTGACAGTACTTCAGTTTAAAATATTCCTTTTCTTCTTCTCATCCCATTGCTTCTGGTGGCAACTCCTTCTACACAAACCCTCTATTCCCACGCTACCAAAATCAGTCTGAATGTACTGCTCATGTGCTCAGGAGTTCAGTAATACTGCTCTTGAACAGCCAGTTGTAAATGAGATTGAGATGTACTGTGGTAAAGCAACCTATAGTCTATTTACATACACAAAGACATCTTCCAACACTCTTCACTCAGCTGAGCAAGCGTACAATCCGAAGAAAAACAGGGGCAGGATGCAGCCACAGTAGTGGGACTGCTCCTTACAGCAAAATCTCGGCACAAGACGAAATAAGGCACAACAGAAAATCGTACCAATTAAATGGAAGCAGCACTGACTCTGAATTGTTTCAAACTTCTATTCGGAAAAGCAAGAATTTTGATCATCACAACCAGAATGGATTAGATGGCCCAAATGAAGGCAAATACTCAGGTAGAAACAGCAGCACATCCTTTTGATAGCTGTGGGGCTTCATTACTTGAGTACCTTATAGCTGCCTATTGCACATTTCTACCATCCACTTTACAACTTATGACAGGTCCAACTTGATCACCAGCATATATTAACTAAGAGGCACACCTATCGTGGCAAATGTCATTCTGATTGTTGCTTCCTCTAGAGTCCATCCTCATGTTTGCTTTACTCAAAATTGAATTTGCATTAGCTGACCATGTAAGGGTTTGCACTACAGGTATAAAATCAACATATAAAAACTTTTTTTAGAAGCAAGCTCAAGGAAGAATCCAAATTTCTATGTTTACTGAAGGTTTTAAAAGCAAACTGTAAAAGCAAAAAAAAAACCAACATAAATCATCATTTATAAAAAGACCCAGCTTTTATTTATAGGGCAAAACCAGGGAAAACACGACTAAGACAAGTGACTGTGAGGTTTGAAAAATCATTCTATTTGTTGCAGATATGTATATACCAAGACTGAAGCTTTAAAATTTTGAAACTAAAACCAAAGGAAGCATCTACTTTTATGAATAATATGGTCTTTACATATTTCAGTATTTTTCTTCTCCCTGATTAAATGCACAGACTGGTTTTGGCCCCAGCATCCAAAGTACAGAGTAAACAGGCGCCTTAGGTATAGAAATACTAAGTGGAAAACTAAGTTAAAACTCAGCAGCAAAGATATGATTTGGCATGGACTTAAGGAAGTTACAAACAACCAACTTCTCTGTCCAGTAAAAAAAAAAAAATTTAAAAAGGACCAAAGAATATTATTTCAGACTAAATATTCTCTTCCTTGACACAACTGTGCATACACACAATAATGGAAAGGTCAGGATTTACCATTTAATTGTGCAACAACAGAAGTCCTTGCAACTAGTTTCTTTTCCCTTTTAGTACTCACAGTTATTCCATTAACAAACCCCAACAGAAAAGCATTTTATTGTGGTTTATCTTTTAGATTTTAGAACTAATTACTAAAAAGTGTAAAACAAAGTATCCTTAAACACAAACAAAATCCTAATGCAATTTGAGAATAGAAGGCCAGAAACAGCTGACATGCCACACTCAATGGAGATAAGTGGAAGTTGAACATTTAGAACAGGAAGAATACAAAATGTGGAGTGCCTGGAAGAGGAGACTGTAAACTTTCCTTTATGTTTATATTTCCCAGTATCAACCCAGCACAGGCAAAATGTCTCACTGGCTGCACTGTCCTACACAGACATACAGGTGTAATAACCGCTTCTCATTGCAAGAATAGGACAGTAAATGTGGACAGGAAAGATTATATTATTTTTTATTTTCAAATTTCATTATTAACTATGCAATGTTAATGCAACCTAATCTTTTTTCCTGCATTATTTCCTTATTGTGTACAAAGTAAAAGAAAAAGGAAGTTTCCTGTGCTTAATATTAACATATAAATGGAGCTAATTGAGGTTTGACTTAAGTGGGAAGACAGGGTGGGGTGAATTCCCACCTTTGTTACTGTTATCACTTGCAAGGTCGTTTTTTAAGCAAGACTAGAATAACAAGTTTACATTCTGGCAATGGCATCTTCTCAATTAAATCAAAACTTAGAATCTGAAAGCACTGCCAAATGCAGCAGAAACTGCACCATTTTCATAAAACGATGAGGCAAGAGTTTTCTTTCTTGACTGCAATTTCCTTCTTTCTCCAATGCAAACATACTACAAAAGATATGCCTGTCTTAAAAATTGACTTGGTGCCCTTTTTAATTATATTGCAAACAAAGGTTGAAAGAACATGAGTTTTCAAGTTACATTCTTCCTGGTTGTCATTAGTAATTCAGGACTTGTCTGCTCTGAAAGTTTACTGTGACAGGAGAGCTAACAAAGTTAGGGCATTATAAAAGACTGAAAAAGTGAGATTAGGGAAACTTTGTCAAACTGTTTCATACTTCTGTTAACATTTATAACTAGTATTTCTTGAAAGCTTGACAGACCATTTGATAAAATGGGGGCACTTGTTCCCTAAAACTTACATAAATATTTGAAAAAACTTAAGTTAGTTTCTCTATGCAAGACAAGATATGCCATTACTGATACCTTTGGAAATCTTAGCAGAAAAGTCATTAATACTTATTAAAGACCAACACACGACCATCTGCTTCTTGGAAAACCCTTCTAATGGAAATAGTCAAAAGGAAGAGAAAAGAGAAGCCATGGCCCTAAAATACACACTTTTATGAAAATAAGCTGATAAAAAAACCACACGTTTTTAGAAATATTTTTTAAAGGCTTTTATCTCCTTTGATGAACTAATGTGTGGAGAGCCAATTCAAAATACGGATTTAGAACAAAAGATTAACCAAAAAAATCTCCACTGTGACAGTGCAGTTAACAATGTAAGCTTTGTGCAAATATATTATATAGTTTCAGAAAAATTTTAATCTGCCAAAGCAAAATTATCCTTTATGATTCTGGAAACTGACAATTCAACAGGAGTTCGTTATTTCAGCAGCAGATTTCAGCAATGTGCATATTCGTGCTAGCAAAGACTGGGCATCAGTTGGTATGAGGATTATTTAAGTACTAGAAATCAAATGCTTTTCCTAAGAGTTTGGGTTCTGGGTTTAATTTCTTTTAAAAGATTTATATGTAGTTGGGTTTTGCCCACTTGCAATTCTTCTCCCACCCCCTTCTATAAACCAGTGTACTAATACTGAAAGAGCACATAACTGGGAAAGACTTCCTGGATCAAAGCTACTTCCTTCCTATCCCGCATCATGCAAACCTTATAATGGATCAAATGCCATCTTAAAACTTGGCTTCTTTCTCCCATCTTTATGTTCCCCAGGTTTGCAGCCCAAAATTTTTCTCTATCAGCTTAACCCCATTTGTTTGAATCCTACAATTTGTGTGTTCTTTACACTGTTTTTCTTGGAGTTTGTTGCCTGTAGGGCAGGAATATGCAAGCTCTCAGTTTTTAATTTTATTAAACTAAACTAGTCTAAATTCTTTCAAATCCTTCTGTAAGTCTCCAAATTGCCCTCAGAATCCTAGTGTATGTTCTTCTCACCTATTTCAGTTTCACGCTTCTTGAACACAAATAATCCCTTCTGGAACAAAAGGGAAATACACTGTATTCCAGATGAGGCCTTACCAGGACATTCCCAGTGCAACAATGATGTTAGAGAATCATTAAAGCCACTGCACAAAAAGCCTCCCATCCAGAGATGCCACATTCACCTCAAGTGAATCATTCAAGTATTGGCCAATAAAGACACAGCAGTCACATGCTCACCTGCACCATGCAGAACTGTTTATTGGTTAAGCTCTTTACAGCTCTTGCTGTACCTTCTGAACAGGAGCAATGCAATGGGGGTGGGGAATCTGATGAAAAAAACCCACACTGAACTGTCTTGAATATTATCAAGTTCCACTGGGTCTCTTAATTTTAGCTTAAGACCAAAAATTTCTGTAAAGATCTTCTTGTTTCTTCCACTCATTTGCAACTGTACATTCCTCATTACGTTAAGTATTTGAAAGGAGAAAAACAAATATAACTTCTATTCCCCCCCAAATGCCCTGTTTTCTCACTTAGGCTATTACTTTATCATTGCTCAAGAACTAACCATTATCCACCTACATTAGACAAAATTCTAGAAGTGGCAGGAAACAAAGGCCTTTACCTTATCTTAACTTTGTAAAAACAGAATGAAGATAAATGTTAATTCAGTTTCACTGTACTAAGAAATCATCTTTTGAGCAGCAGCAAACAGAAGTTGTCCATCTTTATGACAACTGTCCTAAACTCAGGAAGACACATTTTTATTGTGAGTATGCTAGCACTGTTTTATGAAAGCAGAAGCCACATAAACCCTTTGATCAATTGCAGTCCTTGCTTTCTTCAGTGGGCAGGTTATACCTCTGTGCTGCAACGGAAATACAGCAGTTGGTCAGCTGCTAGAACACTCCACACAGGAACTCTGAATTGGCCCCAAAATGCAAGACTGAGGCGTCTAGCCCACAGCTCCTCTGTATTCTTTTATTCAAGCAATTTGATCCATGAACATGGAGACTTCTCTTGCATTCAATTCTCTCTGTATAGGGACCCACTTACATCCATCAGAGAAATATTTAGGTTGGAAAGACCTTTAAGATCCAGTTCAACCCTAAACCTAACACTGCCAAATCCATCACTAAACTATGCCCCCAACTGCCACATCTACATGTCTTTTAAATACCTCCAGGGAAGGTGACTCAATCAATTCCCTGGGCAGCCTCTTCCAGTGCATGATAACCCTTTCAGTGAAGAACCTTTTCCTAATACCTAACCTAAAACTCCCCTGGTACAAGATTGTCTGATCGTGATCAAGTAAACACCTTCTAGACATACTCCTTATCATTCTCTGAATTGTTATCCTTCCCCCTTGATCTTCATTAATTTGAATTTGCTTGTTTGACCATTGTCATGGTTTAATTTTAAAAACATTATTATTAATTCTCATACTAGAACAATTACATATAATCTGATTTCCAAATGCTGGAAATCTCTATACACACTGTGTGAAGAACAAAGAAGATCCTCCTTTTCCTTATTTCTCTTTGAGTGCAAAAGGCCACAAAAGCTTAACTACCAGTCGGAGACCTTATTTAATTCAGTAGTACTAAAAAAGAATTCAACTTCTAAGTCCTTTTTGCATTTTTCAGGTAAAACATGTGTCTGCAAAACATACCAGTTTTGTAGCATCATTATCCCCTCACTGAAATAGAATTCCAAGCTAAAAAAAGTGAAAAAGTTCAGAATGCTGAGGTATGGTTTTTTATTCACATTGCTGACCATTTCACACAGCTTGACAAGGTAAGATTCCTAGACTCAGCTACTAAGAAAAAAATATCTTTGGAAGAAACAAAAGCTGTGTGGATCGTCAAAGCTCTGTCAGCACATCAGACACTGTTAGGCCATGAACCTTTCCACATCAGGACCTTTCACTGTTATGACAGATGAAAGCAATGATGTCAGCAGTGACAAGGTCTACATCATGATTAGGTATTTTGATCAAGATTCAAGACCTGTGAAAAAAACGATCATTTTGCAAAGCTTGTCTAAAAGTGCTGAAAGGCTTTTGCATCACTTAATTAGTTTTCATCGACTCCCACATTCTACAGACACCATAGAATTTTTCTCTGACTCAGCATTTACAGGGATCGGCAAGCACACTTAGAACTAAAAAGTGTCGGCTATTCTATATAACCTCCCTTGTGTGTCACTTCTGTACATTTGATAAACAAGAATGATGTCAAGGCCATTCTCCAACAAGTGGGGACATGCTGATTAACAACTCTGCCATGCCTGTATAAATTGAAGAAAAGAACGCTGTCAGTAAAAATATAATACCGTTCCTTTTCCTGCCATCATCATCAGTGGAAGGTGAAAGAAAAATGTGGAAAGAATTAAGTTTTTCTTTTAGCGAAGGAAGCGCCATTTCATCCCTTAACATCCATTTTGAGCTGAACAACAAGAGAAAGTCTGACTATTTATTACTGCGTTAAGAGGGACTTTATCTTCATGCTCTGTTTAAAGACTGACCGCTACCTTGAGACTGTGTATTTGCTCCACAATGTTGTAAGCTGTAGCAAATGAGGGAACAGGAAGATGTGACTTCAGCATTCATGCAGCTGCTCCTGTCTGCCAATAAGACATTGTAATTGTTTTGCTTATTGCCCCATTAGCCAGAAACCCCAGTCACAAATGAAACTTCACTGCATTTTGCATGATTCAAGGAAATGTGCACAGTATTAAAAAAAGCAATAATCACACAGACACAAACACAGCTGGGGAAAACAGAGAGAAAACAAGGATGAAGAAGTCAGTCAAGGGAAGAAAATAAGAAAAAAAAATCAAACCTATGAGAAAGGGGAAAAGGTTTGGTTTTTTTTTTTTTAAATGAATAAATTAGGTTACTTAACTGAAAAACAAAAATGCAATGCAAGCGAAAAGTGAAAAAAGCATATAGGAACAAAGTGACAATTCTTTGCATTATTATTGTTATAGTTATTAGAATTGTGAATACACATAGTTTGAAGTTCTTGTAATTTTTGCAAATTCTCACCATTGATATAGGTAGCTTTATTAGGCATGTATTTACTATCACAGCCAGCATAAAGTTGAGACATCATATTTAAAAGGTCAGTAAGTCACTTTTATTAAGTCTCCCAGCACTGAAATCTGCTAACACATGGTTAGATGAGGTGTGAAATACAGGTTTGATTCCCAATTCAATTATATCAACTACACAAGCAAATATCAAGAATCCTATTCTGAAAACTGTAACAATAAGCTACTTCTTTCCATGTAAAGATCTTATTCCCAGGTCCTTAACAAATAAAGCAGTTTCATCTCTAAAATTTGAAATTTGGGCTCCCTCTGACATGACAAACAGAAAGAGCCTGTATCGTCTCTAATAAAAGAAACTACCAGCTGCAAGATAAAGCACTTCAACCAAATGCAATTGGAAATTAATTGGTTATCAAGTATAGCTACATTTAAACATCCTTTGCATCAGATCTTGTCTATTTTCACATCAATGACAAAAACACTGCCCTGCCTGTTAGCAAAACCAATTAATCCAACTTGTAAAATAAAATATATATATATCCTATTCTTACAAATTAACCAGTCAGAGAAATAAAGAGAAAATATTATATACATGGTTTTCTGAAACACTAACAAATACCTCTCACATTAATCACAGAATGGTTTGGGTCAGAAGGGATCTTCAAAGATCATCTAGTTCCACCCCCCCTGCCATGGGCAGGGACACCTTCCACTAGACCAGGGTGCTCAAAGCCCCATCCAACCTGGCCCTGAACACTTCCAGGGATGGGGCATCCACAACTTCTCTGGGCAACCTGTTCCAGTGCCTCACCATCCTCACAGTGAAGACTTTCTTCCTAATATCTAATCTAAATCTACCCTACCAATCACCTGCTACTTAGAGCCTGAGACATTGTGGGAGAAAAAGATCACCCATATTGTGTGACGCTGAAGAGTTAATTTAGACCTGACACAGAAGTAGTATTTTGGAGGCAGGAACACAGATTACTTTTTAGAGTTACGTGTAACTGTTCTCTTGATGTGTGATACATATTTAAAAAAAAATCATTTTTCAGATTAAATACACAAGAAATTACATGACCTGAAGCAGGTAAAGTGTAACATATTTTTATAACACCAAAGTCACAAACAGAAATTTGGGGGGAAAAAAATAAATTCTGTGCAATGTATTTGAAAGCTTATTTGGCAGAGTACTACTGGAACCCAAGAACAAAACCACTTCCAGAAAAAACAATCTTACATAATGCTAAGATCATACTATTTACTATATATCGGTGCATATATTTTATAGGCATATTAGGAAAAACAAGAATAGATTTAACAATAAGAGCATTATAGAAATGGAGACAGCTTTTACCTACAAATATATATTAAGGAACAACAATAATCTACCATAATTCTAATTCACTCTTGCCCAAGATAACATCTTCTTGAAGCACAAATGTGTAACATTTTTAGGCACCAGAATATTCTGCTCACAGGGACTAACAGTTTCCATCTACCCGCAAACCAAGTCAGCATAATACAACGTCCAAACACACAAACATAGCCTTCAGTAGGCCAAACACCTAGAGTTTACAGCTCTTGCTTTTTCTTCCGAGATAACAATCATAGGCTCCTGCACTGACACCTATCATACAAAAGGGAGAGTAACACTTATTTTACGTATTGCATAGTCCTTAGACAGTAATATCACATTCCCTCTTCTGTATTTCACAATGTATACTCTTCAATTCTGTCCTTGAGAACCACATAGTCTGCAGCTTTTACAGTACTACAGAAGCAGCAGATATTGAAATCTGAGTTCCATAGCCTTGTATTGGGAGATGCCATTAACAAATACCTAGTAATATAAGATAAATAGCAGCACTTCATAAGAAAAATATATCAGGATATGAAGAAGCTGTGATAATAAAATACCCCACTTCTGATTCAAATATTGCATCTTCATTCTCGTTTAATAGTGTTTAGTAAAATATTTGATTTAAATTAAAAACCATGTAGTAGATTTTATTGTTTACATCACTACATTTAGACTGGAACACTGCTCGTATTGAAACAGTGACAATTACAACGTAACAGATCATACAGTATGTTTCCTAGTTGCATGTATAGTGAAGGCAGCATTATTTTTCAAAACAACCAATAAAAGACGTAAAAATGCTTTCTGTTATTACTTACAGATTTTTTTTTTTAAGTATTTGTTTAGTTTCTGAAGTTTACTGCCTTACTAAATAAAAGCACTGAAGTTGATAAGCTAACTTTAGCATGGCAAAGAACAGGGAAACACTGATTTTCCTAATTTTCAAAATCATGATATGTTTACATATTACCCTTTATGTCTTCATATTTGCAGAAATGGAGAGTGATTATTAAAAGGTGGAATTACAATCATAAAAGAATGAAACTAGTGAACATATTTTATCAAATTAAAACAGTGACTTTAAAGTAACATACTACACTTTGGGAACAATAAAAGGCTTCAAATGGGTCAATGTGCAAATAATCATATCAAAAGCAATATAAAAGCCTGCATCACAGAAAAACAATAGTACTAATGGACATCTTCAGTTGTTAATCCCTCAACTGTCAAGACACATGACATGAGCCATATGACAGGCATACCTAGCTGATTTATCATATCACATGATAAGTACAGGTCTAAGACACGTTACCTGGAAAAAAACCACACTGGTGGGTGAAGTCTGTTCCATAGAGTTTCCTAAACACAGAACCCTGCTACAGAAAGTTCATCTCCCTGAAGCCAAGAGGCAAAGTAGACCCTCCAGCTGAGACTACCACAAGAAATTCTGGAATACAGAAGTTACGTTGCTCCCTGCTAGCATGCAAAATAGAGGCACTGAGAAAGCCAATAAGCAGACACAAGATAGGAGTCAGATGAATGAGCCTTACACACTACAGGAACACTGACAGATAAGCAACAACTACACTCCCAGTAAGAAGAAAATATTTTCCTTCTCTCACAGAGAAGATAAGTACTGTTTTAATTTATGCCAACAACATCATTTATACCATGGCTCTATAATGTCTGGTTAAGGAAAAAAAGCAGGCACGAGTGATTTACATATAGTTGGACTTGGTAATTATTTTATTATAAGCTTAGTAGCAAGTTCTTCAGTTCTGTCTTTGATCGATTACTGCATATATTTACATTGCCAAGTTCTCCCTTCCCCGAAACCTGAGGGGAGAAGAAGGGTTGATTTTTCTTTTATTAAAATTAGCTCCTTTGTTTTTCACTGAAAAACGACAATTATTTCAGTTCAAATTTATCCACACCTAAACAAAATATACAACTTTCTTGTAATTTGACAGAATGGAGCTACAGACATCTTTATTATTCTGAGTAGAAGCAACAAAAAGAACAGAAGTTTAACCTATAATGCTCAGGTTTCACTGTACTCGCTCACACAGTTTATCACAAAGTTACTAAGATCACCTGTGTCAAGCTTTTCTCATATCATGATATAACAACAGGACAAGAAAAGCCATTTCATACTTTCCAAATCTGTCAACTTCCTTAAAGCACACTTTTATGAAGTCATTCTCTCTCGGGACATTGTGCATTCACTGCCAAAACAGTATAAACCAGGAAAGAACAGAACAACAAAACAAAAAGTTCACATTGGGCAGACTGTATTTTAATCCTCATGCAACTTAAACCAATGAAAATTAAAGACCTCAGAATTTTAGAATGCGTTAGTTCTAAAGACCGTAGCAATATTCTACTCTTCTAGACAAAACTTACAACTCTGCACGCACTCCTAGTATCATTCTGACACAAAATTAGTTTAAACAATTGACGAAAACATCATAAAACAAGTGACACACAGAATCACAGAGTGGTTGAGATTGAAAGGGAGGTCATCTCATCAAAGCCCTTGCTCAGAGTCACATACAGCCAGCTGCCCAGGACTACGTCTAGACGACTCAAGTATCTCCAAGGGTGAAGACTTCACAACCTCTCTGGGCAATCTGTGCCAATGCTCAGTCACCTTCATGACCCTTTCTCAAAAGCATTTCCTGATATTCAGGGGGAACCTCCTGTGTTTCAGTGTGTGCCCACTGCCTCCCATCGTGTCACTGGGCACCTCTGAAAAGAGCCTGGCCCCATCCTCTTTGCACCCTCCCTCCACGTATTTATACACATTGCTGAAAGCCCCCTGAGCCTCCTCTTCTCCAGGCTGAACAGTCCCAGCTCTCTCGGCTTTTTCTCACAGGAGAGATGCTCCAGTCCCTTCAACAGCCTAATGGCCATTTATCAGACTCTCTTCAGTAGCTCCCTCTCTCCCCCATACTGAGGAGCTCAGAATCAGACACAGAACTCTACCCTTCTGACAAATTTCACCTCTGTCCTTCAGCATGTATTCAGCTAATTTTCAAACAGTGAAATGGTATAAAGAATTATGGTAACAACTTATGAATTATGGTAATTCTTATGGCATAAAGAATTATGACATCAACTAGTTCAAAGAAACATAAACGGCATACAGATGTTTCTCCATACTATCGGCAAACACAGTTCCGTGATATTAATGAACAAAATACATTGACAGTGTTGTGGCACCAAAACAACAGACTACAGGACATCACTGGAAGCTGGAAGTGTAAAGCAAGCTAGCAATTTAACCTCTTACCAGTTAAAAGAAAATTGAGAATTAGGTAGGAGTGATGGACTCTGCTGCCAGGAGTGCCACTGTTTTTTCTACGCTCCCCCTTCTCCTTTCCTATGAGCCAAGTCTTGATGAAGTGATGACGTAAATCTTGGCCACACGGCAGGGGGTGAAGTATAAAATAGTCTAAAAATAAGGAACTGGTGGTAGTCTTTATTATTATTATTTCAAACCATTCGTATATATTAAATTCATTATCCTAGCATCATTCTAGTACAATAGCAATGGCCTGGCCTCTGATGATGATGGGAAGCAAACAGCAGCATGGATTACAGCAAGCCTGAAGACTTTATTAATGGCTACCTATTGAAAATAACTATAGCTTTGTGTTTCAGATTACTTTCCTTCTGCTACCCTACTCTGAGCAAAAATAAGCTTGCAAGTACTTTCTTCTGGTCTGCGAGTTTTCGGGTTCAGAGTAAAACACAGTTTTGACTCAGGTTTCTGCTAAAATGAAGGCTGTCAAGATAACTTATGAACTTGTAGAAGAAAGTTGTCTGCCCAGTGACTGAGAGAGAAAATTTTGTAAAGAAAGGGCACTAAAACCTGAGTGGAAGGGACCAGTGCAGGGCATGATGGGGCAAGAGGCCACAAGCTAGCTTAAAGCCAAATATATCAAGTGTTTCATACTAGAATATCCTTGTCTTTTCATTGCTTAAAAGCTGGAGCTTGAGCTAAAGAAGGAAACTTCCACCACTGCTTAGTGCTAATTTAACTCTGCTACTAATGAAGTCCAAAGCACTTCTAACAAGAGTATCAACAGAAATGCTAAGCATTTTTTAGATATTGCCCTAAGTATCAATCAATATCTGAGTATCTCAGACAAAAAACATTAACGCAAATTAGTAATAATCCACCCTGGCATAGTTTTACTAACAAACTACTTTTTATTTAGAAGGAAAGATGGTCAAGATATACATTTGTTCTAAAGCTTAACACACTTGCTTTCAGTTTGTGATCTACAGACTCCTGGTAACCTGACCCCTGACTACTTCTTGATGGCCCATAAAAAATAACCAGGAAAGCAAGCAACGGGGAAGTTGAAAATTAATCATTCTGAGACCAGACTCTTTAAAAGATGTGATTTCTGATTATTTCATTGGTTGCTATATGCAAGATATTCCATTAAAAAAAAAAAAGGGAACTTAAATGACTTGTTAAAAAAACAAAGCTTCTCCAAGTCCTGTAAAAATTGTAGTCTTACACTTTTGCTGTTCAAAATCAGTTAAATTTATACTGGTCTAATGGCACCAAACTTCTGTTAGCTGAGTCAGAACATACTGAAAACCTGTTTTCCAGCAATGATATGATGACTTCTTTTCTACCATCAGCAGAAGTTAATTATTGCCACATGCATGAACCAGTGTGATTTATATTACAATAAAGCAGCCATTTGTGCAGGCTTCTTAATATCTGACAAACAGGTCTGACTCTTGCTAGTCTGGTTTACAGTATGGAAATGAATCAGGTATGATCTACTGCATCACTAAAATCCAGTCCATGATATTTAAAAAAAAAAAAAAACAAAAAAACAAACCACACATTCACTTGCGTTAAAAGATAGCTATGACTATACTTTTTAAAACCCTATGGTTTTCATTTACATTTGACCAAATAAAATGGCAAGTCCTGCTTTTATTGATAAAACTGCCATCAGCCGTCCATAACCTAACCATGTGCACAATTTGTTTCACGGGACACTGGTGAGCACACAGACTTTGGTTCTGAAAACTAAAATGAAAGCTCTGGAAAACTGTGTATTATGTGCATGCATTTCACAAAGGCAAGTTTTCGTTTCACACATCAATGCAAATATTTGTTCTCTCATGTAATACTGGAATGAAAAGATAACAACAAATTAGCATGAATTGCGTTAGCATATCTGCATCCTCAGTAAGAAATACTTACATGTGCACATGGGAATGATTCTAAGGTATTTTTCACTAACAGAAATAATTGGATTGTTTATTGCTTGTATTTACATATGCAAACATCATTCTATTCACATTACTTAAGTGACCTACATCTTCTAATTGAAATCACACCAAATTTATTCCAAAAACATAATTTTGATCCAAAAAGTAAACTTTAGTATCCAGTATCCACATTCTATTATGCACAGAACACATGCAAGAAGGTACCATGCAAAAGCATTTTACTTCATGTTTCCTTACGCGCATGTTACTTTTGAGGTGGCAGAAAAAAATTCTTCTGCAAGCAGTGTTCCTATGACGGTCCTTTGCATTTTCCTACTGCCATAAACCAGATCCTCTTCAGGAAATACAAGCCCACTGCAACAACCCACTCAGCAAGGACAGCGATCACAGTGGAGATATACTTGCTGAGGAATATACGCACTGAGGAATCGGAGAACTGTTACAGGCAAGAGTGAAGTAACACTAATACTGCCTACCATTTCCTCAGCTGGTGGGTCTAATGTGTGCATCTTCTTCAATACAGTGATTGATTTTCACAAAACTGTAGAACTTTACCTTTGAATATCTATCCTACCCTCACTTATGGCTGAAAATGAACAGCAAAGAAAAGTTACCGCATGGAATGGATAGGCACATGGACAAACAGATGAATGGACAGTGTTGTCATAAAATTTTACGTGTTGACAACAGGTACTTAAAAGGGAAAAAGCTACAAAGGAACCTCCTGCATAATTAGGAGTGACCAGAAGCATTATAGAAGCAGTTGAGTTTTATCAGAACTTACTTGTTCCATTTCATTAACAGCATTTGAGTTCAATCTGTTTATAATAAAGTGTGTAAATACAGGTTAATCTGCTGCTCCAAGGCTAACAAAGCTGTGGATCCATGACAATAACTATTCAAGGATTCTCAAAAATCTACATTATGTAGAATTCAAAAGTGTGTCATTTTTTAATTAATGTCATTCTATGCATCACAGGCAGCTTTTTAATTGGGATGGTCCCTCGCATCACTAAGAACCACAATGTGAATACTGTACATGCATCACAGCCAAACTTCGAAGTACAAAACACAACCACGTTCAAAACAGTATCATATTCACTGGATCAGCAGCCGCATAGAATATTTTCCTGCTTTCTCTGGTGATTCTGTCCAGAAAAGGTAGTTATGTTTAAAAAGCAAAACCAAAAATGCTCCAACTTAGAATGTGCCCAGATAATAAGGCCTCAATTTTTTACAGCCTACATTCTTCTGACTACTGTGATTCAGTGTTAAGTGGGGTAAAACATTTTCCATAGTAAAGAAAACATCAGTTAATGAAATGAAAAAACTGTTGAAATCTGGTAAGTAATTTTTTTTGAGAAAAAGTGTACATTATTACATTTTGAAGACAAAAAAACCCACACTACTAAAGGTATTAAAATAGCATTAACGTTACTACTGAAATCATGAAAAAAGCCTAGTCACTGATTAATTTAAGGCTGAGATCCTGTAAAATAATTTTACATGCTTAGCTCCTTTAAGTGTCAGGAGGTCAATGTCTGTTTAAGAACGCAGGCACACACTTGCATCCATTCAGGATTAAGATGTATTGACTTAATCTAACTGCATCTGAGTTATGACATGTGCCCTACATCTCATGGTAAACTTGTGTAGCAGGGTCACCTGAGATCTAGATACTGCTTCAGTTTTCTTCCAGCAGATGCAGGCGTCAATTCAAGGAATACAAGTGACAAATAAACAAGCACCTTTATAGAATCATGGAATCATTTAGTTTGGAAAAGACCCTTAAGATCATAGTGTCCAACCATAAACCTAACACTGCCAAGTCCACCAGTAAACCATGTCCCTAAGCACCACATCTACACAACCTTTAAATACCTCCAGGCACAGTGACTCAAACACATCCCTGGGCAGCCTGTTCCAATGATTGACAACCCTTTCAGTGAAGAAATTTTTCCTAATATCCAATCAAAACCTCCCCTGGAACAACTTGAGGCCATCTCCTCTCATCCTATCACTTGTTACTTGGGAAAAGAGACTGACCCCCGACCTCACTACAACCTCCTTTCAGGTAGTTGTAGAGAGCAATAAGGTCTCCCCTCAGCCTCCTTTTCTCCAGGCTAAACCACCCCAGTTCCCTCAGCTGCTCCTCATAAGACTTGTGCTTTAGACCCCTTCACCAGCTTTGTTGCTCTTCTCTGGACACGCTCCAGCACCTCAATGTCTTTCTTGTAGCAAGGGGCCCAAAACTGAACACGGTATTGAACCTGCGGCCTCAGCAGTGCCGAGTAGTGGGGAACAATCCCTTCCCTAGTCCTGCTGGCCACACTGTTTCTGATACAAGCCAGGATGTTGTTGGCCTTCTTGGCCACCCGGGCACACTGCTGACTCATACTCAGCTGTCAATCAACACCCCCAGGTCCTTTTCCGACAGGCGGTTTTGCAGCCACTCTTCCACAAGTCTAGAGCATTGCATGGGGTTGTCATGACCCAAGTGCAGACCCAATACTTAACTTTGTTGAATTACATATAACTGGCCTGGGCCCATCGATCCAGCCTGTCCAGATCCCTCTGTTGAGCTTTCCTACCCTGAGCAGATAAACTCTCCTGCCCAACTTGGTGTCATCTGCAAACGTAGTGAAAGTGTACTCGACCCCCTCATCCGGACCATTGATAAAGATACTAAACACAACTGGCCCCAACACTGAGCCCTGGGGAACACCACTTGTGACCGGCTGCAAACTGGATTTGGTTCCATTCACCACCACTCTTTGGGCCCGGCAAAGGGTGTGCCCATCCAAGCCATGAGCAGTCAAGTTTCTCCAGGAGAATGCTGTGAGAAACAGTGTCAAAGGCCTTGCTGAAGTCCAGGCAGACAACATCCACAGCCTTTCCTTCATCCACTACGCAGGTCACCTTGTCATAGAAGGAAATCAGGTTAGTCAAGCAGGACCTGCCTTTCATAAACCCATGCTGGCTGGGCCTGATCACCTGCTTGTCCTGTACGTGCTGTGTGATGGCACTCAAGATAATCTGCTCCGTAGCCTTCCATGACACCAACGTCAGACTGACAGGCCTTTAGTTCCTCCTTCCAGCCCTTCTTGTAGACAGGTATCACAACTGCTAACCTCCAGTCAACTGGGACCACCCCGGTTAGCCAGGACTACTGATAAATGATTGAAAGTGGCTTGGTGAGCACTTCCACCGGCTCCCTCAGTACCCTTGGATGGATCCCATCTGGCCCCATAGGCTTGGGTGTGTTTAAGTGGCATTAAGCAGCCCTCTTGGATTATGGTGTCTTCATTCTGCTTCCCATCCCTGTCTTCCAGCTCAGGGGGCCGAGTACCCAGAGAACAATTGGTCTTACTATTAAAGACTAAGGCAAAGAAGGCACTAAGTACGTCGGCCTTTTCCTCAGTCTTTGTCACTATGTTCCCCCCTGCATCCAATGAAGGATGGAGATCCTCCTCAGCCCTCCTTTTGTTACCAATGTATAGAAACATTTTTAATTGTCTTTTATGGCAGTAGCCAGATTAAGTTCTAGTTGGGCTTTGGCCCTTCTAATTTTCTCCCTGCTTAACCTCACGACATCCTTGTAGTCCTCCCGAGTTTCCTGCCCCTTCTTCCAAAGGTCATAAACTCTCTTTTCTCCCTGAGTTCCAACCAAAGCTCTCTGTTCAGCCAGGCCGGCCTTCTTCCCCATCAGCTAGTCTTTCGGCACGTAGTGACGGCCTGCTCCTGAGCTTTTTAAGATTTTCTTCTTGAAGAATGCGGAGCCTTCCTGGACTCCTTTGCCTTTCAGGACTGCCTCCCAATGGATTCTTGCCAACCAAGCCCCTCAACAGGCCAAACTCTGCCCTCCAGAAGTCCAAGGCAGCAGTTCTGCTAACTCCGCTCCTTACTCCTCTGAGAATTGAGAATTCTAGCAGTTCATGATTGCTGTGCCCAAGACAGCCTCCAACCATCACATCACCCAAAAGTCCTTCTCTGTTCGCAAACAAGGTCCAGCGAGGCGCCTTGCCTAGTTTATCTCCTTTACTGAAACACAATTTGGGAATAAATGCATACCTTCTTGCTGAATCAAGGTTTACAATCAATGTTAACCCAGTACATTCGTCTTAGTAAGCCCACTGGATCAGGTCACTTTCACTTAACAGCTCTCTGCCTTAGATGAGTTTTGCTTCAATTGCCTACATTCCATTCAGAAAATAAGCATATACAACAAACCAGATGCCTTAATTTTTACAGTATATGTGAACTGGAGACAAACTTAAGCTCATGAGCAGACTTAACTTGTTTAATTTAGCCTAACCAAAATAAAACACTTACTTTGTAAGTAACTAAGGTCCAAAAAGTTCCTTTAAAAATATCACTGTGCTATTGAAGCCACAAACCTCTCTTAAGAAAACATTAAAAAGAACCCAAACAAAAAGACTTGTTGTGCTAGAGCAAAATGTATTTCAACACTTTAGAATTAAGGACCCATCTATCACATACAATCTTTCAAATTCCTAGTCCTGCTATTTCTTATTCTTGTAATGAAAGTTAAAACACAGTATATCCATGTACAGAATGGCCAACCTAATAGTTAAGGCGGTTTGTGACAATTAATACACTCAGGCTTCTGTGGTCAAAAATAATGTTGTCTGCTACTAGAAGCAATCTCATAGAAAGTATAATTCTGAGATATTATTTTAAAAGCTGCATTTCAGAGAGCAATTACCCCAAAAATGCTCTGCTTATTAGTACTATGTCATTCAAATTGACAGCACTGATAGGATACCTGCTGCACTCAAAAACAGACAAAACAAACAAACAGAGTAACATGTTTACACTAGTTTTTGATCTGTTTTTAATCTTCTCCTTTCACAGGTGATCCAGAAGGAAAACAGGCTGAGAACTGTATGTGGTAGGTGGCCTCTTTTAGCCTTTTTTTATGTACAAGTTACAACAGGTCTTCTCTAAGGCAGATGCAAGCTCTATGCCTCAGCTACTGTAAGCCCCACAGGACACGAGTACTTTCAACATTTTTTTTTTTTATTACTCCAGCCAAACACATTAGCGCAAATTTAAGTGCAACTTACTTGCAATGTTGTGTGAAGTCTTTAGGATAGAACATTTTTCATTTCCATTTAATATAATCCCAAAAACATACTCTTGGAGTTGACACTATCTTTTGGGTTTTTTTAGATCAGAATTCACAAGAAACTGATACTTTTCATGTAACAGTTTTATTGTTTACTACACTGTTATCACAAGTTTTCCCAGTGAAAAGAAAGAACTTCTATTGGTCAAGTAACTAACTTATTTATGCACCTTACATGTTTTTACTAGTAGTTTCACATTATTCCCATTCCTGAAATTCTGTTCAACATTGAAGAACTCTTCAGAAAGTTCATAAAAACATATTTAAAATACATCCAAGACATAAAGCTTTATTTAAAAAGAGCTTATTGTACATAAAAAATAAAAACTTTTTAAAATAAAGTTTTAACAACATGCTGCAAAGTCTTGCTGAAAATTCTCTTCCTTGTAAAAATTTCATGCCAGCACCTCTGAGATTGTTTCAGATGGCTTGGGACTTTAACGCTTGTAAAGCAAATTCAGAATTCCAAATTTACAGAGGAACTGGATTTTCTTGTTATTTTTCTAGTATGTGCTTTAATTTCTACCTCTAGTATATAAATTTTTACATCTTAGCTATAATATACATTATGCACACTGAAAATATTGCATTTTGTATTTCTGTGGTCCAAATATTTAAATGCTTATATATGCTAATACACAGACACATACAGTATCCAAAGCTTAAATAAATTTTCTAAAACTGATGATCAGTTCCAGTCAAAGACAAATATTCAAGTATAACATCAACTATTCAAATGCATCAAAGCAAACAGTCTATAGTTTCAAAAGTTCTCAAACTGAAATAATTTTTTTTTTAATTTACAATAGAACAACATAGTCCGTGCTCTAGGAATTAGTAAAATTAGTCTAGGATTAATAATTGAGGCCTGTAAGAATCCAGTCCATGGCCCAAATGTTTGTTCACACAAAGTTTCAAAAACAAAGGAATTGTTGTAATGGCTTGTCACTGATTTTAAAATGCTTTATTTGGCTAAAATAAATATTATTTTGTAAGACACCTGTGCAGTTTGGTCTGAATGGAATTTTACTTGCATGTACAAAACATTTACTAAATCAGTGCCTGAAAGGCATTTATGGAGACAAGCACTATAGTCCAAATTGTTCATTTTTAGGATTTAAAGGAAACATACACAATTTAAGACACAACATATTTATGTATCAAATCCTGGAATCACTTGTCAAATCCAAAAAAGAAGCAGCTCTTCAACTCTATCTTCTACTGACACATTAATCTGACTACTCATTACCTGTTCCTCAAGTCCATACAAAAATCCCATTCTCAAGTGCTTTTTTTCCAAGTTAGATGAGTCACAAAAAGGTAAAGCAAAAATTGCCAGATTAATTTAAGTATTTACTTTATCCTCCCCTCTAAAACATCTGTTCCCACAGAAAGAAAAAGAGAAACTAAGTCAGACAGTTCAGTTGCTGGCTGCTGGTTCTCCAGTTCTGCTTTTGTTCCCATGGCAACCGATGTGGCATCAGGAAAAACAAATAAAATAAAAATGATAAACAACAGCTGAGGGTAGAAGTGCTATTTCACAAAAAAAAAAAAAAAAAAAAAAAAAAAAAAAAAAAAGACCTCTCTACTCCAAAATGCTAATAAACATAAATTACAACATTAGAGGCCCTGTGCTAGAAGTCAAAAACCAGTCTGCAAAAATAACCACAGAACTATGATGCGAAGCATCAAACTCTTCATTTATAAAAGAATCTACACAACACAAAAACTCTTCATCATCCAGCAAAATCCTTCTTCCCCCTTCCTATATAAGAACACACATATATACTGCCATACACATAGTTGTCATTTATTTGCTCATGCATATCTGGCACCATAATAAATGAGCTTGTCCCAGGCTGATTTTAGAACATAAATAGCTTCTGTTTTTTCTCGGGGGTTTTTTGGTTTTTTCTCCTCTTTCTGAGCAGCTCAGCCCTGAACTGTCACAAGCAGCAGAGATTAAACACAAAGTATTCTCAGTAAGTACTACCCAGTCATAGTTATACTTGGCCACTGTCTCAGGAGAAAACAGAATGAGACTGCTGATTGGACAAAACTTTAATCATGTCTCTGCCATATGACAGAATATAAGGGATTCCTTTGGTCTATGCACTGTTCTTTAACTCTGCCACTTCCTGGGCAGTTTTTCCTTCTGAATGCTTTTCTCCTTTGATCCTGGAACTTCTGGTTTGTTTTTCACTTTGCTGAAACTAACAAACAGCTTATGGCCTACAACCTATGAGGGTCTTATTTTCCCCCCCATGTTTCCAGCTAGCTTGAGAGAGGATTGCATACACCAATATATACTTAATGTAAGCAACACTGCAACATGCAGTTAGTTCAAGACTCTTTCCTATACATGGAAAATATATACATTAGGACTAATGTACT
Organism: Haliaeetus leucocephalus; assembly: GCF_000737465.1. Taxonomy (NCBI): domain Eukaryota; kingdom Metazoa; phylum Chordata; class Aves; order Accipitriformes; family Accipitridae; genus Haliaeetus; species Haliaeetus leucocephalus. Next base: position 120,482 of record NW_010972702.1, on the reverse strand, counting down.
ATCTTCAACCCTCCCCTTCCAATTTTGACAGTATTTGAGATCCAGACTATTTTAGAAATGTATGAGGCTCATCTTATCAGCTATGGTGTTAGAAGAATTTATTCAAGAAGCAAACAAAAATACCCTCTTCCGCCAGATTAATTTCCTAGAGCTGGAGAGAAGGTAAAGAAATACTTAAATGGTAGGACTGGGGTAAAGACTGACTTTACAAATATCACATGTGATATACCTGAAGACTAAATATATACACACAGACACAGAGAAGGAAAGAGATATGGGAAAAATCTGTAAGGTTGAAGTTACAGTACATAAAATTATTCTCTATTACATTATCTTAACGGAAGAATGCACGTTAACAAACTCAGTGCACAAAGAGCACAGTAAGGAACCAATAATGAAGGACAGGATAATCAGTGATGACTGAAAAAACTGTGGTGAGCAATCACAAATCAAAGATGATTACTTTTCAATCCCTCACATAAAAACATGAAACTTCTATATTCATTTAAATCTTGGAAGAATTTTTGTATTTTTAGCATCCTTATTATTCCATCTATGCAAATTATCAAAGACACAAAACATTAAATATTAACAAAACCAAAATTAACAGCAATTAATTCAGAATAAAGGTCCATCTACACAAGTAATAAACATTTTAAGAAATAAAGGTATATATCCTTCTCTCAGAAATCAGAAGTATGAAGATTTAACAACCCTAACGCTGCATTTCAATCAACATGTTCAGCAGCCACCAATAAACACATATTGCATTAATATATCTAAGTGCATTGTGATTTGGCTCTCCACAGCATCCAAGGATGATTCCACAATTTAATCCAGCATCAAGTGAAAAGCACTATTTCTTGTTTTATGTTCACAAACTACTGGGTTTTACTTCACTGGGTTATTGTAATTCCAATATCATATTTCAGTCGTACCTCAAATGCCAAAAAAATTGTTTCCCGTTTACTTTACTATTCCAAGCATGACTTTCTAGCACTTGGTCATAGCCCAGGCTGAAGACTTCTATATAATCTCACCTCATATGGAAAGTCTTCCAAAACTGATGATTCCTTTCAGTTTTATTTGCTTTTTATTCTACTTGACAGGGTGACCTGAATTAATAGTGTCCTAGATGTTTTCTGTTTTGTCCTTTTTTTTTTTTCCTCTTCCAGTGATGTGTCAAACTTGCATTGTGACTCTTGCTGAACTGATGTTTTTAACAGAACTACGCATTATGACTCCAATACCTCTACCTGACAGCAGGTAATTAATTTAGAACCCATCACTGTATATGTTTAGTTCATGTTACTCTCCCTGCTTCCCTCTATGTGCATTACTTCAAGCTCATCAGTGATTAATTTCATGCAGCCACTTAGTTTCCTGAAATTCTTCCAGTTCAGTTTGATCTTTTCATAAGCATGGTGTTTTTTCCACCATGGTAAAACTTCTTTTTCATTAACAGATAAACTCAGCCTGTACCCTTTTAAGGTCCTTTCAAATCACATCCTATTAAAAAAATATATATACTGCATTGTAGCCGAGCCATCAAAAAATCTGACATCACTCATTGTAAACGCAAGCCACCCAGTAGCAGAAATCAATATGGGTCTCATGACTTTGTAGTATGTTGTTTGTAAACACTGTTCAAAAGGGCTTAAACTTACTTTTAATCTACATGTGGCTGCTCCTTTTTCAGAACAAAACATAAAAAATAAGTCAGAACTTCAGGAAACCAGTATCTATAAAGCATCTGGTGAATTCATGCTGAAAGTGTAATTTTCTTACAAAACTAGGTATATACATGAAGTAATTTGATGCCCCTTTGCCTACGTAATGCAACATTTTAGAGTCAGTTATGCATTTTTCTGTTACGCATTTTTTCCATGCACTAACATGGATGTTCAATAAACAAGTAATATCTTAACTTTTATTATGATACTGCAATGGCATAGAATACAGCCAATGGGCTCACAGCTAGACAGACCCAGTCACCACACTAACTGCAAAAGAAATAACTGTCTTTTAAAGAAATTGAAGAGACACAAAATGAAAGGCCCATTATGCCCTTTTTTCAGGGGAACAGTTTAGGTTTGAATAGTTTTGACCTGAAAAATGGGCATTAACTGATTCTGTGAATGTCTTTCCATGGCTAGTAAAACAGGGAAACAATTCGCAACTACCAGTCATTTACTTGTTATCCTACTTTTTTCACCAAGTAAACCATTGCAAACTTTAGAATTAAATAATATGAACGAAAAAAAAAGTGACAATTAGTCATACCAGCAACTACCCCTTCTTACCAAGCCAGAGAAACCTTTCAGCATAGTACTAGATCACTGTACATCCAAAACAATACATTAATCTTCATTTCTACCCTTGACATTCCGAGATCATAAGTAACATAACTAAATAACACAGGTAACATCTCTAAACTGTTCCCTTATTTCTGTTAGGCTGCTAAGAATTATCTATCAATCTGTCTAATGCTATATGTAAATAGGGGGGTCACTGTGCATCTCCAGGCTGACTAAATCTTAACATACAAAAAATGCAACTTTTGCTTCTAAACATCAAATATTGTATGCCTCAAACATTCTTCTGAAACATCTCTGAAAAAAACTGTTTAGGTGTTTGTCACTGCTTTCCACAATCAGCAGTCTCACTAAACAACTCATTACAACTTGCAGTGCTATTTTTGGCTAAGAATACTGGTTTACTATTTCTGGATCACCTTCTCTGTCATGGGTCTCCCTCAGAAGTCAGCATATGATTTTTTTCTAAAAAACCTGAAGTGACTATTATAAAGAATCAGATTTGAAATTTGGCACTGAAATAGCTCTTTAAAATTTAAGCAAACTTTTGCAGAAAAGTACGAATTATTTGTTGAGTTATGAATCACCCAAATTATATATGGAAATAGACAATTGTAAGGGGCTGCTAAACTAAAGAATAAGATCCTGTGTATAAACAGAATATAATACAATGAACATTATACAGATCACCTAACTATCCTAGCACTCAAATTAGCTATATTACTGCCTACGCTGCTGGAAGCAACAGGGACAACAAACACTGAAAAATGAACCCTTCCCTCAGTCCAAGTTTTCCAAAATTAATAGAATGCAGGCCAGTTCTGTTGAGGTCAATATATGAAGCAAAAAAAAGTAACTCAGCTTTACCAAGTGTTAGAGATCCCACTTACATGCATTTCAAAAGTCTCCTACAACATGTAACACAGATCATTCCATAAGATGATTGCTTGTGTACTTATTTTAAGCACTTTGCAAAATACCAAAACTACAACAACTACTTAAATTAAGCATTTAGAGGCAAAAAAATTTTAAAAAGTGACTGTCCTCCCTACATGCCTGTTTTATTATCAAGTCTTTACACTATTAATGGGTCTCTCAAAACACATAATTCATTTCCATGACCACAAAAAGACTGTAGGCTACATTTGAACACTACTCTATATAAACCACTTATATAAACACAATGAGCTTTGCAATATGCTGTATATCCATAACATCATAATTGTTAACACTGAAAATTTACTGGCATCTGCAAGAGTCAAAAGATTATAAATTTGCCTCAATGATAATCAGAAACAGCTTGATACATAGAAAACATCTCTCAAAAAAACAGTAAAGTATTCCAAGCTGCTCTGTATCTTTACCACATACAAGTAAAAGGGAAATTACCTAGCATAATCTGTTCCTTTTAGTTCCTAATGCCAGGAGAAAAAGGGCATTTTATAACTGATCGCACTTACTAGTGCACTTAACATTAGTTTCACCCTAAAATAAGCAAGAGTGAATTCCATCCTTCCCAGCATGCCCTTTGACTATTCCTTTGCATGATGAATACACTTCTTCACACAGTTGTAAAAAACTAATTCAAAACTAACCTTCTAGACAAGGCTCAACTATAGAATCAATACTTCCCACTCTTGTTCAAAAATATGTTTGGTTCAGTGAAGACAACTTGCTACGGATTTAAGTGGGGGGAGGGGAGGAATAAGGCTTGAAAAGCACTTCTAGAAAAGAAAAAAAAAAAAAAAAAAAATGACAACTGCAGAAAAATGTAGTGCTAATATCACAGCTAAATGCCAAACAACAAAGGACCTGCAGTAACAGTTCGTTGTCATTTTAGGAATACATTCTTTCCTTAAGCCTTTTTTTTTCCTTTTCTAAAATTTACTTCTCCAAACACTCTTACATGCATTAAGTAGCAAGTAAACTATACAAACCCTTAAATAATATTTTTACTTGGTAGCTGTTGCCATGTTAAAAAAAAAAGACAAAAAAAACCCAAACAAACCGAAAAACAAACTTGCCAAATGGAAGGCCTCTAGTATGCCATCCAAAGACAGGAGTTTGGGACATCCCTATTTTGTTTTTAAACATCCACCCACTTTGCTTAAACCCTAGCCTCCAAATCTTTCACCGATACATTCAAGGTATGACTAAATCTGAGTGCTTTCTCTACTAAGTTGCCAGAAAGACAAAGAATTGCTGGAATGTATTACTGTGATTTTTTCAATAATCTACACCCTTTCATTGTCTTTCATCAAGACTTTGGATCTCAACTTTCTTCCCATTTCTCAGACCTTCTTTGGGACAGTAGCTTTTTAACATGGTCTGTATTGACAATATAGGGAAAGAAAAAAAAAAAATCAATCACTGTCTGCTGTTGTCTGACTGTCAATGATTATTAAGTAGACTACTCCCATTCAGTGTTTCAAGGGGGTGGGGGTGGGGGGGCATCCATTTACTTCTTTAGAGTCCCACTTAAGGTAATTTTCCTGAGAGCGCCAAAATGGGACTCTATTGTTTCTAATATTACAGTGGGTAAGTAAAAAAAAAAAAAAAAAAAAGAGGAATTCTCCTTGCTTTGAAAGCTCTTACAACTGTGCTATAAAGAATTTCTTTCTGGCATTACAGCTGTCGTAGAGGTTAGGTCCCCAAATGATCTAACTATTGAGCACTCTTCTGCCTCACTTTTCTCCTAAACCACACAGTTGTAGTCTCAACTATTATCTCTGATCTAGTTCCTCCATCAACATTGAAAAGAAGCAGCAAGGTGCTTAAGGGTAACTCCAAGGATGAAAATGATCACAGTTGCAATGGAAAAATACTGGTTTGCATTTCTTACGGTTTAGCCTTTTTAAAATTGCTGTAACTACTTAGAAAAGACCACAGCTGAGGGAGTGATATTATCTTTTATTAAATCAATTGATACAGCTTGAAAAACTAGACTATCTTTCAGGCATATATGCCTGGTATTTTTAACTCGTTAACTGACTAACCCAGTGAGGAACCTTCCTTAATGGCTCCCCATCTTCCTGGACCCATACATATTAAGTAAGAATGTATTTACAGCTTTCGTCAGCAATACCTTCTATCTATATGCCAGGTTATGAGGTAGTAACTTACAACATACTGGATCAAAAGATGCATGACAGTGGGTATTTTAGGCTCCCTTTTATTCCCACAGGAACTAAGTTCAGAAAACTGATTTTTATTGTCAGAAATATAGTTCTCCTTTTAGAAGTTCCAGTCACTACAGCAAGCAAAGATACAGAAAAGTTACCAAACTAAGTGTATAGTGGAAATGCCTCACAATGCCAAAACTGAAAGGGGGGGAATCAACTTTACTAACACAGCTTATATATATTACTAACCAATATTTTTAAGTATCTATTTTTCACATTAAAGCAACAGATAAGCTTACCCATGTAAGAGTACAGTCATTTCTAATACATCCATTATTTTTTCCACATGATACTCAGCAAGACTGTGCTTCCTACTATTTTACTACACCATCATTTTGTCTAATATAATCATATTTTATTCTTCTGGGTCTTCCTCCAAAAGCACTGGGCATACAATGCATGAAAACCACAAATTTCAGCAACTACAGTTTCAGCAAGGTAACCTTGGGTAAATCTAACAAAGATTTCTTATTCAGAAAAACAAAAGCTACCAAAGGATACAAAGGTTGGCTGATGTTACTTTTTTAGGCTGCCTTACATAACAGGATATTGTATTTAAGATGTATGTCACTGCTCGCCCTTACACATGGTTTTTTTGAAGCTCACGGTTTATCATTTTATGCAGCATTTAGTTAAAATTAAATATTTAATACTGAGGCTGTTCTATGATGCAAGCACAGCTAAAATGAAAGGCCTCTGTGGCTGCAGTGACCAGATTTCAAATGCAGGTAGATCAATAAAAAAAAAAAATAAAAAACAAACCAAACTCAAGTACAGCCTCCATGTGTGAGTAGAATGGTTTATAATAGCTTGCAAATGACTATGTGCTTGCTGTAACCAGCTGTTCTTAAATTATGAATATGCAACCAATTCATGTTAAAGCCAAATCCCAGCACTATTTCTACAGGGAAATCCCAGTAGTTTTTGCTTGTTCTACATGTTAGTTCTGTTAAGGATACAAATAGCAGTAAGCTTCAGAACAAATAGGACCAAACTATCGGCGTTTCATGCACTAAGTCCATTATCACAGCAGGGCTTGTCAATCTCTAGAACTTTCCTATAACAGCTCAGGCAATACAACAATGATCTCCCAGCCAAAAAAATAAAAATAAGATCTCCACAGCATACACGAAAGCCCCTCTGCCAAGCTAATGCTTTTTTGCTTCAGCCAATCAGATGGCCAGCCCTGACCTGCTTGAAGGCTTGCATCAAGCTTCAAACACTTAAAAACATCAATCATAAAAACAAAGACAAGACATTGAATTATACAGTATTAACCTCCAGGGTTTGCATACAAAGACCTTAGATTTATTTATGTCCTAGCACGTTAAGAGCTTCAGTACACTGTTCTTTACACCATACCGGCTGCCAATTTGATGAACCTCTCTGCCCTCAGCAGGAGTACGGTGTCTTTGATTAATGAGTGCATGCTTGTGGAAAAGTGTAAGAACATAAAATGGGGCAAAATCCACACGATTATGTCCCTACACATCCGATGGACCACTGCAATAATTTTTGTCAAACTGGTTTTCTTTTGTACAAGAAAAGACTGAGGGCTGAGGAAGGGGTTGTAGGGTTATTTTGCTGATTATATTTGGATACCACACATCACTATTCTAAAATAAGTATCTGACAAAATGCAATGCATTGTTTATTAAAGAATCTTTCAGCATTCAAAAAATATGAATTCATTAATAAAAATTTATTAATAAATAGGGTCACAATCCAAAAAAGTTAGCTATGTATTCAAAGTGAAGGAAAAAATACTCCCTAGAAGATTTCAATTATTAGCTTCTCGTCCAACAGTCTCACACCTGAGATTCAAGCTCAAGAACAGCTAGGCAGAGTACTTTGTGCCTTTAAATCACCATATTTAAAAAATATTTTAAAGAAAAGGTTACACTTCCTGTAATTTGCAAGAAAACACTGGTAGGGATCTCCATTATTCAAAAATTAAAATTCTTCATTAACCCTGCCAACAATTCCAGAGCAGAAGTGAGTTCTGTGTGAGGCTCCAAAAAGAAGGCAACATTATCTGACAGTCACTGCATTATTTTTAAACCTACCTTTTCCAAGGTTTTATACTGCAAACATTACCTGAGACAAGTATTTATTCTCAGCAGTCCGACTGATTTCAATGGGACCATTACTAATGTAAACAGTCCATCCGGTAGACCAATTTTTCAGATGGTGCTTTTACTTTTTTAGTAGTTTGAATTTTAAGGTTTTGTGTCATTCTTCCCTCAGGGGCTAGAAAAATCTCTGCAATCTCTTTTTGCCAACTACCAAGGCTTAACCCATTCAGCTCTTGACAATGCCTGACCTACATCAAGTGAAAAGAGAGTCTTAACGTTCTTTACACACAGAAAACAAGACATTCGGGAGGCCCTGATGGGTGTGAGTAGGAAGGCAATGGGAGAGATTTCACATTAATGGCAACAGGCATCATCCTTCTCAAAGAATGAAAGGGACACTGACAAGCCCAGCACATCTTTTTCAAGTCCTTACTTTCAGAGACTATCTCTGAGAGATATCTGTCACTAGGTAAGTTTTAAAAACATACACTTTCTTTGATAGTTGTCTTTTCCCCCCCTACCTGAAAAACATTCACATGAGAAGAAACTGGTATTAGGAATTTTGTCAAATGCATAAATTAATTCTGTTAAACTAAGCAGGGAAAAACCCTGTACCCTCCTTTCCTTGTCGCTACATTAAAAAACTGAAACAAGCCTAAGACTTCCTTACTCTCATAAAGTGTTTCCTTCACCTAGTGGTCTCATGAAGTGCTAATACCGCAATAAAATAAATCACAATTTCTCCTCCCTCCCTCCAAAAAAAACCAAAAATTGAAACGATACTGTAAAATTAGTAAGGGGTTTTTTTGTTTGTTTTATTTCCACTTAAATCTCAAAGGAACTTCTGCATCAGACTTTGAAAAGTATATTGATTTTTTTCTTTTTAAGGAATGGCTTGAGACCATAGCATTATGGAACTGTAAATTTAGGGCAATAGAGAGATAAAAGAGTAAGCAAGAACTTAACACAGCTAATATGTGAAACTGTGTGCTAATTGGATTAAATGTTCTGCATATATTTTTTTAAACTTAAAATTGTATGATTAAGAAACAAAGTAACAGAAAAATACTGCATCTTGCTTGGCCCTTCTGCAGAGACTGGATGAGAAGGTGGTCCCAATTTCTTTTAATGACTATGTGCACTCAACTGACCTACTCGAGTAGCATTACTCTCTGCAAAGTAACAAACCACACATTTCAGTTCTCAAGGAAACATCTACCCAGCACACTACCGATTAAAGTCAGTGAAGACAGCTTTTCTTTCTACCTCTACCATAAGCCTCTTGTGATGTTTGTAAAAGACTAAATCCTTCTGTGCATCAGAGCCCTTATCTCTGTAACAGTGAAACTAATACATTCTCACCTTCATAAAAGTACTAAGAAACACAGATTTAAAAAATTAATGTGAACCTACTATTTTCCTTACGCAAATCTTCTGGTGACCCCTTGTTGATTTGTTTGTTGCTTTTTTCTTCCCCCTTTTTTTAAATAAAGAGGCAAAAATTAGGGGAGTGGGGTGGGGGAGGATCTATTTTCTCTAATCTTACTAATACAGTATCCTTGTTTCTGTTCCTCATCAGTAAAGAGTAAGCAGGGAAGAACTCCCAACCCCTACGACTCACTTAAAACAAAGATGCACTTTCATTTTACCATTACACATAAAGAATACAATAAAAATAGTTTCAAAGTAAAAACATAGCAGTATAACAAAAAATTTTTAAAAAGCATAAATGTCAGTCACAAAGAGGATGTTTCATTTCCTTCTTTGATGCAGTGGGGAAGATCATCTGTACCTAAATTTTGAATTCTGCATAATATTATCTTCACCACAAACTTCCAACTTCTTTAAAATATGTTGACCAACACATACTTACTACATTTTGTTAATGTTCAGGACATTGTAAACTATCCAACAACCACAAAAACCACTGCTGTCCTTAGACACTGATGTCAGTGTTTCTTCTGATGACAATTTACGCTCACAAACTAGTTTATAATGTGGTATGACATAATTTACTGAATGTACTGTAGTAAAACAAAATTAAAAGTAAAACCACATTTGGGAGAAAACTGGTATGTAGATGTGGGAATCTTCGTTGGGCCAAATTATCTAAGTGATGAAAACACAAAGTACCTGTAAACTTCTAATCTTCTGTAATCTTCTATTAGAATAAAGTTTGCTGAATTAAAAAAAAAAAAAAAACAAAAAACACCTATTTGGTTTTATTTCAACGGGGGGGAGATCACAGTGAAGCAATTTGAACTGTGGGATGCCCTTCCTGTGTCGGGGGGGGGGGGGGGGGGGGGGGGGGAAGGGG
>NW_010972702.1:107404-110583 GCF_000737465.1 Haliaeetus leucocephalus | reverse complement strand
GCTGGGGGTGGGGGGGGGGGGGGGGGGGTCGGTGTAGCAAATGGCATTTTTAGTTGTGTTAAATCTACCTCCCAACAGCTAAAATCTCTTAATCCCAAATATGCCATTATAAGAATATTGTAAAACTAAAAGTGGTCAAGTACTAATGCCTCCTTTCCCTAATTCAAGATGAGACAGAGCACAAACTTCCTTTTCTTTGCAACTGTGATATTCCACATCTTGTGTAGGAACAGAAAAGTAGCAACAAAGACATTAACAATTGCAGTTCAAGCTGGGAGTGACTGTTCTGTTTCAATTCAATGACACCACTAATGGCTTCTTAGCAGTTCCATGAAATCAACCAGCTGTCAAGTCGACGCATCAGAAGGAACAGTTATGCACTCCCATAAGAAAAAGCAACACATCAGGATGTTTTGCAAAACATCTGCTCCTTTACACTGCAGTTCTATAATAGATATGCAAACAAAGAAAACGAGAAAAAGGGCAGCAGGACCTAAAAAGAAAGACTTCCATTACTTTCTTATTTGCATTCTCAGTGTCTCCCAAAGAAACAAAAAATTCAGTCTTGTAGCACTTTCTTCCTATCGTAAGGTCAGTATAAAGATTAAACAAATCTACTGCAGTGGTCAACCAGTGCTTATTCCCTCCATAATATAAAAATACTGCTAATTTGTCTTTTGAAAATGAAAAGCATCTTATTACATGTTCATGAAAATCAACTACTCACCAAAAGGTACAAAGCATGTATTTAGTTATCTTCCCCATAACACTATTCAAATAATTTTACAATGTTATTGACAACTTGTAATAATCTGCAAGAATGAATCTTAAAAACAATTACTTTTTGTGGGAACACTGACTTGTAAGGAACCCAGCACAGTGGTATTTAGTTTAAAAAAAATTAGGATGAGAAATACCAATACCACAATTCTAGTTTATTTTCCTTATAGTAATTAATTATAATAATTTCATTATAATAATATACATTAGTCACAAAACCTTATTTTGTGCCATTCAGAACAGACTGTGGGTCAGTAATGAAAAAGGAACATTGCCTGATCCTCTGAAGAAACATTTTTTTTTACTCTCCAGAGAGTTCTATTCATGAAAAACTTCATCATAACCTGATATTAATACTCCATTGCTTGCAAGGAATTGGTACCATCTATGATTAAACAAATATCCCCTGCTTGAAGTGAATATAAGATTTCTTGAACATCAAAGAGATCCCTTAACAACTCCTAATGCTTCCTCTATACACACTTAACAAAAATTACCTTGGCTACCATTTTCTTAGTATTATGTAGTTTATTGATTTTGCAGCATTGTGACAAAATGTGTACGTAGTTTATTATAGGTATGAGAAATGAAGTATACTATCATTTTCTGAAACTACTTATCCTCTCTTGCTCACCATTTATAATCTGTCAAATCTTCTAGACCTTTGTGGCATGTGTAATTTAGAACCATCTGTTGTACATGCTTTCAAGTATTTAAACATTTTCATCTACCTAATACTCACATAGCTTGCAAATACTCAATTCAACCACACTTTCTGATGCATTTAAAAAAAAAAAAACCACAAACTCATACACACACACACACACACCCCCATCGACGTAAGTATCTGACGTTTGTCCAACATAACCTTAAGGACACTTTAGGTACATCATTCAATATGACTTGGATAGAAAAAAAAGTCTTGATGTACTAAGAGCTATTCCTATTACTTTATATGTTAACTGTTGTCAATGTTTTCCCAACCCTGAAGACAAAGAAAATGCAAATTAAATACAGGCAGTTTCATGTTCTCATTAGTGTGACTGTAAACATGCAGCAAGTAAGACGAGTATAAGAAAAAGAATGGAAAAAAGAACTTTACTTACAATAGTTATTTCTTATCAAGTACCTTGTGCTTCACTAAGTCATATCATGTGACCAGAAAAACTTTTATGATATTTAAAAAAAAAAAGGTGCAATTGAGAAGTAAATTAACAGAACAGTACCGTTTATTGTTTCCCTCTTCACAAAAGCTGACATAGAGCTTATAGCCAGAAGAGATTTTTTTTTTTTAAATGAGTTTAGCATAGTAACTACGTTTTGCCACCCACGTTATATAGTATCTGGAACATAACCCAAACTACATGTAACATATATACAGGTACTCTCCAAGCGGAACCTTTTAACAATATATCTTAGCAAGTCTGTTGATTCCAAATATGCCCCCCAAATCTGTCATTTAAAAATGGAACAACTGCGTATTTCCATGTTCCTCATCCCAAGTAGAAACCGTTTATTCCTCAGGGAAGATTCTGTACCAACTATTTCACATCAGATTACTACTTTCACATCAGATTACTACTTTCTGTAAACAAAAATAATGCAAATCCCCAGATGATTCGTTATTTAACATAAGAACTTTGGAATGTTTTTTTAAACAACCAAACAGTTAAGCTAGCACTGCGCATTAAATACTAAAGGCCAGGACATACCCAAAAAAAAAAAAAAAAAAAAAAAAAAAGGGGGGGGGCGGAATAACCCGAAAGCACAATTATCTCTCTACTTGTTACAAAACTAGACACCAGATAAAGAAGCGTATTCTTTATGTTCCCTGAACGTGCAGCCTCAGCTAGGAACCTTTCTCTTTAAAGTGCGGTTTACAACACGCTAGATCAGGAATTCCGGGGGAAAGCACACACTCTTGGAAAAATTCCTCTTAAACTTTACATGACGTCACTGTCTGTCCCTGTAACATTTCCTAAACTTTGAGCCTAATCCAAAAGGACTTTCAGGATTTCCACTCGTTCCCTCCTAAAAGCGACGGACAGACTTGGGAATAAAAATTTGCCCAAGATGGCGAAAGGCTCGTTGTTTAGAGGACAGAAAAATGGAGGATATTGTAATATACACAAAGGGATAAATTTCAACAACTCGGCCCGGGGCTGCAGCTGCTTGTTTCTCTTTATAAGGAAGCAACGCGCACAAAAGATAAAGGCAGAGGGGCCCGCAGCGAGCCGGGTGCGCGGAACGGCGCCCGCTCCCGGCCCAGCCTGCCCCACGCCCCGCCGCCCTGCTAGCGCTACACCGCGGAGTGAGGTAACACCTACGCACCCGCGCAAAGGTAGGCGGAGGCCGGGGGACGCCCGTGAAGAGGCCGAGCCCGCTCCCGCCGCCTCCCC
>NW_010972702.1:101943-107221 GCF_000737465.1 Haliaeetus leucocephalus | reverse complement strand
GGCGCAGTGCCGGCCGCTCCGTGCCCCTCGCCGCCGCGCCAGACTGAGACGATCCCTCCTCAAGGTTTATTCAGCTTCAGCAACCAAAAGTGACGTCAGCCAGCCCAGCTCTCCTCTCTCCAACAATGCAAGTTGCTGTTAACACGACGGGAAAAAGAGCGAATTGTTTATCTCGCCCCAGCCCCGGTAATAAATGACCTATCAGCTCCTGAAAGGAGCAGGGGAGCGAGCTGCACTCCGCCTTCCCAAGCGCAGCCTTCGCACTCACGCTGTACAGTCGTTTTGCGCTCAGAAAAAAAGTTATGAACGGTTCTTCGTGTTTTTCAAGCAGCGACAAAAGAATGCAAGTCTGCGTGTGGTCATTTTTTTTAACGAAGACTTTATCGATCGGGGGAGAAACACGGTTGCCCACCTTAAGTACCTACATTAATTCTTACACTGCAGACTAAGTTCAGGTAAAAAACAAAAAATAATACAGCAACAAAGAATCTGTCATACAAACAATAGCCATCCGCTGAAAAGGAAAAAAAAAAAAAAGGCGACCCATTTCCGACAGAGGAGACATTTTAAAGAAGCCTAGCAAGTCAGAAATTCACAGTGGAAGCAACGTTCAACTTTTAGGCTCTAGAAGAACTAGACGAATTAAATTCAAGTAAAACAGGTAACAAGGGTGGGGGAATTAAAGTTATGGGGAAGTATTAAAATTCACCAGCTATTGACACAAGAATTAAAAAAAAAAAAACAGTACATCTTTTAAATACCAATCTTCTCGCCTTGCCTGAAACAACCTATACAGGTTATTTGCACAAAAAGTAAAAGCTGGGCTTCCCTACACCAACCCTTCAAACTACACACATGGTATCCTCCTCTTTTTTTCTTTCTTTGGCATAGTCTCAAACTCAGGCAGGGTTAAAGTACACTTCAAGAGCCAAAGGACTGCTCCCTACAAACCATAACACTGTAGATTTAAAGTTATACCACAGCGCAATGAAGAAAATCTAAGTGATTTCAGTATGAGCTAGTAAAAATCATACTTGCAGAATTCAAGAACGCATACAGCTTGTCAACCTTGTTAAATGCTACATGCAAGTATTTTAAAAATCAACATTATTTCTAAATAAAGCTGATCTCAGCATAAAGAAATATGCATATGTAGAAAGATGCCATTGTTTTCTGTTTCCTCTTCAGCCACTGGCTGTGATTTTAATTGTGCTGGAGGATCTTCATTAGTATTAACACATGGGGAGATTTCACAAAGCTGCTTCATTAGGAAAAAAAAAAAGCTTGGCAGACTAGCTCTTTTTGCATGCAATGAGAATGTCAGCCTTACCTCGGTCATTTGTAACATAATAAGTGCAAGCACAATGATTGCAATGCAGGAACGTTGGGGGAAGGGCAAAAATGCTGCCTAATACGGATATGAAAAAAGAAAGCTTCTCATTACACAGTAAAATGTATGCTAAAAATTAGTGAAGACCATGTCTCACGAGACTCATGCTAAATACATTAATGTGCTGGTATGTTTTTAATTATTATTTTTGTACTAGTTTATTTCATTCCCAGGATTCACATCCAGCAGCAAAGGTTTGCTAGCATTTATTGATTTTTTTTTTGTCCACCACATTCCCGGAATACAGATTTTAATCATTTCACTACACCACACTCAGTAATTTCATTAAAAACTGGAACCTTCCATCCCCAGAAAGGCATTTAATTTCAATGACACACAATTTCTTTTAGCAGCAAACTGCCTCAACAGTAAAAGCTGGCCTAAGGTTCAAATGCATAATTTAGTCCTGAGTTCTCCATGCTCTGCATTCCTTTGAAGCTATAATTTGACTAACTACCTAATAACTGTAATAAGGACAATGATTTCCTTATAATATGTTATTAACCCGTATTTAATTAACTCGGAGGCCAAGCTCTGTACATGTTTGATTGGGTCAGTACCTCTCTAACCTCAAAATTTACTAATAATGGTCTTGAAAAAAGAGTGTGGGATAAGAATGAGTATGGGTACAATAAATAGCTGTTTTGCTCAAAATGTTATGCATCAAAAACTCATGCATTTTCCAAGACAACAATATTGTCACTCAGGAGATAACAGGATTTTATAAGGGGAAACAAACAATGCATTTAGATAATTCACTATCAAATGTACTGCCTGTTACGTACATATTTAATATCTCTGCTTGTAACATTTAAAATAAATTCTAGTATCTATTATTATTATGACTACTCTAAATAACCATTCTAAATATATTTTCTGCTGTTAATAAGCCAAACCATAGTATCTTGTGAAAAATAAAGACGTGTATTTTTGGACAATGTTACGTAATCTTTGTTTCCTGTAATGCTCAGCAGGACAGAATTTAATCAACTTGAATAGAGAAGCACAGCCCCCAATACATACTTCTTCTCTTCACAAAGTTCAGTCAACTGTCCAAATTTAAACCACTGGGATATATCTGACATCAAAATATGAACAATATCATTCTCATTGCACTGAATATTAATTTGGTCTTCAGTCAACAATTTAAAATAGTTTTAGGTAACTACAGAGTATTTTATAGTCTACACCAAAATATGTTTAAAAAGTTATTGTTTTTCCATTGGTCACAAGCAAATCAGCTTTACTACTGCAAAACTTACTAAGGTTTTAAAAATGTATTAACAATTCCTTTGTTTTAATATGCTTATTCGACAGAAGCTGTTGTTAGTGGATGCTACCGATGCATTTAAAGTGATTAACTATTACATCAGAAGGGTTCCTAGCTTTCAAATTTGGCTGTTCTCCCCCAGGCATTATTAAAGCTGTAATTCTCAATTTAAAAAAATGTGAATTCAAACTGCAGCATGTATCCTACAAAAACAGGATTCTTGTTTCTTTTGCTTTCTTTGTATGATGAATTAATTACAAATATAGTCGGCCTTTGCATTCTTTTCAGGCTTGCAGTGTAAGTGCTATAAAAAAAACCCCAATATACCATGTCAGAGTATTGTTTTGTAGTTCCTTTTGTCTTTTTTCCTATGCTTATTGACTCTATCATTAATATTTCTCTAACTAGTTGCACCCACCAATGCACTCATAAACTTAATTGCTGAATTGGGAGAAAACAGAAATAAAATCAGGTAAGCTCCATATTTCCACACATGTAACCTTACACATTTGAATAATTATACTGATGTCACTAGGACCATTTACGTACCATACATAAATGTCTGGAAGGTCAAGCCCAAAATTCCTATGGGACTATGTAGGTGGAGTTCAGTGTAATGATCTCGCCAGAGGCAAAGCCAGTTTAAGAGGTTCCTACCCCTATTCACAGGTTTACAACCCTTCATTTGTAGCAATTCAGCTGTTTGTCGGGCTACACTCTAGGGTCAGTGAGTAAAGTTAAAACTCACACAAACATTTCCAGACTCTGATCTTGTAATATGGTCTATTCTAGGCAGACCTTCTTATCCACCTAAACAAACAAAAAGTCTTTGAAAGTGTTTTTAAAGACTATGCAGTATTCACTAGAGGCTAGAAACCATACTGTATACCTCCGTTAACAGATATCCTGGAGTAGTGCTTGCAAAGCATGTATTTTATTATTATAAAATCTATTAAGACAGATTTGACACACAGTAAGTACCAGCAGAAAGTTACCATCAAAGAAAAAATAACAAAGTTTTTGCAAGTTTAGTAGGACTAGTCATTCCTCTGATGAAGGGTAGACACAGTTAGCATTTAATGCATGCTAGTAATAAATAACCATAAAGGTCACTTTTCATTAAAAAAAATGAATAGATCATTCAATTCTGATGTGCAATCTATATTTTAAAACATTACATTCAAAAGTATAACAGTGTAAACCAGTTAAAACCACAGCCTTCTTCCTGAATTTACTCTGTGTTCAGGAGGTTAATTCTCGTCACAGATACTTGTCATCATTGCAGAGGTTATGCTACCACTCTCTGACGGCTATTTATACAAGTTAACATGTCTACGTACTCCTGGCTTTATGCTCTTACACTCCTGGGTTTACTATGTCATCCTAGAGTGGTCAAATGAGGGTCTACTTCTCCTCACTATAATGAAAGATGTTAGAGGTACAAAAGGCCAAGGAATCTTTAAAAGCACAAACATGTTTTTATACAATATAAAACAAATGTAATAGCTTTGCAACTGGATTGATGTGTTCAGCAAGTTGCTTCCATTAAGAAATGCTGTTTAACTGCTGAAAATCAGTATGTAGATAGCTTTTCTTCTAAAGCTTTGCAAGGGTGCTGAGGCAAATGAATCCCCAGAAGAACAGCCTGTTTGCAGAAAACACAGATTTGAAGTTAGATGATCTGAACAAGGGCCAAAATAAGAACTTCCAAAGGATGGGAAAGAATCTAGACTGCAACTTCACACTTACCATCAATGCCTAGAAATTTTCCCTAAGGAGCTTCTGCATCAGCCTATGTTACAGACAACTTAACCAAATACACTTAGAAAGTGCACTCCTCTTATCACACATCTCACTGTGAAAGAGACAAAATTAGCTCCAAGTTATTTTATTTTCCTTCAGTCCTCAATTATTAAATAGTACTTCTGCTCTTCTTAAAAGATAGAGAAATCTATGTTTTATTCTGCCAACCCCATTTTAGCACTCATACTCCAACTTTGCCTTCTATTGCTCCTCCAGCATCTCTTACACATCTTCTTCCATCTGAAAGCCCCAAATGTGAACAAATATTAACCAATTTAATCCCTAACAATAAGAAATGTCAGTTCCTTCTGAACAATTAAACTATTAACCCTTTGAAAGTAGACAGATAAAAAAATATTCTTCACTGTGTCCCCTCTATACTGGTATTCACATTCCATTTTACAGTTAAAATATATGGCTCTGTCTTGTACTCAGAACCAATGTTTGATTCTAAGTACTAGAATGCTTTCAATTGCAAGTTGTTCAGGCCAGATATCCAGGATGTAATTTTGATCCTTGGAATGAATGAAAAATGAGCTCATTTTAAATTTTTTTCAGTCAGGTAATAAAATACTTCTACATTAGAAAATACTTAGGTTACTTGTTTCTATTTGACTGGAGAAACAACAGCCTAACCAACAGTAATGTTAGCAATTAAGGTACTGAAAATCTTCTATTACCACGAGAGCACATTATGCTATCAATTATGCTATCAAAATTATGCTATCAATTATGCTATCAAAATATTTGCAAAATAAGGTGACCAAAAGAGATCCACAAAAAAAAAAAAATCGGGGGGGGGGGGGGAAGGGGGG
>NW_010972702.1:85742-101933 GCF_000737465.1 Haliaeetus leucocephalus | reverse complement strand
GGGGTGGGGGCGAGGGGGGGGGGGGGGGGGGCACGGACGGATGGACACAGAGAGGGACGGGGACGGGATGGGACAGGACAGGACTGGGTAGTGGTGGACAGGACGGGACTGGGGGGTGGTGGTGTATCCTTTTTTTCCTAAGTGTTTTATAAGAAATAAGACAGGAAAATACTAACTTGCAAATCCAGTTCATTTTTTATCTTCTTCCAAAAAATCAGATGCTTTTTGCTATATAGGCATATCTGGCATTTCCCCTTCCCTGTATAACTCTATGAAATACCTTATAAAATAGCTGGGTTAATTTTCTTTATGTCAATGAAGCTCTCTTTTTTCTGGACCAAAATTAAAGCTGAGTTTTCTCTGATCAAAGGATGTAGTGTGGGGTTTTTTTTCCTCCTGGTGCTTCTTTAACCAGGAGCATTCAAAAAAGCCCACCTCAAAATTTAGTGTGAATCTGTAGTAATTACACCCACAAGTGAAAAGAAGATCTTTCAGGGTGGAGTACAACAGCTGTTACACAGCAGACAAGACTACACAATAGTTTAGGACAGGAAGTGATAGCATCTCTTATTAAACTATAGCTAAGCAGGAAATAACCTTATGTAATTAGCCAGTTTGGAATATGGCCAGGTCACAAGGATTAAGAACTCTTGCAAAAAGTTCAGCACACTCTTTGTTAATTGTCCATGAACTTAATTTGAAAGTACAGCATATTACTACTGCATATAGAGTACAGTATGCACTGAAAGAAGCTATGACAAATTTTGTCAGTATATGCATATTCAGGTTGCACTTGGGCAATTAAAGATAAGTTACCTTTAGTGTAACTTTAAAGATAAAACTTTAAATAGTTTTATCCATAAAATACTACGCAGTTGCTTACCTTTAAAGCTACATCAAATTTATACATATTGTCTAGCTGGTTTTTAGTATATTAAAACAGAATAATAGAGAATTTCTTTTCAACACTCACCGATACTTTGACACAACAGAGATTTTTTAGTTGGTTGGTTGGTTGGTTGCGGTTTGGTGTTTTGTTTTTCTTTTTTTAAAGAGATGCATGCTGGCCAAATTTTATTTGATTAAGATCTCTGGTGCTTGCAAAACCTTTACTTTTGAGGCGCAAACTGTCTTTGCTTATACAATTCAGATTCTTAGGCTTCTAACTCTTCTCTTAGTCTATCCTTATTGTGTTTACAAATAATGTTGCTAAAGACATCATAAACACACTTGTATATTTTAAGAACTTGGTGATGCATCCATAAATAGAAAATATATGGAACAGAATAAGAAAACTGCAGGAAAGCTAACCTGGAGGGTAAGTTGGATGAATTTACAAAACCATGTTCATAAAGAAAAAAAACCCAACATCCTAAAATACCATTTATCCAATATACACGTGTATGTATGATCAAATTAACCCCTGGTACCTTTCAGTTACAAAAGCCTCTATTAACTAATTCTTCCCAGAAAATTATTTAACTTAATCTGACACTGTATCATTGCAGATAACTTCATTGATTTGATTAAATATGGCGGATACAATAACCAGTGAAGTAATTTAAGACAAAGCACGCAATATGTCAAAGTGCTCTGACTCATCTCTTGAGCCATTGGGATAATGGCTTTTCCAACAATACCATCAAGTGAAAGAAATACAGAGGATATGGGTCTAATGTCCAAAGAATGTCCTTAGCATAAGAGAATCAACCCTCTAGTATATTTCATTTTTTCCCTATATCATAAATGCTATTCTAGGTGAGAGCTAGATTCAATGGTAAATTATACAATGATCCTTAAAAGTTACATTTACTTGTTCTTTCTTCATTGCCTCACAAACAGTAACCCTTAAATTTGAAAACTGCTAATGATTATGTCCTTTTCATAGATAAGGATTGAGGTAGACAGAACTGAGAGCTGAAATCATAAGCTTGTGATTCTAAGTCCTACAAAGTTCCACCTTCCAAACACTAGCCAAAGAATTTTTAGGAAGAGTTTTGTACTAAGGTTAGTTGTACATGTTGGTAAAGAAATACACATTCCAGAAACTGATTGTTTTCTAGGAATTTGGTTTATAATAATACAGTTTGTAGAAGAGTTCAGAAGTATTCTTCCTGAATGCAATACTGACTATTGCCATTTTTTTTTAATGTTTATCCTATCTCCATGGCTTCAGAAACTCTTGCTAATGCGCTATTTCTTAATCAGAGCACATTTTCTGCATCATCAGTTTGATTTCTCAACTCTTCACACTCACTTAGAACCCTCAGAACACCATCACCATGCATGGCACAACATAACCCAAATACAGATCAGGCTTCTTTCAGGACTACAGAGTGCTGAACTACAGATCTAGAAATTACTGTTGCAGCTATCAGAACTTGAATATTTTTCAAAAGTGTTTCTGAAAGGATTGAAGCCTGTATTAAGGAAGTTTTACACTGTTTCGTACATCAAATAACTAGCATTTCTTGGTATGAAAGCAAGCATGAAAAGGACTTTTTCCTTACTACCAAAAATTCAAAACACCCTGGGTTTATTGTTAAATATTTGAGGGTATCTTAGGCAAACAATTGTAATGAAAAGCTACTTACTGTAACTAGAAAAGTAAAAAGCTGACATCCACATACTAATAACTCAAAACTTTCACAGTCTTGGCCTTCCTGCTGCTTTTCCCTTCTTCTTTTCCCCCACATTATACTAACTTCCTTAGTTGAAACTTAAAACTGTAGAAATTCATTACTATCCCCTACAGAGAGCTTTTGGCAAAGCTCTATGACAAAACCTTGCCTAAAGCACTTGCTGGCATGGTGAAACAACTAATCTGTGGTTCTTTGAAAGCACATAAGAATTTTCATAAGTGGGAAAAGTGTATCATATTTGAACTTTTTATGACTATAATAGATACTGTTCTCAAATTAAGCATGTCAATCCAAATTTTAGCTTCTAAAAATTAGTTTTCTGATCACATTTTGATCAAGGAAATCAGTAAAGATTCCTTTGATGCTTCTCATCATTATTTTTTAACATAAACAGAGAAATACTAAAAAAACAAAACAAAACAAAAACATTCCAAGTGTCTAGTCTTGAATTTCAACATTAAATCATACTCAGCAAATATAAATACAGCTGCATGACAGATAATATAAAAGATTGCATACATTCATAAAATGCAAGAGTTAAAAATAACCTCAATGCTTTCCCCAACGTTTTAAATAAGCTATATATACTAAATTCGATCTCCTTTTCTGTGGTACTTCAGCAGTTTAGCAAAAACTTTAAACAGCTATTAAAAAAAAGTTAAGAGCAAATAGTGGAATACCTGTAGAGTTAATTGCTAGACCCTGCAGCTTTTCTCTTGTTTTACCATGTTAATGGCCTTTGGCCCACATTGAGCCATGTTTTTGATTTCTAGCTGTTGAAGACAGCACACAAACTAGAGCCAGCCTGGGTTTTCACAGTCCTACACCAGCACACGTGAAGCATCAAGCCAAGGAGCATCTCAGTACCTTCATTACCCCGGAAGGCCCAAGGCTGTCTCCCAGTTGTCCACCTCTTCCCTTATGCTCATGCGTATCCAAACAAGGCCTGCTGTAAGCTGATATAAAATAACGTGAGTTTCATCTAGTTAGCAACATAAGAAAACGGGGCCCTCGCTGCACCTCGCACCCATGGCACGGCTCTCACACACCTGCAGTGCAGTGTGGCCCTCGCACGGCAGCCTTCGCACAGTGGCCCTCCATGGTGGCCCTTGCATGGCGGCCTTCGCACGGCGGCCCTTGCCTGCCCCCTCACCCTCACAGCACGCACTTGGACCTCCCCCCCTGCCAGGTACAGCACAGAGTCCTGCTGAGGGAGTGGGGTGGCAGGGCAGAGCTGCCTGCATGCTGATTGGCCATCCAGTAACATTCATGGTGATTGGCCCAACTTAGTCTAAAGCCAGGCAGCCCTACTGGCCTGCCTGGCTGTGAGAAGGGAGGCACAGCCTTGCCTTCTGACTGTATGGTGTGGCACAGCGGCAAAAGTGACAGACAGCTCCAGACTGAACTCACCCTTGCTTTTCTGCAGTTTGTGTTCCCAATACCAGACCAGCCTCTGAGTACCTGAAAACACTTGGATCTAGGTCCCACCGCAGTTATTAAACCGTATCTCTGCTTGAAGTTGGGTTTTACTGGTGTAAGATCAACTGGAGGTGACCTCATGTACAACTGGAGTAGTTTATTGCACAATTTTCTCACCTACCTCAGTCATTGGCAAGGATTCTTCCAAATACAGTGAAATCCAGTTTATGTTCCTTTGTTTAAAATGTGTGCAGGTGTCAAATAGGGTGGTGCTTCTGAATGAGTCAGTTTATGTACACAAAAGGTGTTAGGCAACAGCAAGTTAAATGTTGAGTGTAAAATATGTGAATGTTTAGAGTAGGCAAGAGCGTATTTGCACACAGAGGAATCAAGGTAGACAATGGGGGAAGGAGTAGCCATCAACACACAGTTCAGATGGAAAACAAAAGACTCTGTTATTTCATTTTTCAAAGCATTTACACATACAGGTGAATAGGTGTACTTGCTTCTTAAAAGACTATGTCTTTTATGAAAGGACTATGAAAAAGCTAGACTAGGCCTATTTATTAACCTTTTTTTCACTGCTAGACATAGCCCTAGCATGGAACTCTACTGTAAAAGCACTGAGGGTAATGGCAGAAACTCTTCTCAATCTCTTATTATCGGTATACGAACAAGAGGCTAGGGAAGCGTTTTTTAACATTTTGGGGCAAATATATAAGGTTCAACTTGAAAGGAGATGTGTATTTGGGTATAGATGCAGTCTGAATTATGAAGCCAAGAACCCTGAGCTTTGACACAGTCAGCGTAACCACAATCAATATAAAGGTAATAATAATGCCTCTGGACTAGTCATGAGTGCAAGTCTTAAATTTTACAGGAAAAAAAACAAGCCAGTTTTGGACTTTTTTCTCTCAATACAGATAGAAAGAGAGGAATAATTCTTCCCATGACATACCAATGTGGAAATTGAATGAAGAGTTCCAATGACAAAGAATTATAAAAAAGGCTTGCTCTCTATTAGACATATTATCTGCTGTCAAAAATCGGTGTTGGTAGTAGAGGCAGTTCAACAAGTTTGTCCAGTATTGAACGTTGTTTAAGAGTAAGGACAAACTGCCAGCAACAGGCAATTTTCCCATTGCAGACTAACCTCAAATGATATCATTCTGTATGCTTCAGTGCACATAGAAGACAGCCAAGAAATCTATAGATACTGATGACTGCAAGAGAGAAGATCAAGGTAAATCTCAGACAACCTTAATAGCTAACCTTAATAGTATCATCATAGTGCTACTGTCAAGAGATCTAGATGCTAGCAAGGAAACTTCTAGCAAAGAATTCCTGTACTTATATTTGAAACCTATGACTAAGCAAGTCCCAAATATTCTGCCTTTTCCTCCATTGGGCATTTATTAAGAAAATGTGTTTACTAAGCACATGCTGAATTTCTGAACCCATTCTTACCAAGCACTCATTTTCCATTTTACAGGGTACAAAAGGGTATGCTTCTGCTCTAAGACCTTGAGCTATGCATTGTTTTTTACTAATATTTTTCCATTTACTCTACTGAAGAGTTCAGATAAAAATAGGGGGGGTTATTTTCCCCAATGTCAAATCTATTAGTTCAGTTCTCTGAGCCATCCTAACTTCCACCAATTGGTCTCAAGTCAAATAAATTGACTAAAGTAATCTGAGTTTTGATTTCTTTTCTCTACTTTTGCTGCATATTACTAATTGTATTGATTGATACTATGTCCTTTCATAAAAGTCTGAGTTCTCTAAGCACACCAGCAGGTATTTACTACTAGCTATTACATTACCTCTTAAGGTTGTCTGAGACTTACTTTGATATTCTCTCTTGCAGTCAACAGCATTTATAGATTTCTTGGCTGTCTCCTATGTGCAATGAAATATATGGAATAAAAATAAATAGAGGAGCAGGTTCCTTGGTCTAACAAGCCTAAGCTTCATACACAATTTGAGGAAGTTGAAAAGTGAGGCTTTTTGCTCTCAAGTTCAGATGCTAGTTGGATTTCAACTAGGGCTAGGTTGAAAGCACAGCACAACTAGCCCACTAATAACAAGTTAGGTTTTGAAGGGCTGGCTTGATGCAGTCAGCCCTGGAAATTATCTCTTCCACACCTGCCCATATGTTCTTAATTTGAGTGGACTACAAAAGGTGTCCACGAGATCCCTTTCAATCTGGTCTATTCTAAGTGCAGCTATGCTGCCTTCACATTCTGTAGCTTCATTTATATATTTACATATTAGGATGTATGCAGAATAATAAGTGCAACTGTCCATCATCTTTTGAGTTGTTCTTTTTTTTTGACCTAAGAAAGTAAAAATTCCAAATACCCCTTTTTCATGGATGCTGGAAAATCCACACCAGAGGACAGTACCAGGGTTTGCTCATATGCACAAGAGCTTCATCACAAAAGACAACTATATACCAATGTGTATGTCTTTAATAACACTCCAGTGCAATAGAGATTTTGATGGCCAAGGAAGAAGTGTCTGCATTCCTAAATCCTGAGTGGCAGCTGTAAATTAAGAAAGAAAGAACAGACTTTTGCAGAGCAGCAGTGAGAACTGACAGCTTTGATTCCTATTCCTCTGGTTGAATTTTTTCAGTAAACTGAATAGACAAAGATCTCAGATTTAGCTTCCTGTCAGGGACTACAAAGTTGACAGCTGTTAAATGTCAATCACCTATGAGCTGAGCCGGCCTAAGGACTGAAAATTTACATATATTGTAGAAATAATCTTGTACCTCTTCATTGGCCCTACATTTTGCTGTTATATAAAAAAAATATTGTCAAGACAGCAAAGACTAGCTCTCTGAGTTAAGAACAAGCAGAACTAAAGCTGCATGTGTAACATCAGTTTGGCCTCCTTGTGCTCATGAGCTTATTATGCTAGTGTGGTTTGGTGGGGTATCAGGGCTGTACACAAAGGAGACAGTTGTCTATTGAATTCCTGACTCATTTGCTGCGGAAGTTGGAGCACAGCATTAATGAAATATTGAGTTGTTGGTCTTTAAGTTAAGGAGAATGAACACCACACAGGAGAGCAGGCTTTCTATCTCTATGTCTGACATGAAATGTTTTTTCTTAAACTGAATTTTCAGAGCTGGTCAGTAATTAATCTTCATTACCTAAATATGCAGTTTGACCACCTGTTTTCTGAAAGTACAGTATATAAATTGCAGTATATTCACAACTGCAATTGACATAAATTTAGAGCTGTTGTTTGAGCAAAGATCTTCACAAAACACAGGTGCTTGATCTGAGTATCCAAACTGGTCAAGCAAAGTTAGCAGATATGCCACATATGAAAAATTAGAGAATCATTCATAATACATACAAACTGGTATGACAGATCAGGACTAATTATTCCAGAATAAGCTGTCACCTAAACAAGGTCTCATGCATGGCCTAATCACCATACTGTAAAGAATCTGCTTTAAATTCATGTTTGCTTTTGTTCCAGATTAATTTTCACCTGTAAAAAAGTCATTACTTACAGCCTGCTTCTTGCCTTTGAATTAATAAATTCCTCATGTGCCTTTCTAGTCTGTGCATTGCTACAGTACAAGAAGTAGATGCTTGTTGTCCTTCTTTATTTTGTACACACAAGCAATTGTCGACATCATCTGGCTTTGTAGTTTGACTTCAGTTGCTTTCAAACAGGGCAATTGATTTACAGTCAATGCAGTAACAGACATATGAAGACTTGTTTAAAATATCTCCTTGTAATCTGATGTGTATTGCCATTGCTAAAATTACACAGCAGCAATTTGAGACCTATGACTGGAGAGGTAGTTTCATTAAAGATTCCTGCTCTCGGAATACTGGCATTTCTGACAGAATTATTTCACTCACGCATCTCAATACAAAGGTGATTTTTATTACTGTTGATTTGTAAGTGTGGCAAATTAAATAAAAAATATTTTCTCAAAGTCCTTACTTTGTGAAAAAGGTGGCAAATCTATTTTATTTTGTCACTAACTTCAGGAGTATTTTTGCCTCCATAAATAAAACATCTGGTTTTCCATAAGCTTAGTTCTCATTTACAAATCCAACTTGTTCAAGGAAACTGAATTAAAAAATAGAGATTTTAATCTAAAAACTATGTAATAACCCATGCATTGACTTCATATCCTACCTCCTATTAACCTTTTGTTAACTACAGAAAAAGCTGTAATATGGCATTCTGGAAGAAGGAAAGGAAACTAGGCTTTTCTAGTTCCACTAGTTATAGAGCTATTTTAATTTGTGTTTATTGGTGTTGTTAAAGCAAAACTGTTCACCTGAATATTTATGTTTGCACAAAACACAAGTTTTCAGTGAACAGAAGAATCAGGAAAGCATTATTTCTATGGATTTTTGTCCTTTGACTCCTCTTTTACCACAGTACTCCAGTTTATCCCAAGATCTCTTTCCAGGGCAGGAGACAACACATGTTACAATAATGTAAATCCATGTAAGTGTTGACAGGCCAGTAGGTTTGTTCCAACCAGAACATACAGCGTGTGCATCCTGCCACTCTTTTCCTCTCTGAAAGTATTATTTCATATTAGTCTTCTTCATGCCTGGAAAGATCCAGCCACTGAGACCTCCAGTAAGTTTTCTTGCTGTTTGCTTTTACTGCTTTCCCATGATCTTCACGGAGCATCTCTGTCTCAGCAAGCAACTTCTCCTCCTGTCTGTTCAGGCTCAGATTTAGAAATCTCTGCTCCCATGCACCCTGGGTTTATCACTGAAATGGCTACTATTATTTTGGCATTCACCTCTGTACAGCCACTGATTTTCAGAAAACTTGCAGGAACACAGTTATCTTTGAGATTTCTATCCATCTTTCAAAATGTGTTGAAATTGGTCAGGACATTGAATGCTGTGACTGACAGGGCATTTGTATGAGTCTCATTTCCTTGGGAAAGAACACTAGAATTGTATCTCCCAGCCATGCTGGTAAGAGCATTGTAGCCTGTGTAGGGGTCAAAGTAGCTCTGCTTACAGGGTAAGCAGAGATAGATACTCATCCCCTTTGAGAACACACCTCCATTATCATCTATCCATCAGGCCCAGGCACATCCACTCCTGAAATTTTACAGGAAGTCTCTAACAAAACACTGGAATTTATGTATGGTAATTGTTTACATTAGACAGATATGTATGAAAGAAGAAGCAACCGGTAAATGACTTACAGTTATTCCTGTCTTTTTCAAGTCCAAAAGAAGGTGATAACCAGGAATGGCAGAGGAGCTGAAAGTGAACCTCACTGGAAAGGCAGCAGGAGGCAGCTGAAAGGAAGAAGGCATGCAAAACTACACAGGTATTTGGGGGAGTATGGGTTTCTGACAGCTGCAAAAGATACTTCTCAATATAAACAGAGCCATGTTGGGGGGGGGAGGAGGAATGAATGACTTAGGGCTATGAAAAAGGACTCTCTATCAAAATTTGTTTCAAATAAATTTTTAAGATTGACTCTGATCTTCACCTGAAGTTAATCTTCTAAGCAGGAGCCGAAGCCTGCCAAGATGTGCTTTGACACAGCGCACTCAGACTGGCTCAGTATTTAAAACTAAGCAGGTACATTGTCTTCAGACAAGACTCAGGTGTAAGACTCTTTTGGCAATCTTCTAGACAAGGCAAACAATTGCCACACACACATTCGTTAATAGTTTCAGAAAGATTTCATTTTAAGTAAGTAAATGGTAAGAAGGTAGCAGCTGATGCCAGGCATTCACGTGTTTTCCAGCAGTATAAGATTAGCTCTTTTGCCGGGGCCTTAATGGCTGCTTATGGTTGACTGCAGACTCCTCCGAGAATGTGTATATATTGCTATCTGTATTTTTTTATTGCAGAGGACTGGAGAAGATGCTGTGATAAATATAATTTTTTAATAAATAGAATAGTAACAACTAATCAGTATAAATAAATAACAAAAATAAAAAAGAAAATAATTAAAAGAAAATAATAAATAAAAACATTAAATAAAACTAAAATAAAAAATAAAAATAAGTTATACAAATAAATAAAAAATTAATAAATTTTAAGTACAAAATGGAGGACATTTCCTCAAAATAATATGACTCAACTTTCTGCATTATTCCTGTACTCTCTTCCATTAGCTTTGTTTCCACATGATAAGGACGCAAGTTTCTCATGTTTGTTTGTTCCTTTTACTTTGACAATAATGATGGTTTCTCATGAGTCTTGGGTTGCTGGCTCTAACAGGATACTCCTTTTTCTCATTATCAACTGCCAGTGGAAAGAAGCATATATTTGGCAAAAGTGGGCAAAAAAGTAAAATAAATAGTTGGTCCAGAATAATGTTAAAAAAACTACCCCACTTCATATTTGGAGGACTCCCAAATCAGTCGCTACGTATACACAACATAGAGGAAGCAAAGAACACAGAGAACCAATTTTACTAACTTCGGAAAGAGATGTACAACAGAAGTTGGGTGGAATAAGTAGACTATCATGAAGTGAATTACTGTATTAGTGGTTAATTTTTCCCTTTGTCATAAGTTACCTTTTCCTCCATCATTCAGAAGCAATCCTGACACATAGTAAGCACCATAAGCATTAGCCTTCTACAGGCAGTCAACTTACCTCACACTGCATGACTTCTTTCCAAATGCTGTATCAGGCAAAACTGCCACATGTAAAGACAGGTGGAGGTGAGCACAGAAAGCCCCACTGATGGTTTTAGGGATCATTGTCACCGATATCTCAGTCCAGGATAATAACCACCCATCTGATGAAAAGACACTGCAGAAAGCACCAAGCCTATTACTAAACAAATCTTTGGAAAGCCACAGTATAACCTTTATTTTAGTCTTAGACAGAAAACAGCTATTTGGATTCTTGGAAAGCACTTAATATTATGCCAGTCAAATAGGCACCTGTGAGCCGAAGGCTTTGAACATCAGTTTTATCTGGACTTTTAAAAATCCTGTATGAATCTTCAGATGGCTCTAGACTTTTAAAAGTCAGTACACCATGGGACGGAGCATAGTTCTAGACTTTTAAAAGTCTAGAACTGCTGCCTAAATGATTTCTGACAAAATTGCTGGAAGGGTGTAATATGCAAGCTCAGTTCTCCTATTCTGGTCATTTGAGGGTTTTCCTCTTTCTTTTTTTTTTTTTTTTTAAGGTCAGTAACTATTTGGGTTCAAGACCATAATTAATGTTAATTGCATATATTTGTTTTGGGTAATTGCTTGGATGACTGTTTATCATAAAGTAAACATTAACCTTAACTAGTTAATGTAGAGCTGACAATAATAAATGCAGGCTGATTATTTTAAAGGAGTACTGTATTTGTTTTTACCTCTCACTTGCAGCTCATAGAGCTTGGTGATGGAACTAAAATCATGTGTTTTCTTTTTCCCTGCATTATATCTTCATATGAAACTGCCAGTCATGCTTACTTATTAAGGCAAACAAAAGGACCTATGGTTTTGATATCAAATAAAAGATATTAAGTGATTTAACTAATTCCATGAATGTGCCTTGCATTATGAGAAATTATGAGTATTTCTTACCATATTTGTTCTTTATCTTATTAAGTGACAACAATGCAGAGGCTAAATGTGACCTTCCAAACAAAACACATTCTAAATTTAATTATGTCAAGTGTAATCACAGGAATCTAAATATCCTAGCATAAGTATATTATAATTCTGCACAGTAAATAGAAGTAGACCAAGTTATGTTATAAAAAATTCAAGCTATAAGCTTTCTTTTTGTCAGACCCTTATTTTGCTCTCCACAGCTAGATTCAAATCCAGGGTTTTTAACTTCACAGATAAGCAATAATCCATAATTCAATCCACTCTTCCTCAAATGCAAATATTTTTCTTACTGGATCTACATTATTTAAATTCCAGACAATATTACTTGTTCAGCAATATGCTAAACTCTTATTAGAGCCTCAGCTAAGAAGACAGATGATCTTGAAGATGAAACAGGAGGCAGTTAAAAAATCCATGACTGATTTCAAATCTGACCAATGCTTAATTGATTGAGACTCAGAAGGCAAAAAGAAAATAACATCAATCTTTATGATTGTAACTGAGTAGAAAGGCTCTAATATATTATAAAAAGAATCATTAACATTGATAATGACATATAAACAAGACTGGTGTTTTTGCATGCAGTTACATGGATGCGAACCTTATTTGCAAGGGAGACAAAGAAAAGGAGCAAATTTATTAGAAGATGCAATGGATGTGCTCAAAAATTAAAGAGGATAACTTATCCCCAGAATATACACTCAGCCATTTCAGTGATGTAATAAGTGACCTTGTCTGTCTCACATTACATTGAAAAAGTACGCATAAATTACACAACAAAGCAGCATAATGTCTTGCAACAAAGCAATTTCTCAAAGGGTATTTAAAAGCAGTTTGAGAGCATTAGGATTGGGGTGGTACAGTTTGTCCTGCTGTGTGGTCTTGCCCCTCTTTGTATGTACATCACTGGGATACAGTTAATCAATAAGAATTCAGTTATAAAATTGCTTCAATGTGTAGCTTTCCAGAGCAAGTTCTACTCATCTGAATGGTTTTCCTCACAAGAGAAAAAAAGAAATAAGAAGAGTACATCAAAATCAGTTTTTACTGCAGCACAAGGTTTCTGATTTCACCAGTCAGTGTTACTGTGTCAACTGGTGCTAATAAACTATTACAACAAAGGGGAAAAAACCATGCTGCATCAGTGAGGAAAATGAATACTGAGACACAAAAAGGAAAAAAAAAAAAAGCACAACATCATATTGTGTGATTACACAATAGAGTCATTGAGCCTGGAGTATGTTTTAGAAACCTTTTTCTACCTACACATGGGATTTCATATTTTAAGGTAAATAAATTATTATGAAAACCTTATTGCTGTTTTGTTAGTGTACTATCGCTTGCTTTATTTCCTGGAGATTATGTTTTTGGCAGTGTATAGTTCCAGTGAAACCCTAACAAATCTAACAAATATCACCAATACAATATTGTTTACAACCCCACCTAGCGGTCTTAAACTTAAAAATTTCCAATGGATTCTTGTAGTTGACAGCCTGTAGGTTTAGAACTCCTTATTTGTTTCTGGCTATATTCTTATTTTTATACCTGAAAATTCAGTTAAAAACTAAATACATTTTATTTACCCAGGCTTTATAGTATCTCTATTACACCAGTATTTATTTTACAGATATTTAGCAATTTTCATCCTGAAGAGTCAAAATATTTTATAACTGCAACATAACAAGCCAAGATACAAACTGTATATAGGGATCCTCTCACTCAGGGCTAACTGAATCCATTCTTGAAGTGGAACTCAACATCTATTTGACAATATATGGCAGCCTTTCAGGCCATTTAAAACAAAGAGGAATAGCGTTAAATCTGAAACTGCAAAAAGAAAGAGACTCATACTTCCCAAATGAGGATATAAGGAGTACACAAGTATCAATATTTTAGCTCTTGCAAATAATGACCTAGAATATGTAATTACAAATGCTGAGGATCTTAATTTTATATCTAAACTAAGAAACAAATAGCCTATCACCTGTAGAAGAACACTGTCCCCCATTACAGTACAGGACATTTGTACTTAAGTTACTCAGAGGAAAGGGTGCCATCTGCTGAATTGCCAATGTACAAAAGCAATTTACTTCCCAGGATAACCTGAGAAAGAGAATCTTATATTTAGAAATCCTTAAGCACTTGCATCTTAACCATCTTTACATTGGCCTCCTGTGCATATGGATTAGGATTCAGTCTTTAAATACATGATGAACTTTTGCTGAGACCATCTTTTTTTTTTTTCTTTCTGCATTAGAACAGCAGCTATTTCAATAAGATCCAACGGGTCATTACAGCTTATGTGTGCTTCATGGTACAGATAATACAGAAGAAGGCATTGACTAAGGCCTCATGGACCATATATGTAGTGTCAATAAGGCATGAGAAATACATGCAGTACAAAACTATAATTCTTAGAAAGGGAAGAAAATATAATAAATCTGCAAAAGAAAAACATGTCTTTGCAAGAAACAATTTTTCTAATTGGATTTTGGATGAGGCCTTCATAAATGCATTTACCCTCATTCCAAATAGATCCTAAATTTTTAAATAATGTCTTGGATGTGAAAATCTATATTTAAAAGTTATCTTTTCATCCAGAAGAATAATTTGTTTCTGTGAACACCAACCAATTATGCATTAGTGAATATTTCTGATTATTAGTGGTAAAGGCAATAATGTTTTAAAAGAGATAATCTTATTTCCTGGTTCCATGGATATTTAATTATTTTTAACCTTTTTCTGCATGACAGCTTCCAATGACAGGATGCATCCTCCTTACTTTCTCATATACACAGCCTAGCCGACAGTATAATGTAAGGACATTTCTTAAAAGATACGAGAGACTTTCCCCAGAAGGAGACCGAACTTGATTTTTACCTCTCCTAGGCAAAGGGTCAGTTGACCACAAAAAAAGATGCAATTCTTCTATTGTATACCTAACTCCTTTTATAGATCCAGGTCATAGTTTGCGTTTTTGATGACTCAACATTATTTAAGAATGATCTAGCATTCCTCTGTTCAGCCTAAATGGCATGTTTCCTGAGTTTCTGACTCTGGGTATTTGCATTTGTTTTCTTCATTTACTCTGTGTTCCAGCATGAACGGCTATGTTATGCTTTCAGAGCAATTCACAAATGCCTTACGCAAACTGGGAGTGTTGGTCGGCGGCAGCTGCTCAATAGGAGCCAGCAGTGTGTCCTGGCAGCCAAGGGGGCAAACTGTGTCCTGGGGTACATCAAACACAGCAGGACCAGCCGGTCAAGAGAGGGGATTGTCCCACTGTATTCAGCATTGGTGCGGCCTCACCTCGAGTGCTGTGTGTGTTTCTGGCCCCACCATTTAAGAAAGAGGTGAAGGTCCCTGAATGTGTCGAGAGGAGGGCAACCAAGCTGATGACAGGGCTGGAAGGCATGTCCTCTGAGGAGCAGCTGAGGACTTTGGGCTTGTCTAGTTTGAAGAGAAGGAGGCTGAGGGGTGACTGCATCGCGCTCTGCAGCTTCCCGAGGAGGAGACATGGAGAGGGAGGTGCTGAGCTCTTCTCCCTGGGATCCAGGGAATAGGACGCCTGGGAATGGTTCAAAGCTGCACCAGGGGAGGTTTAGGCTGGACAGTAGGAAGCATTTCTGTACTGAGAGGGTGGTCAAACACTGGAACAGGCTTCCTGGAGAGGTGGTTGATGACCCAAGCCTGTCAGCATTTAAGAGGCATTTGGACAATGCCCTAACAACATGCTTTAACTTAGTCAGCCCTGAACTGGTCAGGCAGTTGGACTAGATGATCGTTGCAGGTCCCTTCCAACTGAAATAGTCTATTCCACTTCTAAACCTTTTGGCTGAGTTAGTTGTACAATATCTTTGTTTTAAGATATCCATCCATTTATTATAACTTGGCTGATACTTTATCTCATTTGTCATTGTCGTGGTTTAACCCCAGCCAGCAACTAAGCACCACGCAGCCGCTCACTCACTCCCACACACACACCCAGTGGGATGGGGGAGAAAATCGGGAAAAGAAGTAAAACTAGTGGGTGGAGATAAGAACGGTTTAATAGAACAGAAAAGAAGAAACTAATAATGATAATGATAACACTAATGAAATGACAACAGTAATGATAAAAGGATTGGAATGTACAAGTGATGCGCAGTGCAATTGCTCACCACCCACCGACTGACACCCAGTAAGTCCCCGAGTGGCGATCCCCCGCCCCCACTCCCCCAGTTTCTATACTGATGTGACGTCACATGGTATGGAATACCCCATTGGCCAGTTTGGGTCAGCTGCCCTGGTTGTGTCCTGTGCCAACTTCCTGTGCCCCTCCAGCCTTCTCACTGGCTGGGCTTAAGAAGCTGAAAATCCTTGACTTTAGACTAAACACTACTGGGCAACAACTGACAACATCAGTGTTATCAACATTCTTCGCATACTGAACTCAAAACACAGCACTGTACCAGCTACTAGGAAGACAATTAACTCTATCCCAGCTGAAACAACTCTATCCCAGCTGAAACCAGGACACTAGTTCATGCTTCTCTGGCA
>NW_010972702.1:37098-85732 GCF_000737465.1 Haliaeetus leucocephalus | reverse complement strand
AACAAAACTTCTCCAGGCAGAGAGAAGGGGAAGGAAAAAAAACCCCTAAACCCTAGAGGCAGGCGGCAGGCTGAAATTTGAACTGGCCAATCGAGATGTGCCAGGTACACTGATGTGACCTTCTTGGCCAATAGGGATTAAATGACCACCGGTCAGATTCGACAGAGGTATAAACGGGGTCCCACCGGAGGACATGTTGGAGTCAGTCCTCCTTGGAGCAGCAGGTCTGCAGCTGGGGACTCCTGCTTGGGTTGGGGTCACTGCCCGAGGTAACTCCTTGAGGGAGAGAGCCCTCAGCTTTTAGGTGAGTAATATGCACGTTTTGGAGCCATCACTTTAAATCTTGGGGATTCTTAAGTTGGCCGTGTAGTATTAATTCTCTTTACATCATTGAGCCTGTGGTTTTATAAAATGTTACTGGACTTCTAACTAACTTTTTATTGAAGAATAAATCTGAGTTTTAACACCTGTTGGATTTGGTTGTGCATGCATCTGTAACAACTACTTAATCACTGAGCCTTTTGAATTATTGCCTAAAATGCAGAAATGAGTTTAAGGCTGTGTTTTTATTAGACACTTAGGCTGATTTAATAGGTAACTACAGAGAAAAAAGGGAGACACCATTCAGCCTACATCTTCCTCCCAACTCTTATCTATTTACTTTTGCCCTTAACTTGTACTGTAACTTTATTTGGACTCCAATTAAAGCAATACAGAACAATCCCACCCCTGCCAACATAGATTTTTTTTTCAGCAGTTTAGTGATATAAATTCACACACATAAGAATCACAGAGGAGAATCAGTATAAAGGAAGGGTACGATCTCTGAATATCCACTAGTGGAGAGTCAGGAGCTAAGGAGAAGCAGGAAAAGGGATAAGCAAGGATGGGCACATGGAAAGGCAATGAGATTGCCTTTTGATAGTCATGAGCCACTAGATGAGCTCAGCTGCCCATGGAACCAGCCTAAGGATAGCCAGTTAACACAGTAAATAGTAAAAAGCTTATGGCCAGATCTGGTCCTCGAACCAGAACATCACTAGGTTGCACAAGTACTAGTGCCTTTGAACAGGCCTGTGGCTAGATAGGAGGAAAGGACCCTGCCAATGCTAGTACAGAACAGTCTGTGGTACCGTTGAGCTACACCCTAAGGACACCTGGAAGAAGATGGAAGCTCCAATTACTGGAATTTAACTGCCTATCAGCTGAGCAACCCTAACTACCCATGAGTGCTCCTTACCCATAGCAAACCTGAGGTTAATTTGGCTTACATGGAAAGGGAAGAAGCTTAAATTAGGGTACATCATCTAATATTTACCATGGTCCGAGACTGGGCCCTCTGCCAGGGTGCACATAGCTCAGCAAACAAGCAGGATCTCTTTTAGCTCCAAGAGCTTGTTCCTGTGGATAAGTCCTAACTCGATACATTGCACATCTCCCACTCCTAGCATCAAGACCACAACCACAGCTGTAGTCTTGAGAAACTTTAAAATGGGATGTGAGCTGCAATGTCAAAGTGACTGTTGCTGTAACTTCATGTAGCCATAGAACTCACTCTTATTCCCAGCTACTACAGCTCTTGCTTTCGTGTATCTATACTACTGCTTACATGTAACAAGCAATACATTACACCAGTATTATAAATCGATCGGTATTTAATTATAATAACTCTGGCAATGGTCTGGTTTTTTGATTCAGATGTGCTTTAAAGTGTCTGCCTTTTTCACATTCAGAGTGTTTTCTCCTATGCAGCCCTCTTTTATTTTTTTTCTTCCTTTTAAGTCTTTGCTCCAAAAAGGTGAAAACCACTTACATTCCGGTTTAAAAGTGATTCAGCTAGTTTGAGAAGTCAGTAAATTATTCTGTAGGTTTGCATAGGACCTTGTACCTTGCATTAGCATATGTTACTTCAAAAGCTCAGCAGAAATATGCATATCTATATAAAAAAATAAATATACACTGTAGCACCTAAGCTACTTTTATAGTCAGTCATAAGGTTTCTGCAAAACAAAACTGCAGTCCTATTTGGTGAATGCAGTTCAGCACATCCATAGCTACAGGATGGTGTCAGTTTAATCTCTTTTCAAGCTTTTGACACTGCATTAAGCAAATACTAGCTTGTATAAATTTGTTTCCAAAACTATTTTGAGATTCTGTATTTAATCAAGGTGCAAAATAGAAGAAAAATCACATGCATGAAAGATGATGTTTAGTGGTACTCATAAGCAAGTAGGTCAATCACACCACCACAATCAAATGCACTCCAAGTGGGATTTTGAATGTGCTATGATGGTGCAGAAGAAATGAGATGCTAGTAGCCAATAGTTTGGCAAGTAGATTTTTTATGGCTTCTGTCGTTTGAAATTGTCCTGGTTTTGGCTGGGATAGGGTTAATTTTCTTTCTAGTAGCTGCTATAGTGTTGTGTTTTGGATTTAGTATGAGAATAATGTGGATAACACACTGATGTTTTCAGTTGTTGCTAAATAGTGTTTGTAGTAAGTCAAGGATTTCTCAGCTTCTCATGCCCAGCCAGCAAGAAGGCTGGAGGGACACAAGGAGTTGGGAGGGGACACAGCCGAGACAGCTGACCCAAACTGGCCAAAGGGATATTCCATACCGTGCGACATCATGCCCAGTATATAAACTGGGGGGAGTTGACCTGAGGGGGGATCGCTGCTCGGGAACTAACTAGGCGTCAGTCGGCAAGTGGTGAGCAATTGCATTGTGCATCGCTTGTTTTGTATGTTCCAGTCATTTTATTATTGTTATTATTATCATTACTATTTTCTTCCTTTCTGTCCTATTAAACTGTTCTTATCTCAATCCCTGAGTTTCACCTTTTTCCTTCCAATTCTCTCCCCCATTCCACTGGGTGGGGGTGAGTGAGTGAGCAGCTGCGTGGTGCTTAATTGCTGGCTGGGGTTAAACCACGACAGAAATTGAGCCTCCGGAAAAAAAGATAAATTAAGCAACATTTTGCAATAACATTTTTATTGGTTTTTAGATTTGTTCTTAGGTGGATACAGGGAAGGACATAAAACATTGAGTTATGTTTGCAGATTTTGTATCGTTTGAGAATTCTGTTAACTTCATTTAGAAATAACAGTACAAGCTACAAAAGACATTATAACGAGTGTAGTGAGTGAGAGGGATGTGGCCTCAGACCTGATTACAACAATAGTTAGTTCTCAATTTTATGCTTAAATCTTGTTCGGTTCCCACTCAATACATACATATTTACTGAGGTAAGATAGCTATTGAAATAAGCTTATTGCAAATTCACATCTAGCTCTGAAAGAAATTTCAGTAGCGAACAATCCTCACTCTATTCAAGATCACTGATATTCAGTCTCAAAACTATTAAAAGCAGCAGGCTGAATTCTTCGTTCACTAATGAAACAAACTGTAATTCATTGGATCGAGTTATGTATGTAGAAAGATAAAGTTGAGGGGAACAACACTAAGACCATGCAAGCAAATGATCGTTGCATGGAGATGTGATCAAAGGAAACATATTTCGAGTTTTCATGCAACAAGTGAACACTTTTCAGTGTGTATTGGTAATAGAATTCAAGTTTGCATTGCTGAAAGATTTGCCAAAGTTAAATCCAGGACAAAAGCCTGATGTACCTGAATATCAGTTCTGAACACATTGAATCTCAGTATACCAAAATATATTTCAGTCAAAGAAGTTGCAAGGATCTTGATGTGGGCAAATGTTTGAAAGCTTCCAGAAAGTATATGACCCAGTAGTGAGATTGAATATCTAGGAGAAAGCTTCTGTGAATTGTAGGAGTGTCATGTCAGGTAAAAATGGAAGTTGGTAGATCAGCAAAACTGCATCAGTTACCATGAACTGCTCTTTCTATCTGTTCTAGGGCAAAAGTATGTTAGCATCATCCACTGCTTCCCCACCCAGTCTTGAAAATGACTCCAAAGGAAAACCCAGCAGAGGAGCATGAATTTCTAGTTTGCTAATTGTGTTAGCTGCCTTAAAACCAGAAAAGCTCCACTGGGAGAAAACTGGCCTTTTGGGGAATAAAAATTATCTTTCCTTCTGCCTATATTGATTCATGTCAAAGCCCATTATGTTGCAGGTGCAGAGAGCTTCATCTGAAGGGGAACATGAAACAGAATTCTAACTTGCTATAACATAGATGAAAAAAGGGTATAACAAACAGCCCTGTACTAAACCATATCTACTCTGAAACAGCTTACATGAGCAATTCTGTCTTCCCTGAAACCCAAAATAAGCTATGTTAATTTTGCTACCCACAGATGTAATTGGTCTCATGTACTAAATTATACATTTACTGGGTCCTCTACAGGCAAGAAATATGAGCATAACTGTTTGCAAGCATTTCCGTGCATGCCCATGCATAAGGTTCTTCTTATTTACGTTTTCCCTTTAAAAATTTATTTAAATTACGATCACAATCACAAGTTATTCCTATGCAGTTTGACTTTCTTTGGATAAATGCTTCTTTGAAAACATTTAAGATGGCTTGGAATCCTTGGTTTTGTTTTTGTTGCAAATCCACAAGCAACCTAACTGTAGACTTCTCAGTCTTTGCAAGATAAAAAAATTATTGTAGTTAGTCTGGTAGAGTGGCAAGATCTCAAGGTAATCCGTGAGTAAAAACAAGGCTACATTTCCAAACTGGTTAAAACAGCTATCCCAAAATTGTTTCTGGAGAAAACCAGTATGTTTTCAATAAATTATAAAACATACTTTTTAGCATGTGGCAATGGTGTCAAAGCCCAAGGTCTTATTGCAAACTTATGAACACACTGCGAGTATAGCCAATATCTCTGTATCAATACAACTTTATATTTTGCTACTCTTAACCTCTAACATTACAAAGAATTATGAGTATACTAACCTTTATGGTTTGTGAGAAATTCCATAACCTACCTAGCATATAAGGGCAGTGTGGTGGGTTGACCCTGACTGGACGCAAGGTGCCCACCAAAGCCGCTCTATCACTCCCCCTCCTCAGCTGGACAGGGGAGAGAAAATACAACAAAGGGCTCGTGAGTCAAGGTAAGGACAGGGAGAGATCACTCACCAATTACCGTCATGGGCAAAACAGACTTAACTTGGGGAAAATTAACTTAATTTATTGCCAATCAAACCAGAGTAGGGTAATGAGAAATAAAACTAAATCTTAAAACACCATCCCCCCACCCCTCCCTTCTTCCCAGGCACAGCTTCACTCCTGAATCCTCTACCTCCTCCCCTCCAGCAGCACAGGGGGATGGGGAATAGAGGTTGCAGTCAGTTCATCACATGTTGTCTCTGCCACTCCTTCCTCCTCTTCAGGGGCAGGACTCCTCACTCTTCCCCTGCTCCAGCGTGGGGTCCCTCCCACGGGAGACAGTCCTTCATGAACTGCTCCAGCGTGGGTCTCTCCCATGGGCTGCAGTCTTTCAGGCACAGACAGCTCCAGCGTGGGTCCCCCAAGTCTTGCCAGCAAACCTACTCCAGCGTGGGCTCCTCTCTCCACAGACCCACAGGTCCTGCCAGAAAACCTGCTCTAGTGCGGGCTTCCCACGGGGTCACAGCCTCCTTTGGGCATCCCCCTGCTCCGGCCTGGGGTCCTCCCCGGGCTGCAGGTGGATATCTGCTCCACCATGGACCTCCATGGGCTGCAGGGGGACAGCCTGCCTCACCATGGTCTTCCCCATGGGCTGCAGAGGAATCTCTGCTCTGGTGCCTGGAGCATCTCCTCCCCCTCCTTCTTCACTGACCTGGGGTCTGCAGGGCTGGCTCTCTTACATGGTCTCACTCCTCTCTCTAGCTGCAGTTGCTGTGCCACAGCAACTTTTCTTTCCCTTCTTAAATCTGTTCTCCCAGAGGCACTACCACCGTTGCTGATGGGCTTGGCCTTGGCCAGCGGCGGGTCCATCTTGGAGCCAGCTGGCACTGGTTCTGTCAGACATTTTAGCAGCTTCTCCTAGAAGCCACTCCTGTAGCCCCCCTGCTAGCAAAACCTTGCCACACAGACCCTATACAGGCAGTTACTTGATAATCAGGCTAGAGATCTAAATATGAATATCACAGGCTGTCTTATAGAGGATGTCAGTAATATCTGTAAATATAAGTTTAATATTAAATTGTCAGTTGTGTATATAAAGCTTATTTATTTGAGCGAAGTCTGCAGGACCAATTCCAATATATCAGTAATCAGTCCACTAGCAGATACTAGATGCAGTATTAGTTTTTACTAGAATGTGAAGAGCATGATAAGATGTCAATATCTGCACAGGTCAAAACCAGAACATTCTGGTGGTTCATAGGAGGTTATATGAAAAATAAACTAAAAAAATCATGCAAAACAGAATACATATGTTCATTTTTTAATAGATAATATGATAAATATACTATCAGTGCTATTCCATTTCTACAACACCGTGGGTAGGAATGTTTACACACATTTTTATAATAAAAGTAAATGGGACAGGTCTGTTAATATGTATGAACTACAGTTTCTGTAACATTATTTACATCTATAAATGGTTATAACTAAAAATGAAGTTTACAAATTCTAAGTATGAACTCAGAAAGAGCTCCAGCAATGAAGGGGAAACTTCCTAGAAAAAAATGACTGATTATATCGTTTCCCTAGCAGCCAGCTGATGCAAGACAAATACTATTCTGCAGTTCTTTTCCAACAGTTGTCTGTGTCTGAATTTCAAACCCATTTGTATGCTGGTCTTTGTTAGGAGCAGAAAATTCCTCCCGGTTGCCAGGAAAACCTTATTTTGCAGTGATTTGTCTAGTTTTTTGGATTGCACATCCCTCCTGTGCATAAAGGAAGTTAGAAATATTGCAAGTGATCGTTTCTGGAGATCGTGATCTCTGACCTTTATCTGCATTTAACAACAGCTTAAATTCCACATTTTGTTCAGCATAGTATTCACACAAAAGTCTCCTAAATAGGCCTCTACCAGCTGCTATTCAGTGTGTAAGAGCTGCTCCCATTGTAAAAGCCTTTTCTCTCACATTTCATTGTTTTAGGAGTAAAATGTTATTGGTTGTATTTT
The DNA here is from genome assembly GCF_000737465.1 of Haliaeetus leucocephalus. Taxonomy (NCBI): domain Eukaryota; kingdom Metazoa; phylum Chordata; class Aves; order Accipitriformes; family Accipitridae; genus Haliaeetus; species Haliaeetus leucocephalus. The sequence continues at coordinate 78,684 of NW_010972702.1, read as the reverse complement.
TAGATTATTTTTTTTATTCTTTACATCTTTAATGAGAAGTGGAAATGCTAATAGTCTGCTATGCATTTTCTTTCTATGACTTTCTGCCAAGTACAGCTAAATCAACAGTCAAAACACTAACAGTTTTTATGTTAACAATAAGAATAATTTGAACAGTGGTTTGAAAAACGTGATCGTTTCACTAACACTTTAGTTGCCATCTCCCCAACAAACATTTACAAAGAAAGCAGATATTTCTAGCTGTGATAATTTCATATTTTCACAGCCTGTGGCCAAACCCTCCTCTGACTTTAGGAAGCAACAGATTTGTTAGTAGTCTTAAGCTCTAATAATGAAAAGGTTAAGAAGTGCTAAATAACTATATTAAGAATATGATTTAAAATGTAAGATCTAATTTTTCTTCTATCTTATGAACATGATGTTATATATTTGTTATTCAGGCTATAGAGGTTGGACAAAACCAATTTATTATTTACAAAACCAAAAAATGTGCAAAACATCTAAATAGAAGCCTTTTATATTGTATTTGACATTTAAAATGAAGAAAGAAACAGAAATAAATTTCATGAAGCTAGGAGAGACAAAGACATTCTTATTTTCATAGAATCATAGAATGGTTTAGGTTGGAAGGGGACTTTAAGGATTATCTACTTCTACCCCCCCTGCCATGGGCAGGGACACCTTCCACTAGACCAGGTTGCTCAAAGCCCCATCCAACCTGACCTTGAACACTTCCAGGGATGGGGCATCCTCAGCCTCTCTGGGCAACCTGTTCCAATGCCTCACCACCCTCACAGTGAAGAAATTCTTCCTTACATCTAATCTAAATCTGCCCTCTTTCAGTTCAAAGCCATTACCCCTTGTCCTCTCACTACATACCCTTGTAAAAAGTCCCTCTCCAGCTTTCCTGTAGGTCCCCTTTAGGTACTGGAAGGCTGCTATAAGGTCTGCCCAGAGCCTTCTCTTCTCCAGGCTGAACAATCCCAACTCTCTCAGCCTGTCTTCATAGGAGAGGTGGTCCAGCCCTCTGGTCAGCTTCATGGCCCTCCTCTGGACCTGCTTGAGCAGGTCCATGTCCTTCTTATGTTGGGGGCCCCAGAGCTGGATGCAGTACTGCAGGTGGGGTCTCATGAGAGCAGAGTAGAGGGGGAGAATCACCTCCCTCGACCTGCTGGTCATACTTCTTCTTATGGAGCCCTAAAAACAAGTTCTTTTCCTAAAAAACAGGTTATAAAGTTAAGATGCATGTGTGTGCTGGTTTGGGTGGGGATAGAGTTAATTTCCCTCCTAGTAGCTAGTATAGGGCTATGTTTGAATTTGTGCTGAAAACAGTGTTGATAATACAGGGAAGTTTTTGTTACTGCTGAGCAGTGCTTGCACAGAGCTGAGGCTTTTTCTGCTCCTCACTCTACCCCACCAGTGAGGAGGCTGGGGGTGCACAAGCAGTTGGGAGGGGACACAGCTGGGACAGCTGACCCCGACTGACCCAAGGGATATTCCATACCATATGATGTCATGCTCAGCATATACAGCTGGGGCAAGAAGAAGGAAGGGGGGGATGTACAAAGTGAAGACATTTGTCTTCCCAAGTCACCGTTAGGCGTGATAGAGCCCTGCTTTCCTGGAGATGGCTGAACACCTGCCTGCCCGTGGGAAGCGGGGAATGAATTCCTTGGTTTGCCTTGCTTGCGTGCACGGCTTTTGCTTTACCTATTAAACTGTCTTTATCTCAGCCCGTGAGATTTCTCACTTTTACTCTTCTGATTCCCTCCGCCATCCCACTGGGGGGGGGTGAGCGAGTGGCTGGATGGGGCTGAGCTGCCCACCGGGGTTAAACCAGGACCATGTGAAATAGGAGAAGCCTGCATTATATTATTCCTGAATATTAGGTCCTGATTTCCAGGATGAAGAACATAGCCCTCTGACTCACTGTCATGTGACCTCTAAATGGAACACAATAAGAGAAATAGGCCCTGTATTCAGTAAGAACTGTGTATTGCTCCTAAGACTTTGGCCAAAACCCCCAAGAAAATGGTACCTTTAGGGTGGGAACATGGTATGTCACCTGCAACAGTGCATCCTGGATAACCCTCCTATCCCTCTCCCCTGCCCACAACAGCTCAGGCACTAGGCCAAAGCTTTTAGAACCCCTCTGGATCACACACCTGTTCTGGCATGCAGGAGAGGACAAAAAATGATCTTTAAGATTGTGTATAAAACGAAAGAAGGGAAGGGTATTAACAGCTGCCACTTCCTTTATGCATCTGGATAAGGGCTAGATGTACTAAAATAACTGGAACAGAAATTAATGCATATAAATTCACCTTTTCTGGATCAAGGCAGTATGATAAAAAATGAATCCCTTTTTATGTAAGGCACTGCATATGAGACACCCAATGGGTTTAGATACAGCATTAGGAAGAAATAATCTAATTAATTTGTTTCAGACTTGCCAAATTTCACACAAGCTTGCCTTAAATGAAAAAGCCATATATCACTAACTGTAGATTCTGATTTCATGTTCAGTCCTTCCAGGCAGGAAGAATCACACTTATTTAGGGGCACCTGCATAGCAGTAATAAAGTTAGCTAATCCTTTGGCTATTTTGTAAGCAGCAGAGATCGCTACCTCTCCCTTCACCTGAACTAAATTGCTAATGTGCTCTATGCTGACTGTATTGTCTGGGTGCTAGTTATGCTATCAAATCTCCATCATTAGACGACTTAAAGATGCCTATTTTGTGCATGCAAAGAGACTTTGGAGATCTGTAGCAATGTCTTTAGCTACTTAGTCGCGGAACAGCAAGTGCCTACAAAACACCAGAGGAAAAAACAGTTACCTACAGACGGACACAAAAGAGGTTAGCTGCTTTTTTTATTTTGTTTTTGCTTTTCTGAGTCCTACTGCCAGATGTACAAAATTAAATTCCACTTCAGCAGCTAAATATTCCTAGACATGGACCTGAGCAAAATTAGCTGGAATTCTGCGTTCACCATGTCATGAGAATGTTCCACAGCTTGGTGTTTTCAACTTGCTGTGCTGAAATATCCTGTAGAATATTGTATTTCACATAGAATCTTGTAAATCAGAAAAGCCAAAACTTAAAGTTGAGATGATAGGCATCTATAAAGTCAGAACTTAAAAAGGAAACAATTACTTGCTGTTTCTCTTACTGCAAGCATTAGGAAGTATCAAATTAAATTATAACATAGCAAGTTCTAAACAAACAACAAGAGGATCGGGTTTTTTGCACAGCACAAAGCTAAATTCTGGAATTATTACTACAGGATGTACAAAAATATAAAAAAAAAATCCAAAAAACAATTAAGTAAAATTATGATCCATCAAAGGACATGGGTGTTGTGTCCAAATTGCTGATATCTGGGGTTGGTCAAACAGAGGAAAGTTTCACAGTGTGCTTTGCCCTGTTCTTACACACTTTGCTAGATGTGTCTCCCAGCCATTATTTGAGATGAGATACCACACTGACTGGACCTTTCATCAGCCTAATATGGCTATTCTTATGTTCTAACAAGGGAGTGCAGTTCAGTTCAACCTTGACCCCTTGGCTTCACTGCATGCAAATTCCTTTTTCATGACTACTCTCCCAGAACTAGATCCTCCTTATTTCAGATTGAGCCTGCTCACTTCTTAGCAAGATCCATACTTATTTCAAGGACAAATCTCCAAGAACATCCCATCACTGTATAAAATGGAGAGTGAGAAGACGTTGCTTGTAATGTGTGTATATGTACTCTTATAAGTGTGTGTGCACATATATATATATTTATGTGTGTGTGTATCAGGAGTTTTCGACACATTTCAAGATGACTTTTAAATTTTTGGTTCTAAGTTATAGAGTCTTAAAAAAAAATTGATTCCAGCTAAGATTGGAGTAATCTTTTTTCCCCTGTGATTTTGCTGTACTTGTTATTTCAGAAGGGATTTTCCATTCTATTTGCGACACTCCAAATCATCTTTGGAGTAAGCAGCAAGGCTATATTCTTTTTTTTTTTTTTTTCAAATGAGGAGACAATATGTGTGGAGTCATATTATAGAGCTGACAGGTAACATTTTATGAACACTAAATCAATAAGAAAATTATTTGGTAAATTATCTAGTCTTACATATGCCCTTGAAGACTTGTGTTTAGCACATTTAAAAAAGTAATTGACTACATTGTGTCAGCAACCTAATATTCATTTTGTAGGAATTCTTCTTTCTCATCATTCACACTCATATGCATTTTACTCTCTCAAAAAAAGGTGCAGAACATAAATGGACAACAGCATTGGAAACATGACCGCAGTATTTACAAGTGTTTGTCTACTGGAATTAGTGTAGAAATTCCTTGTGTGTTCTCTGCATTGGGATAATGCTGGAAGAAGTGCAAGATCAGCAAGCTAACTTTTTTGCTTCATAATCACACTGGTTTTTAGGTAAAGACAGAGACAATAACAGCCCTGCTTCCTTCACATACTTAGGAGATTAAAAGAGTGATGAACTATTAGGAATAGTAAAGTTGGAACACCATTAATATAAAGGAATGATAATAGCTGTAGAGCCAACTCCTACATTTCTATCCTTGGAACTCCACTTAAATGGAAAGGATTAAAAGCTTGCAAGTGGTGGGACAGAGCTATCTAACCCTGTGTAACATCAGATCCAGAGATAATGCTAATACAGACTAGCAGCACTCCTCTTTGTAAAACCATATCCTTACCTAGAAGCTAGTGCCCATCATGGGCTCTGATAGCCCATGGTACTAAGTCCTTTATTACAGTATCCATGTGGGAATATATGCTGGATCCTGGTTTTGTTCAAAACTATCAGGTAAGCCCTGCAGTATGCCTAATTGCGCCAGGGATAGGACACACATTGCATTTTTATTTCAGTCATGGTCATTTTTAGAAACAGATGAAAGTATAGCTCTGCTTACATGCAAAGCATACTGGGCTTTACCAGTCATGACAGGCAATGTGGAATGCAATTGCACAGGTATGCCGCCCCTTAGTATTTCCCATTCATTAGTCACCGTAAGTATTAACACCCATGTCTCTTATTTATAAATGTCCTTTCCAATGCACCCCCTGCCCTGCTCCCTCTCCCTGATCTTTCTTTTAACAGTCATGCAACACCCTGCAGCTTTGGGCTCTGATGAGGAAGAGTGTGGGATTGTGGAAAGGAATAGCAAAGCTGAGCACTCTCTCAAAGAGTGATGAGTGCAGAAAATAGACATGTTATAAAGTATCAAAATATTTTAGGGTTGTCTAGTATGAAACCATTTTTTTCTGCTGCCAAATACAGGCAAATTATGTTGACCTCACATAAAGTACCGGCAAAAAGCAAATCCTGAAAGTTGGCATGTAATAGCAGTATGCTATGGGCAGCCCGTTCCATTGGGAGACATAAAAATAAATGAGAACATCTATATGGAGGTCAGAACAGCTTAGTGTGATTCAGCGCACAAAGAGTAGGAGAGTGCAGAAGGAAAGGCTGGACCTGCTTACTGGGACGGCACACTGCACTCAGGAGTCCGTGGCTAGAAGCATCGTGTGCTGTCTGAGATTCCCCTGAGTTCATTCAAATTAGATGAACACAGAAGCCTGCTTCAGGTAACTTGCCTATAGCGCATTCTCAGAAAAAAAGGCATGAACAGTCTTTTGTTCCTAGCCATAAAAATGATGGACATAATATAAATTAAGGAAACTAAATAAATAAATAAATAAATAAAGTAGTTGTTTTGAGGTGGGGGGAGAGAGAGAGAGACAACACTACTGCCTATATTTCAATTACAGGAAAAGCATAATGATCCCCTTGTTGTGTGTACATGCAACTAAGAATTCCTGATGCTTTGCTCCTCCCACTTCCTTCTCTGCTTTAACACTAAATTAGTCATAATAACACAATAACAATAATTATTTTGTTCCTGGATCCCAGTCCATTCTCATCAACACAGTAGTAAAACATACTGTACTCCCCACTACATACTATCCTCAGTGACAGAGCTCAGATAGATTTCAATAAAATCTTACATTGCTATTATTCGTGTTCAAAAACTTTTTCAGCCCCATGTGTTCATGTATATACTTGTGTTGGTTTTGTGCAGTTATTTAATTCTTATAACTCAGGCACATAGAAAGATATCTTAAGGCTATCAAAGTTTTCTTAGGTTTTCAGCAGCAAAAATTTCTTCCTAAATAACAATAAGCAATGACATTTTCATCATCAAAGGAGTAATTTCCACTGCTCTAGCCTGGGTTAAGCAATAGAAATTCCTTCATAACAAATGAATATACAAGATGCAATCTAAACTGCATTAAAAAAAAACAAAAAAAATCAGTGCTCCCTAATAAAAATCTTGCATTCTGGTCAGAAATGTTATGAAAACTCTTTGGAAAGTGTCTATCTCCAGATAGTTATTAGAAGTGAATTTGACTTAAGAATGACTTACTAACATGGGTAGATTGAAACTAGACAACTAGACAACACCAATTTCAGACCATCTTAAAATTTCAGAGTATGATCTACTGAAGTTAAGGACAGACTCTATGAAAAGTTCAGTCATTTGTGGAAAAACAGCTTTTGTGAGAGGATGTAAGAAAGGACAGTTAGGGGTAGTAAATCTGTTAATAATTACCTGACTTGAACCTGCCTATTTCCATATTCTTGATATGGTTAAAGGACATGATGAAGCTGATTGTACTCTAAACCTCCTGCTTTGCCATTTACAAGCACATTATTACACAGGCTTTTGTGATTTCAGCCACTAACACCCAACATTTTGACATTTTCCTTAAGACAAAACCCAAACTGTATTCCAGGCTCATTAGATGGTGCCATTTTAGCAGCGATTCACAATGTAGAGAAGTCTTTGTCAAACGTGGTGATCATTGTATCTTAACCTTTCCCAATTTTGTATATTTGCAATTAAACTAATTTACTTATGCAGTGTTGCAATATTACAGGGTAGATCTTTGATCCATTATGCAGATTAAAAAAAATGCAAGCCTATGAGCTCAGGTGATAGTGTAATTTTTTTTATTCTAAGAAGAGGAATAAAGTTGTGACAAGAGTATGGCCAACAAATGGCTCATCGGTTGCTAATAAGAGGGGATTGCATCAACCCTCAAGTAATACAAATTGTGCATTGAACTGGACAGGGCTATTGTAGTGAATGGTAGAACATCTTTCTTAGCACCCCCAGTAAATCCTCTTCTGATGATAGTGAGACTGAGTTGAAGAGCTCTGAAGTTTTGTATTGGGTAGAGTTTACCCTACTTACCTTTTAACTTGCTTTTAAAAAGAAAAGCATAATGGACTTGCCTAGTGGTGACTATGCTCTGTTCTGGCTGCAGGAGGGCTGTATGCTCTGTCCTCTACATTCACACAGTCGTTTTACTTGATCTGTGAATTACAGTTCATTTGTGCATGACTAAAAGACAGAATGCCTCCTTTAAGGATTTAATTTAATGTAGATCTAACTCTATAAATGTTCTTGTTTGCTAACCAGGAAAAAGGGCAGCCACTACTGCTGGAATGATTCATGAAGTCCATTCCCAGCTGTCCTCTTTCCCTGGAGACGGATACGCCAAATAAATGTTATTGGCAGGGGCAGCAGCCTGCTTCTGGCTTCTATAGACAAGATTTTTCCAAGTCCAGTAAGCATTGCTTTGGGCATGCTGGTGAAAGGCAACATGCCCATCAGCAAAAAACCAGCAGCCTTTCTCTCCTACCAGTTTTTGTTCAATTACTTCTCACTCTGTTTACAGCTCTTCCCAGCCCTTTGTCCTCATCTCCAATTCACTAGTACTTTGCCCACCATTTCTCTATGGAAGAGAACCAGTGTACAAAACCCATCACAATCCAAACACATGGAAAAACACATTTAAAAGCATGAATGGGAAACAGAATCAAGGATATTGCTAAACATAGGACTGTCCCATAATTTAGAGATGCCACCTGGCTAGTTTCTAACCAGCCTAGCTGGTCTTACATGTGTCCCAGATCTGTCAGAGCTATTAGGCATGCACACATTGAATTTGTATGTGTTGTAGGCCTGTGCCAGGGTGGCTGGTTGTGTTTTCTGGTTTTGGGTTGGGTTTTTTTTTGTTGTTGTTGTTTTTCTTTCTTTTTTCCTGCCTTAAAGAATGGCCAGTCAGCTACTATTGTGCACCCCTTTTTCTGACTTGCAACAATGCAATCTAGGGCACTCGCTGTGACATTGAGATTCAGGAAAGCCCTGCTGTATGTAGACTGATGACAGATGGATATTGGATCAGTAAAATACTGAGACTTTTGACTGCAGCGATAGAAGCCTGGACTCCTTAGTAATAACACACCATGTCGTCTTCAGAGCCTGGTTCAGAAAACACAATAGCGTGAGATCTCTGCCACACTCTGCGGTGGGCAGGGACTCTGTAAACCATCAGCGGTTTAGGATTGACAGAGATTTTGTGAAGGCTTGGCATTTTCAGAATTTGGTAAGATTACCTCCCGATTTCGTAAGCCGTGCAAAATCTTCCCCTCAAGGAGAAATATCCGCCAACGTCTAGTACTTCCAAGAGTACAAAACTGTAGTCTGAATACAATTACAATGAATGGCATTGCCATTGCTTTGCAGTTGAGGTGGCTTTCTCCAATACCCCCATCCCACCATGTCCTTCAGGGACCCGAAATCGAACACAGACGGCGTGTGGCTGTTCAAGAGACACAGGGGATTTATTTACAAAACCATACTGAAACTAGAGAGAGCGTGCAGCACAGGGAGAAAACTCAACACCTCTGCTTGCAGTTTTAAGGCTGAACGCTGAACTTGAAAGTCAATTCAAACCGTGGCTTTCGGGGCGTTTCCCCACAAAAAGAAAAGGAATTCTGTCTTCAATGTGAGGATTTTTCAGATCGCCTTCCTTTTGCGGAGCACTGTAATTTTAATCTCCAACGGCCGAAGTGACCAGCCCTAACCGCCGCCTCGGCTCCCCCCCACCCCGGCAACCCCCGCCGCAGTTCTCGCGAGAGCTGGGCATGGGTGGGGCGTGGGCGGTGATCGACAGTCGTGCGGGTCCGGGCTGTCGCCATTGTGTTGCAGGGAGAGGCGGCCGCCTTGGCGTGGCAGCCCGTGGGCCCGGCCCGACTTGGCCCCTCCGGTGGATCCTCAGCCCCTGAATGTCTGCGGCGTGAGGGTTGTGCCGCGAGAGTGAGTACAGGCCGCTTACGGTGCCGAGGAGGGGAAGATGTCCCTGTACGGCCCAGCTAGCGGTGGCGTGCGCCGCCGGGGCCGGCGGCTCCGCGCCAGGGCTGGGGGGAACCATTTTGTCTCGGGGCTGGCGCCTGGCTCCTCCGCCCTCCTCTCTGCGAAGCAGCTCGGACGGCCGCAGGCCTCCGCGCCTTCTCTGGCAGCGGAGCTGTGCCCTCTGTCCCCCCACCCCATTCCTTTCCTCCCTCCGAGGAGCCTCTGCCCTGCGGGGTCGGGGCAGGGCGATCGGCGCTGCCCTTCAGCCTGGCGCCGGCCCCAGTTCGGCCTTGGCCGGGAGCGCGGGCGCAGCAGGGGTGCGGCCGTCCGAAGCCGGGCCGGCCGGGCCTCTCCCTTGGAGCCTGGCGAGGAGGGTAAGTGCCCTCTTCAGCGGCTCTGCCGAGCACCCGCTGCCTGGGGCCTGCTGGCTCCGGTCTGGGGGCACAGCCCAGCGTCATGGCACCAGCCGCTGCAGCGTAGGCAGAGGATCGGCATTCGTAAACGTTTTTCTTGTTCGCGGGACTCCCGAGAGGCTGCTGGGTTTTTTTGTCAGCCTTCCTCGATTGAAGGTTGAGAAAATACCCCGAATAAAGAATTGCGCAGACTGAGAGAATTGTCCCTGAACTCCATCTTGTTTGTCGTAAAGACGTGATTGTGAGTAAACACCGGAGAAGGCACGTGATCACAAGTTGCTCGGGAGAAAGTCTCGTGAACAGTTGTATACCGAACCATACAAAAACCTGTAGACACAAAAGCTCAAGAGTTAGGTGGAAGTGTCACCACCTAGTTCCGAGGTAGAAAACTTGAACTTGGGAGCTGGGAGTGAAGCGTGTGCTTCGCCCTGGTTGAGGGTACAAGAGTGCTTTAAGCTGTTAGTAGAAAACATAGAAGCTAGTAAAGGCTTCCCATACTGGTAGACATACATGACTATCTCAAACTGCCTCTCATTTCTCAGCAGTAGGGGGTCAGGGCAGAAGAGAGGAGGAGTGAGAAGTTTTTATTTGAAATATTTGCTCTTTGTGTTATTTTTGCCTTTTGAGATTGCACTGCTTTCCCGCAAAGACCTCTTGGATCTTTCATCTCTTGTTACCTCTATCTGTGGCTATGTTAGGTCTAGTTGATCTTTTGTAATGTGGTTGGAGGGATGACAAATCAAGAAGGGCAGGACATTTGAGCTGTATACTCAAAGTAGGCTGTTCAGCTCCCACCTGCCATTAAAAGCTTGTCATCTGTTTCCCAGGTACAACTTTAAAGTTTGATTCCAGAACTTGGTTTCTTACCAAGTCTTGAGAGGCATCATATATATTCCTTATTCCAGGAGACACAAGAGTTGTTTCCCGATTTTTCCATGAGGTTTTGATGGCTAAGTTGTGTAACATGGCATGAGCTGATGAAATACGTTGTTTTGATGACAAGAGTGCTTCTCACCCTGCTGTTCCCTTTCTCATTTCTCTGTTGTTGGATACCAGCATGAATAGTGTCAAAATGATGGAGAAGCCTGAAGTGTGTTTTGCTAGGATCGTGTGTTTAAGTTGCTCAACGAAGGACACAGCAGGGGTCATATTTGAGTAAGGTGTTCCTTTTCTTTGTGGCAACAACAGGCTTTTAAATCAGTTCAGACTGCAACACAACTTAGACTTCTTTTTTTTGAAATTTTTTTTAATTCCTCAGATAAGTCATTTAGGTATTTTTTTGGCCTCACTACCTTCTGTGTAAATTGAGGTGACTACTTTGTCATTATAGAACTCATTACAGCATGTTAATTACCACTTGAGATTTGTTGCATTCCTGTGTGGGTAAACAAAATGTTTGAGATTTTAATTTGAGTGTCTTTGTGCTCATTCAAAAAAATGCTTAAGATACTGATACTGTAAAGGGGAACCATTCTCATTCTGAAATATCCTCTAAAAACATGATATTCCCCTTGCAGACAAGTATTATTGTGGCTTTAGTAATACGATTTTTTTTTTTATTGTGAGACTACTGTCTCGCTCTGTCCTGTGTTCTGTGATAGCTTAGCACGTTCACCTTGACCACCTCATTGTGTTACCATGATCAGCATGTGTCTTATATATGTACTGTGTGTATTCAAGCCAACTATGAAGATGGTTGCTTCTCAAGCTTCCAAGGTACAATGCTTAAAATGGTTTTCAAAGAACTCTGGACAAAAACAAACAAACAAAAAAACCCCAACACCAAAAAACCACCACCCGAAAACCCCAGAAGACTTCTTACTAGTACTGATTACCAAAGTTGAGATGCCTAGTAGCTAATCTATCTAATATATTCAAGTCATGGCACCATTGACTTTGGTTGCAGATATGTGCTTTCATGATTTCTGCAAGTTGGATTCCAAGCACATGGATGGATGCCCAGAAATTGAAGACCTCTTGTGTAGTGGTTTCTAAAATATGATTAATCTGGATTACATGCTTCATGGCACTGAATCTTTGTTGAAAAGCGGAGTTAAAATGCAGTTTCCTGGAGCAGAAGTTCTTTGCCTAGACCATAAGGCTTTTTCTTCAGTACCTTTCCACCTCTGTATCAAACAAGGCAGGGTTCCTCTTGTCAAATGCCTGTTGTTACACAGCTCTGATTCATCTTTATAGCAGATCCTTCTTGTTTGCTGGCTGAGGCCAGGACTGCAGAAGAAATGTATGGTTGTATTAAAGAAATTAATCATAATGTATATGCATAAACTGACATATGAAATTTTGCATTTTCTAATGTGCTGCCTTTATCTTGTTTTAACACATTTTTTGTGTATACTTTCTGCAAGATTTCTTTACTTTGAGAAAGAAAATATTATATAGATAGTATCATCCCGACATATTCAGGTTGAAATCACAACCTGTTCTAATTTACGAGATAAAGCTGATTGATAGCATTGTCCTCTTGGGGCTACCACTGGAGGAGAAAATTAGTTTTGTGCCTTTTTATGTATGTTTGTAGAAGCAATTTGCTAATCTTGGACTCCATTTTAGCTTCTAGAGATAGTTGGCTCTGGTGTCCACAGTCTTCCACCCTGTCCTTTCTGATCTGAATGCTCTTCTTTTGTCTGTTTTGTGGATGGAGCATAAGCAATTTTATTAGTATTAGATGATCTCTAATTTAGTCTTGAAGTTCTTATAACTTCTTACACTTCTGTCTGTTCCCCCTGTTCGTCTGGACATTAATTTCTACCGGTAGAAGCTTCCATCCCTTCTTTTAGAACCTTTGTGTATTCTACATATGTCTGTGTCTGACTTCTATCTATGTTATTTAATTCATCTGGTTCCACACCTACCTGAAGCAAAGTGATCCAGAAACAGAATGATCCCTAACAAAAGGGATAATGCTGGTGCTCTTTGTCAAGTACTTAACAGTACAGAATTGGATCCATTGTTCTGTGTGTCTGTCCCTTATATTTTGTATCAGGGTAAAAGGTAGATAAACAGTCCTTTGGATGTCAGATCTCTTCAAGACCTACAGCTGTCCTATTCAGCATACGCTCTAGTCTGTATTGCTATAACATTAATTTAGCTTCACAGTTTGCAACTTGAACAGTTACTTTTTCACACTCAGTGCAGCTTCAGACAAGTACTAAACTTGCAGTGCACATTATGGCAGCTTACGCTAAAGCTTGAATTAACCATCTTTACAGTGTCTTATCTAATGTTACAAATACAAAGAAATGCGATTGTTACATTTTATTGCACAAATGATCCACTAAGTGGTGTAGCTTAGATTATTAGGTTTGTCCTTACTGAATTTCTTTTAAGCTTCCATGACTGACAGTGTTGTTCTGTACTTTGGAACACTGCTTAGAGCATTCTTATTGATAGAGCTGTATTTAAAACTTTGAGAATTCCATACAACTGCTCAATACTTACTTAGGGGTTTAAATGTGATCTGGGAAATGTAACAAATTCATGATTCCGTGTTCCTAATCCAAAGTTAGACAAGTGAGAATTTCAGATTCCTGAAGTGATCTTGTTTAACTGGTGATGTCTCTGGCAAAAGCAAATGGGTTGCTAATGTCTGAAGCATGCTTTAGAAGCTGCTGTGCATCTCCGTAATACAACCCAGTAGCTCTTCTGTACATGAATGTAAACATTCACTTAAATTTGGTATGCTTTATGTTACAATTTTTTTTTTCCAAATTTAAAAAAAAAAAAAAAGAGCCCTACTTGAAAGATTAAGCATTTAGGCTACTTTATGTTGTGACCTGTGTTGTAAAGCTAGCAACGGACTGTGCACCAGAACAGTGGTTAAAAAACCTTCCATTAAGGAAATTAACCTCAGCTGTCCAACTATTTGGTCAATGGAGTTCTGTACAAAGTAGCTTGTACCAGGTAGAATGTGTAATGCAGCATGACTTTCAGCTAAGACTAAAAGTCCTGAGTATGTGAACTCAACTTGAAACTGCAGCCACATGAGGTATGTCAGGATTGATGCAGCAGCTTTTCACAGACCGTGTTACTGATGAGCATGGCTGATGTGTGGAAAAAAATGTACTTTACTGATTGATAATTTTTTTTTTTCTGATATAGCTTATTCCTGTTCTCAGAAAAGGTTAGGCCAGAATTAAGTGGTTAAAAAACCCTGATTGTACCACTTTTGCAAATCACCTTGTATCAGTGGAGTTTTCAGGTATCTGTTTTAGGGTTGTTAGTTATCATGCTACTCTTCCCACACCACACCACTGAGTATACTGCAGTTCTCTTAAATTTTTTATTTAAGATCTACCTTTTGTGGTCTGATTCTGTCTCTACCATCCTGAGGAGGGAGAATCTGTGAATGTTAGCAAACCAGTTAGCTAGCTATCTGGAGCTTTTGAGCAACGTTAAGTCAAGATATCCTTTCAAGGACAGGAATGACTGCAGGATCACTTCTCATGCAGAAAAGGCATGAGCATTTCTTTTGAAATGCCTTGAAATACCAAAAGACCAAATAAACACCCAGTGACTCAAAGGTAAATTTATATATACACCTGTGAGCCAGCATGTACTCTTTTGTATAAATTAATTTTCATGGGAGTTGTCTTTGGAGAAGTTAAATATATCTTTGAGGTGGGTGGACTGCAACTGTATTTTTTTTTTTCGCAGGAGGGCGAAGTTCCATAGTTTTGACCCTGAAGAATAAGTCTTAGTTGTCGTGGTTTAACCCCAGCCAGCAACTAAGCACCACGCAGCCGCTCACTCACTTCCCCCACCCAGTGGGATGGGGGAGAAAATCAGGAAAAGGAAGTAAAACTCATGGGTTGAGATAAGAACGGTTTAATAGAACAGAAAAGAAGAAACTAATAATGATAATGATAACACTAATAAAATGACAACAGTAGTAATAAAAGGATTGGAATGTGCAAATGATGCGCAGGGCAATTGCTCACCACCCGCCGACCAACACCCAGCTAGTCCCCGAGCGGCGATTCCCTGCCCCCCCTTCCCAGTTCCTATACTAGATGGGACGTCACATGGTATGGAATACCCCGTTGGCCAGTTTGGGTTAGCTGCCCTGGCTGTGTCCTGTGCCAGCTTCTTGTGCCCGTCCAGCTTTCTCGCTGGCTGGGCATGAGAAGCTGAAAAATCCTTGACTATAGTCTAAACATTACTTTGCAACAACTGAAAACATCAGTGTTATCAACATTCTTTGCATACTGAACTCAAAACATAGCACTGTACCAGCTACTAGGAAGACAGTTAACTCTATCCCAGCTGAAACCAGGACATTAGTGTAGTTTCTGCAAGTGTTGAGGTGCAGTTCATTAACAAACAAGTAAAATAAGAATTTAGGAAATCTGAGGATTCTTTCCCTCAGTCCTGGCTCATTTTGTGTTAATACTAGAGGTGCAGAGTTCTTAAGGGAGTCCCACTTGTAATATAATATCAATAATATATTCTAATATAATAAGAAAAAGCAAAAAGGGCTTTTTTTTTTTAGTTTTCTAACATGCAATGGGAGGAGATCTAAAGAAGAGGTTATAAAAACTAGGGTAAGAACTCATTTCCCCATCTTACTGATGCACAGTCAGACCAGAGCACTGTGTAAATATTTGTATGTGCGAGTCATGTTTATGATGTACTCGGAATGACTTGTGCATGTTCTGCATGTAGGTCCCTGCTTCTAAAAGAAAAAATGATCTGTGTGTCCTTGTGCAGGATAAAAAGAATGGAGTCAAAACCCTCACGAATTCCTCGAAGGATATCTGTTCAGGCCTCCAGCTCATCGCTAGGATCTAGAACATTGACTGGAAACAGTTTAGCTGGTGCATATAGCGCAAGAGAATCTTCACGGAGATTAGAATCTGGATACCAGGTAATGTGTTTTGTCTCTTTCTGTGTAGTATAAATTAATTTAATGTCTGTTTTCCACCCAGAAAAGCCCAAACCCCAAACAAAAAAAAAAAAAAGGGGGGGGGGGGGGGACGGCGTGGAAATATAAGGAAAAGTCCTACCCAGAGCCCCACGGTTGTGAACAAAACCCAAGATTAATTCTAAAATGCAAGGATTTAATAACCAGGCCAATGACAGTATTCTGCAGTGTGAACTGGTAGTTCTAGGTTTGCCATCTTTACCTGCTTTGTTTGTAGCTGCACCTTTAAAAATCAGATGTTAGGTGAATGAAGGGCATCCTGATACTATGGGTCTGTTTTGGCACTAGTCACTGCAGTTTTAATCCTGGGTAAGTGGGGTTTTCTGTTGAGGAGAGGTGGGGATTTTGTTTGTATTTTGATATGTATAGGGTGTTACACTTCATGGGTGGATGATGCAAAAAGTATAGGAATATGTTGCGGTTCTAAGAGTTGACAGTAGGCTGTAGTGCTCTGCAGCACCTACTTTGCATTTTGTGAAGGTAAGAAGAGGACCTTTAGGCTTACATCATACTGTCATGTCAGTATGTTAATACAGCTAGCCTTTGTGTGTGATAGACAGGACTGGGGTAAAGGCTCTGCTGTTTCACATGCAACATTTTACACTAACCAAGTTGCTTTTGTGGCGGAAGGGAGCCATGCTCAAGAATAAGAAGTCACACTGCAGGCACTTTCACTTTGAAAGTGTTATGGGAAGTAGAGATTAAACTGCTTCAGAAATTATTTTGGGCACTTGGACACAACAGATTGCTGTTTGGCTCAATTCTCTTGTTATTTTCTTTCTGCTACTGTCAGCAGTTCTCACCTCAATTTTGGGCCCAGAAATGTAAGCCCATCGTGGTCTTCGAAATTGCAGAACTTGACTCCATGATTAAATGTTCATATTTTTTGATAAAATGGTTATGAATTTGGTCCCTGCTGACAAACTGTCTGGGACATTGTATTATATAATGCCTTTTCCAGAAAGTTTTACAAGTAATAGAGCATTAATTATTTTTAGCACAGTTACATGTATATGCATTATATTTGCCACATCTAGCATGCATGTGTTCATTAGTTCATATAGTGCACATTCTTCACTGGCTGGCTGCTCAGTAAAACCAAATCAGATAGTGTTAGGATCCAAACCAAATCAGATAGTTGTAGGGGTTTATGGACTCACACACCCTACATACCACACTGAAAGCTGTTGATAAGAAGATCAGTCTTGAGCTGAACTGGTGCTGTGAAGTTAGATGTGTTACTGCTGTTATGAAATTATAACACAAGAGAGTTATGTACATTATTTCATTTATTACATGAACTGCAGTGTGTTCACTGCACTATATATTATCTTTTGACTATTTCCTGTTGAGCAAGGTGCTTCTAATCTGAGCAGTGATCTTTATAACACTTTGCAGTTAGAACAGAGGGGAAATAATTGTATAGAAGATGATGTTGTATCCCTTCTTTCCACTCCAATTCATAGAAGGTAGTCTGAGAGCTTGTTACACAAGACAAGTGCTTAGTGATAAAAGTACAGGGAAGCTCCCTCTCTTGACTAACCTTTGGTACTTACAGAGCTGTTAGGATCAAATTCCATTATTGCTTGCAGGTTAAGATTACAAGTGGCTGGGGCAAGAAGAAATAAGCTTAAGTCCAGTCTTATAGGAATGAAATGGGCAGGCCTTTTTGCTTTGTTAATCCATTCAGAAGCCTACCTTAACATATTAAGAGCTACTTCAGTTCCAAATCATTTAAAAGATTTGTCATTTAGAAGAAAAAATGTATGACTATCAGTAGTGCTTTGGGTATTTAGAGGAAAGGGAACTTGGAGACTTGGCTTTTTAGCATAAATTCATTTCTGCAGCTAGAGACCATACTTGATTATGGCTTAACTCAAAAACTTCTGGATACAGAGCATTCAAACTTCCAGTATTTGGTTTTTTGTAAGGGGAAAAAAAAAAAAAAAAAAAAAGGTAGGTAGGTTTCTATCGGATGGATTTGTTCTTTCCCCTTCCCTTTTTTTTTTTTTTTTTTTTTTCCCCATATAGGTGCAAATTCTTGTATGTCATACACTTTTGAGATCAGTCTGGGTAGTGGCCTCTGCTCATCTGAGGAGGCATAACAAGCAGGTTAATTGCAAATTAATCTGATGTATGTGACGTAGCATTGTTTCTAGGTGACTCACAATACAAAAATCAAATTAGTGTAACAGTAGGAGAAAAAAAATTTCCTCTGCTTTATGATACAGCATTGTTAACCTTTTTGTGAGAAATGAAGTGGAAGTTTGGATTTTGTTTTTTAATGGAGTGATAGGGTCAAGTGTGGTGTATACAATTGTTTTGAATGTTTTCCCGATCACGTTTTTCTGCTACTGAAAACAGACACCAAAGATAGAATACCTCGTGTAATGCTTTAATTGTTAAGTTGTGACAAAGGATATGAAATAGTCCTAAGCTGAACCGAAGGAAGAAAGCAAACTGAGATCTTTTTTTAGTTGCAGATATAGCAATTAGGTTGAGCTTTCCTGACATCATGCCTGGTCGTCTACTTTCTCTTAAAGCCACTTTTTTGATATCCAGTATGTTGCTTTTTTTTCTTTCTATTTTGGTCTTGGGACATCTTTCAAAGAAATGAGTGCAGTGCAGCGATGTCACAGCTACCAAAAGCTGTGTTGGCATTAGAATGGTAGATGGTGTAGTTCCATGAACTGGCTTTCAGTGCTGTGCTAGTGTGAGTGGGTTGTTCTTGGATTAAGGTCTTTACTGTGGTGATCCAGACACTTAAAATGAGATTAAATTCTCAGATCTTCAGAGTCTAACAGCTGGAGAAAAAGGAAAGGCAAGTATTTCAAGATCAGTTAACGTCTGCAGGTGTGGCTCATATTAACTAAGGGAGCTTTGCCTTTATCTTAAAGTCATGTAGTCTTGCTCTCAGGGGCAGAGAGTATCCATAGATGAAATAATTTCGAAACCTGATGAATCTTACTAAGACTTTGAAATACTAGAAAACTTACTGCCTGATACTTTATTTTCAGGTTTAATTTTGCTTGTCAGAATGATGAACATGAATATTTCTTCAGCTTTTTAAATCCTAATACTACAACTTTGAAGAAATAGTGACAGAAACTACTGTAGTTTTATTAATAGCTCATAGAAAGAGGGTGGATAAATAATCATTTACAAACCCTGCTTAGCTGTAATAAAATGGTTGGATTTCTGTTATTTCTATTAATTCTACTAATTTCAACGATTATTCTGTGGAGCAGATTAAATTGCGATGTCTTTCCTTAATTATCATCTATTCATTGAAATTCAGTGAAAGTAGTAGCGTAGAACCTCATGCCTTAGGTTCTATTAAAGATAGACAGATTTGCATGTTAAACAGTTCCCAGTTTCATTATTAGAAGCTTGCCTGTGTAGCCACGGTAAAGATTAGAGCTCTTGTGTCTTGGAAGAGAAAACACAAGAAGAACAGTTACAGTCATTGCCCTGCAGACATCAGACTTAAAATAATTTGAGCACTTTGTTCTGAAGTAATGCGGCAAACAGTGTTTATTTGCAGGGCTGTTTTGCCAAACAGTCTTTGTTATGCATGTCAAGCTGTGGATTCAGTATCTTTGCATTGTGCCTGAAATGGGCTACTAAAACTATTTACGTTATTTCTTAAGCCCAAAGTGGTTTTGTACCCAGTGCTGTTTACTGTTTTATGGTGGTCTTCAATGCTAGTGATTTATAAGAAACTTAGAGACACAAAAGTTTCAATTTTGTAGTGAAAAATGGAAATGCATTTTTGCTGCTTGCATGAAATGTAATTGGAATTAATAATGACTAATTTCCAAGCCTTCCCTACCAATATGATGATAATCCAATGATGGATTATTGGAATAGACTGCAGAGAAATAAAAAACTTAAGCAGTGGTAAAAGGGAAGTGTTTAAGACTCAGAGAAGATACTGTGTAATTTGCAGTAGTGTGGTATTTTTTTTTAAAGGAACAATAACTTGATGACATGGTTGACATTTGTTGTCCCCTCTATTTTACTAGAACAGGTCATGCTCCTTATGTAAAAATAATTATTTGCTACTAGGCCCAAAACAGGATTTTTCTTCTTTCCCTGCCCTCCGCCCCCCTCCTCTTTTGCACCCACTCTTTCCTGTATTAAAACTGATGACCAGGACAAGACAGCTGGCTTGCTTTAGTGGCCAAAAAGCCACTTTTGCTGTTGTGGAGACTTTATCTACATGTGTGGGTTTTTTACTTAACACTTGAAAGTGAGGTCCTTAATTCTGCCCTGTTGCTGGTGTATCTTAAGTTGGGGTAATGCCTCAAAAGACTTACACTTCAACTTTTGATCGTCCACCATCAAATGAGAGGACAGAAAAAGGAGCTGATAATTGCTAGAAAGTAATTTAAAAAAATCTTTGCTTTTGGCAGTGGTTCTCTCTTAAGCCTGTTTCATTTCTTCTTGGGTATCCCTTGAGGTTTCTCATGAAAGGTTTGCAGATTTGTTAGTACCTTCACTTCCCTGTACTTTCAATATTCAGATCAGATACTGAGTTCATTTTGAGTTACAAGATGCGTATGATAAGCATGTTGTTCTTCAGGAATCCAGTGTGTTGAATAGTTCCAGTAGAGACTGGGGAATTGGAGAAAGAGACACCCGTGAAACTCCTTGGAAGCTTACAACATCCTCTCCAACTCGCTACTCGGGGACACTTGATCATCCACATTCTGGAAGATTTTTGGGAAGCAGAAGCAGATTGGTGAGAATTGTTAATATGTAATACTTTAAACAAACAAACAAAAAATCAGGATTTTACCTTAGCTTTCCCAATTTGAAAAGCTGCTAGTAGGGGCTCACTGTAATGTTTCTAGATAAGTAGATCTTATTAAGTCAAGATAGAGAGAAAGCAGGAAGATGGTGGTGTTATTTGGAGGATTAGAATAATAATTATATTAGTTTTACTAATAGTTAAGAAATAAATTTGAAATGAGAGTGCCTTTGCAAGTATCCGTTTAAGAAGAAAAAAGGAGAGGGTGATTAGAATCTCATACATGTTATAGTCCTATGGATGGCAAAATTAATAGCATTTATACTCAGCTTGTTCCATCAGGTATTTCTAGGGGGTGTGTTTTTTGGATGGTACCTGCTTTGTGAGTTAACACAAAGTTCATGGTTTTGGAGACCTGCTTTAGAAAACTTAGTTGTGGAGGAGCAGTTTATAGTCTGACTGTGCTTACTTACATGCTGCTTACAACATACTGTGAAAGAAAATGGAGGCTGAACTGTTACCTGACTGAGATCCAAGGCTCAGGCCTTAACAGCTTGTCTTAACTGGGCTCCAGAATGTGCCTTCATAATTCCAAAAACAAAGTAGTTTGCTGCTTTGACGTGCTTATGCACTGTAGAATGACAATAAAACACTTCCAATTGCAGTAGAAATACTAAGATGGGAAAAGCAGAAAACTGTGAAGATGCTCAGCAGGAAGATAGCGAACAAGTGAAAATTCTGGTCGCTTTCAAACTGAAAGATGTTTGGGTACTTGAGACTGCTCACACCTTAGATGGGTGTTTGTTTTGTTACTGTGACTTAAAGGTGAAGACGGTTTGAGATGGGGCGGGGAGTGGGAAGTAGTGCAGAGATGCTGGCCTTCAGAGAAGTCATGGTAGGTGTCTCTACGTATAGTTGACATGCAAACGGAGTCTGTGGTTGTGAGTGGCCTACGTATCTAGTTAAGTTGGTGCTGTAGAGTTTTGAAAATGACACTTTTTTTTCCCAGTAAGTTTAATTTTTCTCTTAAATTAAGTTCTAGTACAAGTGAACATTGCAGGACACACTCTGAAACTTCCATTTATCAAATAGCAAATGATTAAAAGATAAGTTACATGTTAAATAGATGATTCATGAGGGAAATTAACCTGGCTTTGTCCGTGGTTTGTGATGTTAATTGCTGTGTCTCCCTGTCTGGCTTTTATGATGCGATAAGAGAAATACTTGGATACTTCTTAGTTTTAAAGAGTAAATAGTAGTGGCCTAAGCTTAGTAAAAAACATAACAAAAGTAAACCACAACTATAACATCTACTCTAATTTGGTTGATCCTTAAAGGATCTTGGTTGTAGATACTTTCTGGGAGGATAAACAGCTCAACCGAGCTTTTTAATTGAGCTCAAGTTTTTTTATGTATCAAAAAATAAAATCGGAGCATTTCAAATAGGAAATGAATGCCTTGGCTGCAAGTAACCAGACTAAGAGCTTTATAGGCTATCCCAGTTTGTATTTGTTTAGTTTTTTTTTTTTTTTTAGTACTAGTTTCTGAAAACTGTTTTACGTCAGTGCCGTACACTGCAAAAATTGTTTTGTTCCCATTCTTTACTCTGAACAGTTTCAGTTGCAGTTGAGCTTGATGTAATCAAAGTATATCTGGTCTAAACAGCTTAGTAGAAGCTAGAACTGACTCCTTAGCCAAGTATATCAGACTGGTAAAAAATAAGGTGGATTAGTTAAACTATTAAGTAAAATAATGAAGCTGACCAGTTTTGGCCATTTCTGGACAGCAAAATTATGTTTCCTTGGAGACCTGTAAAGCTATATTTGATGATGTTTATAGCATCTTACAAGTCAGGAATATCTTTTTCCCCTGTAAGCCACATCTATCTATAAAGGAAAAATAATACTGATTGTAGTAGAAAGCAGCTTTTTTTTGGTGGGATTGTCTTGAGTAAACCTGGGAATACTGATCAAAAGCACAAGCATAAATCCTACATTATTTTTAAATAAAAAGGCTTTGCATCTTAAAGTTATTCCTTACTATTTTTGTAAGTCTTACATTATGTACACTTTTGTTCAGTTTAAGTACATCTGAAATACTGTGTCTGTAATTTTTTTTAATGTTATTTCAGTCTACATCTTCTTCCTCTCATTTTACATCTGGGTGTTATGGTGACTCTGAGAGAACTCAGGGAGCATATTCAAGACTGCATAGCCAGCAGCGAGATAGTGATTCAAAGAGACCTAAGCTATCTTGTACATCTACCTCTTCTGTGAGAAGTAATGGCTTGACTGCCTTTTCAGGTGAGAGGTTGATTACTACAGCTGAGTTGCATGAAAATTGTCTGAGTAGTAAGATTGGGTTTTATCAAGTTTTAAAAGACTTGCTGTGAAATATTATGCTTTTATTATTCTTAAATATTAAAAACATATGCCTAACAGAAGAGTATGTTCAGACCAATAGCAGTATCCAAAATACTGAGAATGCTGTTAACGTGGTCTTTTGAAAACCCAATTGTACTTTACGCAATTTCAAAATTACTACCTGTACCTATTCCGTTTGCAGTAAAGCTGAACTTCATGGTTCAAATATGTCTTAATTGGTTAAGATTTCAAGGAAAGAATGAGTGCAGCTGCTGTTATTTCATGAGTCAAATTGTGCTGGTAAACCTACGTGTGCTGGGGACAGCAGAAAGGAAGTCATTACCTACTTAGCTCTGTGTTCCAAGAAGCACAGTGTCATGGCTAGAGCACTGTTGTTAGGGGTCAGGGAAGAAAGAGTTCTTTTTAAGCAGGGCCTCAACTCATTATATAGGCCAGGCAAAAAGAAACATTCTACACTAGGAGTTCTTTCAGGAAGAACTGAGATTTTCATTAAAGCTGTAAGTAAGTATATGATGCTTGGATAGATGTAAGTTAAGCAATATGCTAACGGAAGTCTAAGGGTCAGGAAATAACAGTCAAAAACTTATATTGAAAATATTTTTGGAATGTTTTGAAACAGACCATTAGATCCATTCAGATTACCCTTGTGAGTATGTATCAATGTTCTCTTTATATCCCCTTATGGAACCACACAGCCATCCAAATAAAGTTAATAAATTCTTGCTCAAAACCCAGTATTGTTGATGTTTTCTTACTCTGTTAATAGAATGACCAGCGTTAACACTTCTCATTATGGTGTAGGACTGTCTATCTTTTCGTTTCTAGATTAGTTGGTCGTCACACTGTGTTGTGGTTTAACCCCAGCTGGCAACTAAGCCCTGCACAGCTGCTTGCTCACTCCCTGCCCCTTGCTCCCCACCTCCTCCTTCCCTGGTGGGATGGCGGAGAGGATCAGAAGAGTAAAAGTGAGAAAACTTGTGGGCTGAGATAAAGACAGTTTAATAGGGAAAGGAAAAGCCATGCACGCAGGCAAAGCAAAATGAGGAATTCATTCACCACTTCCCATCGGCAGGCAGGTGTTCAGCCATCTCCAGGAAAGCACGGCTCCATCATGCCTAATGGTGACTTGGGAAGACAAACACCATCACTCTGAACATGTGTCATCGTCGTCGTCATCCCCCCCCCTTCCTCTTTCTTTGCCCAGCTTTATATGCTGAGCATGACATCATATGGTATGGAATATCCCTTGGGTCAGTTGGGATCAGCTGTCCTGGCTGTGTTCCCTCCCAACTTCTTGTGCATCCCTAGCCTACTCCTGGTGGGGTGGTGTGAGAAGCAGAAAAGGCCTTGACTCTGTATAAGCACTGCTTAGCAGTAATGAAAACATCCCTGTGTTATCAACACTGTTTTCAGCACAAATCCGAAACATAGCCCCATGCTACCTACTGGGAAGAAAATTAACTCTGTCCCAGCCAAAACCAGCGCAGTCCTTAAATTTGGATTTGTAAGTTAGCAGTAAAACAAAATCAAGGTGGATTTTTCAGAGCCGTTGAAGAACACTTCTTTTGGAACAAGAGTTTTTTTTCACAGCTGAAGTATGTACAGTTCCCAATTTAGTTGGAGCTGTTAGCAAAAAACAAGATCCCTTTTTGAACTGAGGTTTTTACTCTGCAATATGAGCAAGAACAGTATTAGTCATTGTTCTTAAAGTTGTGTCTAAGCTGCATTTAAGCTTCATCTGTCTTTCTGGAAAATGAATTTTAGGAGCGTTTAAGAAGCATCATTAAAATGGCAGCATTTACTAAGTCTCAAGCTGCTATTTTGCCATGTTGTGAAGCCTATTTGATAACTAGCTACCATTAGAAAGCAAGATACTATTTCTCTTCCTCCTCCTGTCCTGTACAAGTGTTAATGGGTCTGACTCTTCACAAAAGTATTACTACTTTTTTCTGGTTTAGCTTTCAGAACTAACTCACTGCAAGATTAAGTAAGCATCAGCATCAGCAGAGTGCTGCTTGCTCTTGACTTTATGTTGGCAGCTGGCCACTGGATCATCTTAATGGTATTGTTAAAACTCGCCTGTGATATGGTATAACCAGAATGCCTGCATAAGTCCTTGCTTTAATGGATTTTTAAATTATTACAAAAACAGGGGATTTATTTACTTTTTCTTTCTAGATTCCTCTTGGAGATATAGCAGGATTCCTAGATCTTCATCAGTGATGCTTGGCTCCCTTGGAACTGAGCTGGTGAGAGAGCGAAGAGAGTTGGAAAGAAGGACAGATCTGTCTGTTAATAACCTGGTGGATCACAGCTACAGAAACAGTGACTTTTCATCTTCAACATGTATGTATTGTACAGCTGAAAGCTTGTAAACCCGTAGGTTGCATGCCTGTTAGTTTCTTCATGTGTTCTTTTAATACTTTCTTCAAAACATAAAGCCAAAAGATCTATTTAATTTTAAGGTATCCTTTTAAATAAAGTTGGTTGGCCACTTTCCATGCATTGGCTAAACCATTGAAGGATACATGAATGGTCTAGCTTGTAGGTGCATTCAGTATAAGAAAATGGTATTGGTGTAAATATATAATATTAATTTGACTCATGAAAGGGTTTTCATGGAGATGCCCATATCGTATTATCTCTTTCCATTTGGGTTCTTGAGTTGTTATTAGGGAAAACTGCTAGACCACCATAAAAAGGAATAAACATGTACTTTACATGAGGTGAGAGGTTTGTTCCATGGTAAGTGCTAGGACTAGTATGGACTTCAGCACTGTCATGACCTGGGCTGGACAGACCAGGGAGTCACGTTTTGTTCAAAATTCCCTCAGTGTAAATTAAGGTGAAACGACACCAAATGATCAGTTAAACATTTTATTCATGGCAGAAGCAAACTGAACTTGGAAGGCGCTAACAGTAGGTGGTGTGGTTTCTCTCAACAGGAATTGGCATGGAACTACCTCAGTAAACCATGTAACCCGTGGTAAAGATATACATCCATTCAGGGAAGAAGGAGATCCCTCCTGTTGAGTCAAGAGGTTCAGAGCAGACTCCCTTGCTTTCTAGACTCCTTCTATGAGAGGAGCCTAGAGGTGGCTAGATCCACTCCTAGTCCCAGACTTGGTCAATGGTTTATGTCTAAAGGGAGGAGGTGTAGGGATTATGAAAAAGGAAAGAGAAAGAGAGAGCAAGACAGGAAGAGAAAAGAGAAAGGTGTCACCGGTCCTGGATTCAGCATTGGTCCAGTCAGCCGAGGGGTCCAGTTCCAGTGGGCGCGTGCGTGGGGCTTCAGTTTGTGTCCTTTTATCATCTCCTTGCCCTTCCTTCAGGCAGGCACTCAAACTCATTAGGCTAATTAGGTGTCATGCGTGGTTTGTGCTTTCAGAACCTTTGGGAAACGGGTTGGTGGGCTTGGTGGTCATTTGGGGAGTAACTTACCCTTCCCTGCAGTCATGACCATTGTTTGATCTTTGGCCATGCATGGTGAGCTGTCCTGCTCAACCCATCAGAACACTCTCCAGCACACCCTCCCAGTCCTGTTGCTGATGTCCTGTGCTCATCTGTGCTGATCTGATCTGCTTCTTTTAACCTGTGTGTGGTTCCAGGGTTTGTTGTTACACAGTTGGTCCTTATGCAGAACTTGCCCCACCACAATGTTTGAGACATTAACTCTTTCAGTCTCTCACACGCTGTCATTTTCACTTTCTGTTTGGAGTTGTGGCCTTTTAGAGCTGTCTTGGGGGAAGCTTGTCACCAGTCTTGATCTGCCACCTTTTGCAGATGTATTAATGGTATTTTATAATAAGGAAGTTTAAAAAAAAAAATTTAAGTATAGAAGATAAGCAGAAAATATAAAAACTAGTTCCAGATTTCATCCTGCATTCTTGCCTTACCAGAAGAGTATGTTTTAATGTCATCATACTCCACGCTTCTTTAATAAGTGGACAGTTGGAGTTTATGTGGTAGAGCCTAATGGGAGAAATGGATGGGTATACAGCCTTGCTTTGTACTGTTCATGCTGTGCTTCTAGCAGTAGTGCCACTGTTAAGTGCTATAAAAATAACTCCCAACTGTGTTCCCTCCTGTGTAATCAAAACCATGTGGCAGATGCTTGGCATCTGTGCAGACATTTCTTTAGTTAGAGTCTGGCAGATGCATAAACCTCAGCTTCAACAATAAATGGTGATTGCAATGCAGAACCCATTTAGAAAAAAAAAAAAAACAAACCCCAAGAGCCACCCACCAAAACTACAAACATGAAAGGTTTAAATTCTAGAATACATAGAGAAAGCTTCTGCCTCCTACCTTAATCTAACCTATGCTTGTTAAGCAGTTAAAATATTGAAGAAGTTTCTGTTCTTATGAGGTTAGTGGGTTTCAGCTGCTTCCTCCTTCCCCCTCTTCTCTCCCCCATGCCCCCCAAATCCAGCCATTTGAGGAAGGAGACTAGCTGATGTTAGCCTCCTCAGCTGCTTCATGTAATGTTAACTACAGTTCAGCTACAGTAGAATTCTTCTCAGTGTGTTGAGGTACTTACACAATGTTTACAGAAAATATACTTACAAGAATCATAGAATGATTTGGGTTGGAAGGGACATTTAAAGGTCACTTAGTCCAACCCCCCTACAATGAGCATGGACATCTTCAACTAGATCTGGTCGCTCAGGGCACCCCTCCTACCTGATCTTGAATGTTTCCAGGGATGGGGCATCTACCACCTCTCTGGGCTACCTGTTCCAGTGTTTAACCATCCTCACTATAAAAAATTTCTCCCTTGTATCTGGTCTGAATCTACCCTCTTTTAGTTTAAAACCATCACCCCTTGTCCTGTCGCTACAGGCCCTATTAAAAAGTCTGTCTCCATCTTTCTTACAAGTCCCTTTTATATATTGAAAGGCTGCAATCAGGTCTCCCTGGAGCCTTCTCTTCTCCAGGCTAAACAACGCCAACTCTTTCAGCCTTTCCTTATAGAAGAGATGTTCCATTCCTTTATCAATTTCATGGCCCTCCTCTGGCCCCACTCCAACAGGTCCATGTCTTTCTTGTACTGAGCTGGATGCAGTACTCCAGGTGGGGTCTCACAAGAGCGGAGTAGAGGAGCAGAATCGCCTCCCTCAGCCTGCAGGCTACTGGGAAGTATTGGGTGATCAAACATACACTTAAAAAGCAGGGAAGGACACAACAGTGTGGTGATAGTTATCTAATTGACTATAGGTAATCAAGGTAATTGGGAGAGCAGATGAGATTACTAATCCAGAATGGTTAAGTCTGTGCTTAAGCCAGTTGCCTAGCTGAGCATGTGAACTAACTTAGTTGTTGCATTTCTTTGATAAAAGCAACAGCTAGATAACCCTTTTGGGCTGGATCAGTGGAATTACATTATTTCTAGGGTATTCTTTTTATTTTTGAGTTCTTGGTTTAAAACATTATTACAGTAAGATACACATCTAATTTAGGTACTATTCAATTTCTGTTATCCAAAGTCAATAATTTTATGTTACCTTTAAGTAGTGTTTGTAACTGCAGCTGTCAATGCTCTTATGATGAGAAGAATAAGGGTAGGTAGTTGTAATAGATGGGGAATATACTTGGCTTTATCCATGCATTTGTTTCAGGTGCTCTGGTGTCTGCTACATTGCTGAAATTTTGATTAACCCGTCTTTTTTCAGTCTATAGGCAGAATGGACCTTTAAGTTACAAACGGTATTGTATATAGTTTGCCATTTTTGATTCATATGCTGTTCTTATGTAACTTCTGACAGATGGTCAGAATTTTCATATTCGCATATAAGAAAATGAGGCATACCTTGAAAGTTTGAAGATTTGGGGCTGTAAATCCAAATGGATTTACCAGGCTGAAACCAGTCTAGGTTTCAGTTCCACTTTAGAATTCTGGTAAGTAAATTTAAACCTAACATTGCTCTGGAATCTACCTGCCAAATTTGAAACAATTTTGAATAAGGATCACAAATCCTGAACTTTTGCATTTACACTTTAGAGTTATCCATCTGGAATGTAACAATCAGAGCACATCTTGTCATAGTATTTTCCTCTGCTTTTCTGCAACAGATCTTCAAGACAGGCCTGCCTCTTCGTATGCAGAGGGAGCAAGACCAAAAGAGAACTCATTAAGCACTTTGAGGCTGAATGCATCCATGAACCGCCAGTTGTCTTCTGATCATCAGCCATCTTTTTTCAACAGAGACTCTAACATGAGCTCTTCAAGATCCAGCTATTCTTCAAGACAAAGGAGAAATGAATTAGAATCTCCCCAGAGAAGCATGCAGCCAGCGTTTTCTCTTACTGCCATTAGAGATGAAACTCCTTCCTCAAGTGGTTCTGAAAGGGTTTTATCTTCTCAGAGGTCCTTGAATGAGCCTGTAGCTGACAGTGAAGGGAGGCGCACAACCAGACAGCTGCTGTCTCGTTTAGCATCTAGTATGTCATCTACATTTTTCTCTCGAAGGTCTAACCAAGACTCATTGCATACAAGATCATTAGGCTCTGAAGAATCAACGGTGGTCCCAAGAGTTCAAGCATCGACTCTGTCGAGCAGTAATGGAGCTGCAACTCCGGAAGTTCCAGGACTTCAGACATCTGAAGCTTCTCAGGGATTTAGTTTTCTTAGACGAAGATGGGGTTTATCAGGAGTTTCACAAAATCATAACTCTGATTCAGATGGGGAGAGTTACAGACCAGACTCTGAAAGTAGGAGCACAGGATCCTGGTTATCATCATCTTTGAGGAACAGATGTACACCTCTCTTCTCCAGAAGAAGAAGAGAAGGAAGAGATGAATCCGCAAGGATCTCTACCTCTGATACAACTGCCAGATCACAACATGTCTTCAGAAGAAGAGAGTCAGGTGAGGAGACCTCTCTTGAAGCATCAGATAGCCCTCCTCGGGCTTCTGTTAGCAGACCACCAACACCTGCAGTATCTGGTATTCCTACAGCTACTGCCTCCCCACCAGATTCAGCCCACAGTAGAAGAAGTTCTGGAATTCTGCCTGGTTCTCTCTTTCGCTTTGCAGTGCCTCCAACATTAGGAAGCAGTCTGTCTGACAATCTTATGATAACTGTAGATATTATTCCCTCTGGCTGGAATCAGTCTGATGGACAAGAAAGTGGCAAGTCTAAAATACCACCTTCAAGAGATCCAGAAAGACTCCAGAAAATTAAAGAGAGGTAAATTAGTATGTTCTTTGGAGATAATAAAATGTACCTGACTTAACATGAGAGGGTTTTCTGTAACCATGACGTTAAAAGGAAACTTTCCTTCAGAGAAGGCGGCAACTCATTCCTCTGTCACCTGTGTTCACGCTTTTGTCTTTAGAGAAACTTGTTTTAATCCATGTAGGTTTGGGAGCAGTTTGATGAATGGAATTGTCATTATTAAAAGTCTTACATGAAATGCGTCACAACATTTGTTGATATTCCTTCTTATTCAGCTTGCTTTTAGAAGATTCTGAAGATGAAGAGGGTGACCTATGCAGAATCTGTCAGATGTCCTCTGCAAGTTCTGACAACCTTTTAATAGAGCCATGCAAATGCACTGGAAGTCTGCAGTATGTTCACCAGGAGTGCATGAAAAAGTGGCTGCAGTCCAAGATTAATTCAGGTAAAGCAGAATCTAGATCAAGGTAGACTTCCAGTTACATTAGGAGGATTACTCCTACTAATATTAAGGTATTTATTTGAAAAATGAGCAGTTGGGGATAAACAGCAGTGTGGCACTTCCAGGCTTCTTGTTTGTCTGTGCAGCTTCTCATGTGAGTAGTTCCAAGAACTGTATTTGTCATTCAGAGAATTATATTTTTGGGATTGTCTACTAAGACATTAGTCAAAATATAACATCACAGAAGTGTAGCTTTAGAGCTACTCTACCAGTTTGGGTGAGTTTGTTTCCCACCCTTCCTTGTGCATGTGGTTCTAGTTTTTAAGACTTTTATAGCCAGGCTGACTGGAGCAGAGTGATAGGAATTTGAAAATCCAAAAATATTTTTCTGTTGTAACTATACTTAAATCTTTGTTTGTTTGTTTGTTTTTAAGATACTAACTCCTGTTCAAGGCAGTTAAAACTGGTTGTTCAAAAAACTACTTCAAAGTGTATATAGAACTTTTTTAAGAAACACTTCAGAAATTGCACACCGTACAAATGTTTTTGTAATAAATTGATTGACCAGTTTAAAACTAAGTTATCTGTAGTATTTTTAAGACTTAAAAATAGGTGGCTTGGTAGAAGATGTCAAACCATGGAATACTTTTTGCCAAAGGAATGTGCTAGCATCTGTTTACTTTTTCAGTCAGTATTGGAGAACACACATCAGAGTAGGGATGTATTAGAAGCCTCAGCCTGTAGGAGAAATTAGAAGCATTTAACTATGCAAGACATAAATCCACCATGAACTTGCTTTGTTCATCTTGTTGCTTATGGAGCAGCTTGTTTTAAACCTAGTACTTTAAGACAAAATGTTACTCTGACAATAACTTTAAGCTATTCCAGTACATTTATTATTACTTTTGTGTATATTTGGATTGCACTGTAGAATTCAAACAGCCCAAGCAGTGATTTTATGCCAGACTTTCAGTAAGAGGTGTATGGTGTCCAGAGTGAACATGAGGCAAAATATGTGGAGCTGGATGGAGAATAAACATGCTATAGCATTTAAATTCTGACAGTAGCCGATAGTCACTACATTCCAATTAGAGGCTTTCTTTTCTTCTAACCTTGCCCTGCAAAATAAAGCCAAAAATTAGTTACAGTTTGTGATGCTTGTATAATTGTGCCCTATGTTATAGATTGTTGCAACTTGACACTGACTTTCTCCCTTCCCCTCCCCACCAGGTTCTTCTTTGGAAGCAGTAACAACTTGTGAACTGTGCAAGGAGAAGTTACATCTGAATCTGGAAGACTTTGACATTCATGAACTCTATAGGGCACATGCAAATGAACAAGTTAGTATATTTTGCCTAATTTGGTAAGTGTTGGTTTAGTGCTGGGAGGGCGCTCTTCTTTACAGAAGGAAAATGCATCTCCTTTTCAGAAGGAATGTTATGCACGTAAAGTAATGTCAACATGGAACAGATTTTTCTCCTCAGTATTCAGGCAAATTCTATCTCCCTGCTGTGTTTCCTATAGCTGAGCTTTCAGTAAGTGTAATATGTCTCTTATCCTTTTTTTAGTTGCAGATCTGTCATCTAGCTTTGCAGTCCAGTGTCTCTGCTACATAGCTGCAGTGGGAATAGTAGTATGATTAGATTGAATTTCACATTAAGTCATGAATTGTCTCAGCTGTTTTTTAACACACTTAAGCAGTTGGTTTAAACATAGCATTAAAAACTTTTCTATGTTTCATTAGAGTGGTGGAAACTAATCTCTTTTCTTACAGCTTCCTGCTGCTCCTTCAAGTCCTATCCTAAATTAAAAATAATTAAAGGCCCATTACTATTATTCTCTTTATGTAAAATACATTATTTTAGAACTACTGGATTGTGTAGCATTTAAAGATGAACAAATAACAAAAGGCTGGTGTTATTTTAATGAACTTTATTCAGAGGGTTTTCCTTCTCTGGGTTGTATTCTGTGAATATAGAAAGACTACTGAAATTTGCCTACCTCAGAAGTCAAAAGAAAATAGAAATGAGTGCCAGTTTTGCAGCCAAACATCAACCTCTAATTTTATTATTTGGAGTAAGCTCTTACTCTAGTACTCTAGTTCCTGTCACTTGGGCCAGACTCTGTGTCTTTCTCGAGAGTGCCATCATTTTATGTTTTAGCACTACTGATTGTTGGTTACTGTCACTACTTTGATAGAAATAAGAGCTTTGAAACTTCTTAAAGAATTGACTCTAGATGATCAGCAGTAGTATTTTGAAAGTTTTTCTTTATCTTAGAAGGGAAGATAATTTCTCAAAATATTTATAACATCATAAAGTTCTTACAATATTTCCCTTTATTTTGGTTTTCTGTAAAGCATTGGGACCACTGAAAAGAAACCAGCAAAGTACGTTGTTTATTTTCCCCAGTGGTGTAATATTCTGATTTTCAGATTCCTTCCTGTGAACTGATCATGCTGACTGAGATTTTCTTTGTAGAACTCTTTCTGTTTATCTTCAAGGATAATATGTTAGATCTGGGCTGGGTGGGAAGAACCAGAAGTACAAATAGCTTTTCAGTAATTCAAGTTTTTTAGTATTACATTTCCCTAATTCTCTTGCAACAACTAGAGATCAAATATATAATGTTTGTAGTAAAATTTGATTCTTGTTCTACTTCTTGAGTTGTATATGCAGACATATCACTGACATTCTGAATGTTTCTTTTGATCTCCTTTAAGGCAGACTATGAATTTATCAGCTCTGGTCTCTACCTTGTAGTGTTGTTACATTTATGCGAGCAGCGCTTTTCTGATATGCTAGGAACTGCAAGTGAGGCCAGCACACGTGTCAGAGTAAGTATGCAGTGATTTTATGGCAGGAATTGCTCGTACAGAGAACTTGGAACTAGATTGTTACCTTGAGCAACCTAGGACCTAGATACCCAAGAAGCATGCTTATTTAACAAATCTAGGTCTAAAATGGTCTGGGTTTGTCAATGCGGTAACACCATGTTTGATTTGAAACTGAAGGTACTACTTTGCAAAATTATTTTTGTCAAGGTTGTTGGTAATTCATTGCTTTGCACGTATGTTGTCGTGATTATTGTGAATTTAAGCAAAACTGGAAGGTTAACCTCCCTCTGTACAAAGCATGCAGTTGAGAATGTTGGACTATCTTATTTGATTAATTTTTCTCATTATGCCAGTCTACATTGCAAAGGTCTAGACCTTGCAATGCTTGTCTGCTGGATTGTGCCTAAATATGTACTTGAATATTACATTCTGAAACTGCCTAGCTATAGTCTGATTTTGTGGCATTAGTCAAAACTCTTATTAGTTGTATTTGACTGGATTCTTGATACTTAAATGGCTTGGCTTAGAAGTACAGTAAGTACACATTTTACCAGTAAGAGATCATTGTACAAAGTTATTTCTGCAGTGACTCATTCCGAAATCCTGTATTCTACACGTTTATTTGATACTAGATAATGAATTAGTGCTCTTCGTCAACGGAGCTCCTGAAAAGCTGATTTTTTTTTTTTTTTTTTTTAATTACATACAAAGAATTGACAATATTAACTTTATCGAATGCTTATTGGGATGATTGCTAGCAGGTACTAGGCCCTTGGGTAGAGGCAGGACTGTGCTCTAATCTCTTACTGTATTAGAACAGTGGTCCTCTTTTCTGTACACATCTAATGTAGAGCTTGTATTCCATGATCCACAAACGAAATATCCAGTTTTCTCTGCTACAAGTGTAGAGACATAAAAGACATATAATCTAATAGTAGCAAGCATCCAGTACAGGTTATTAGCTTGAGTGTATTGCAGAAATAAGATGTTTTTACTGGTTTTTCATCAGAGGCGGCATTACACAGTTGTGTGACACTGCATTTTAAACCAGTGAGAGCACTGATGCGTGTTTTGATGCTGAGCGTACAGCTGAGTTATGGAAACTGTAGCATTACCTTCTCGTTTCATTTTTGCTGTATCTTAAACATCTGAACTATCACTGAAACAGTAATGTAGATTGTCATTGACAAAACAACGCTCGGCTGAGACTTTCAAAGTTGCCTAAGGAACTTGTATTCCTGGGGATTTTGGCTTTGGGTTTTGATACCATGTACTTCCAACATTAAACTGCTACCATTGCCTGATAGTAATCCTGCTCTGAAACTTTTTATTTACAGTTAAAATCTTAAGTGTATTTATGCATTTTTTATTAACCTTATTCAGTCAGAGGGCTCTGTTTTGTCATATTAATAGTGAAGTAAATGAAATGGATCCAACTAATGCAGTCCTTACAGATTATGTTTTTTTGCATTGCAATTTCTAGGACCGGTTTTCATAAAACTGGCACTTGTTTATGTGTGCTACTTTCAAAATTGATGTGTTTTACAGACTGTAGAACATGAAGGTGATGCCACTAACTGCTACCAGAAACATTTGACATACAGTGGAAGCTGAAATAACTGTGCAGTAGCAATTTGAAGTCTAATGTGTGGAGATTTGTATTGAATTTTGCACAGATTTTTGTAAGTTGGGCAAATGGGTTAGGATAACTGACGTCTGGGATGAAGCTTTGGGATGTAAAAAGTGAAGAAAAAGTGAAGAAAACTTTGCTAACTTGTTGCAAATTTCTGCAGATAACTTTGCAACTTTTAAACTACTTTCTCTCTGCCTTGTTTCTAGTTTATTAACCTTGCAAGAACTCTTCAGGCACATATGGAAGATATTGAAAGTAGGTGCTTCCCCTCTTCCCCTCCCCTCCCATTAGGTCAACTCAAAGTTAAATGAGTACAATCCTCCTTGCCAAGATTCATAATACGGAACTTAAATACTGAAAATTTGACTTTTACCCAGCAGTGCTTTTTCCATTATCAGTAGAATTATTTCGAGAGGGAACTGGTTTTAATTCTCCATGATTAATTTCCCAACAGCATAGGGTTGTTTAGACCACAGAATTGTTTTCTGCAAGTGATAACAAGATTCCTCACTATTTATGGTTTGGTTATTGTAATTATAGTAGTACATCGTTATGGATTTGGTGGTAACCTTCAGGTTGTAGCCTTTTACATGAGTCCTAGTAGAAAAGAAATATTTAAAGTTGAATTTCACTGCACTTAAATTACCATACATCTCTTGCCATTTCCTCTTCTCCCCTTTCTTTTTTTGCCCTCTTCTCCCCTTTCTTTTTTTCGATCCACACACAGTTTTTGATTGTCTGTATTCCTTGATCAGACCTATCCACTTGAAGAATGAAATTTAGCTGTGCCAATTTTGGCAAAGGACTAGCCTACTTTTCACCTAATTGCTTCTTCAGTATGCTTAAATTTAAAAATATATGTTGATTTCTGGTAAATATATCCCGAATCTAAGTCTAAGTATTATTTCTGGGCATGATGAATAGGCAGTAGAAGGATAGCTGATCTACCTTTTTTTTTTTTCCTAGTGTGCATGTGAACGTCTATCAATAAAGTTTGTGTATGAATTTTCAGTGCATAGGATGTATCTGGAGTATGATAAGGAATGTTGTGTGTGTGTGTAAGTTTTAGCTCAAGGAACAGATGGTTATTTCTGCATTCGGAGCAGACAGAGGTGGACTTGAGTTCAGAATTTATTCTGAAGTTATGTGCATCCTTATTAGAGTAAAAATTAATCTTAATGAGTGCCATTTTACACTGTAATTTAATCTATATTTGAATCAGGCTTTATCTGACTTGCAGGTGAGGAATACTGAGTTTTAGATTTGTTACTGGTGCTACTTTAGTTATATTTCTCTTCTAAGAACTGGAGAAGTGAGGAGACAGACCTTGCTTCTTTCTGCATTCAGAGATGGAACAAGTTACTCAAGTGTAAATGCTTTCTTGACTACAGAGTTTGCTTAAGAGGGCAGATTAAATTTCTGTTACGGACAAGCTAATGCTTTACAACCCTATTGTAGATGTGTGTACTGACTTTTTTTATTATAGTTGACAAGTGTGTATTTGTCTTTTCACCTTGCAACAACAAAATCCTATTCGTATATGGGCTTTATGTTCATTTTGCATGTGCTGAAAGAATGGGGATAGAGAGAAGAGCTGCTTCCAAGTAGGCCTGACTTAATTGGATTAAGCAACATATATATATATATGTGTGTGTATAAAAATTTAAGAGCCCTTCTGTTTGTTTAGACTGCTGAACCTTTCTAGATATTATAGTATCCAAATTGTTAACTTTGTGAGTCATTTCTTTCCCTTGTGTTGGGTGCTGCTGTCATGGATTGAATATATTCTCCTCTGACTACTGTTGGAATTAGCCACTGTAAACACTACGTAAAAGTTGAATCTCTGGCGTAATTAAGTTTTCTTCCTTTTCTTTTGAGGAAGAACAGCAGGAGGACACTGCATTTTGTAATGTAAAGTTTTGATTTGGAAATGGTATGTTTTTCAGATATGAGGTGCATTTAAAAATTAAGCTATGTAATTACACAAGGTTTGGGTGGGTATTACAATGTGCTATTTAATACTATAAAATTACCTTTATTTCTACTACTCGTCTTAAAGTGGTCTAATTTCACAGACCTTTGTCAAAGCTTCTGATTATACTGTGTTGTTCCAACAGCTTCTGAGGATGATTCTGAAGACTGATGCGAGTACAACTTTCATACTGCAAGAGATAAATGGAATTGCTGCACAATTGTTGAACTGGCAAGAACAACTTCAACATGCATTTTTTTTCCTCTCCTTAGTAAAAAGCGCATTGAATATTACTGTAGTTTTTGAAGCGTTGTTGAATTCAAAATCAACTGCTGCACAGTGGAACTCAGTGGACTTGAGAACTACTCAGCATGTGTGAGGGTTAGATACACATAAAGCAACTTCCCTTTTTAAATTATGAGGATGATGTGCTTTGTTTTGGAAGACATCAGATTTTGAATATTCAAGGAAGCTATTATCTCCCTTTATGTTTCCTTCTTACTGTAGTCAGATTTCTGGTTTTGTCTATCGAGTTTTGCTCCTCTACTGGCACTAAGTGGTTATAGTGGGCTTCAGGGTGAGGGTGGGCAGGGAGGGTGGGAATGTCCATGTACTTAAATAGGTTTTGTTTGGATTTTTTTAAATGCCTCTGCTGCCACATCATATAATAACTGATTGCTTCCAGTGTTAATGAATGAACAGGAGGATGAGCAAGATACTGTAGAGATTGTTTGGGTTTTGGTTTATTTGAAGATTATTATTTAACTCAAAAAGCAATAAGAACTTGCAGTGGTCTTCTAATACTTAGTGTTAGTGATGGCTTTTTTATGTACTGGTTTGGGAATTGGAGATTATATTTGATATTATGTGGCTGTTCCATTATGGAATATTGCAGGTGTAAACTCTTGCATTTCAGCATTCCTGGCAGATATGCAACTTGATAAAGACCTAAGGTTGTTTAGTTTAATTAGACTTTTTTAGATCCCACCTTCACCGTTCAAAGCACTGGTTATCAATGTGTTTTCTAGTGTTGTCACTTCTTTATAAATAAAGACAATAGAGGTATGCATCTCTACTGGTATTGTCCATTTCATTTAAACATGGATATCTACCAGAACTTACACTTGAAAACTTAGAAAGCTATAGTCTGTGGTATATCTTTACTAATGTTTGTAAATTCTTATGCAGATATTTAAGATTGTTTCTGACCATTTTGGATTGAAATGCTTTATATGAATGGTGGTACAATAAATTGTCATATATGTATTGGAATTGTATTTGCTATAAATATTTATGTTAGCTTTTTTAATTACTACAGTAACAATGTATCTGCAAAGAGTGCAGTGTGTTGAAATACCTTGAGTTTAGTTTGTTGTTACAGTATGTAAAACTAACTTGTGCGGAAGAAAGGATGTGCCTTAACAGCTGAAATGAACTCATGTGATTTTAAGAGTTAACTTTGCTAGCATTACATGAGATGGCCTGTCATCTGTAAGACTTGAAAGAAAATGGAATGCTAAGGAAATTTCACATTTCTGTGCTCATTCTGGTAACCTTAGTCATTGGGTATTCAGTGCCAACACTCAGAAGTATCATTCCAGGAGTTAATTGAAATACAGCTCTCTTTCAGACATTCATTTGAAAAGTGAAGGTCCAGGCATACATGAAAATATTTCTAACTCACTTCTGAAGAAAATTAATTCAGGTTTGTAATAAAAGTTCAATGTTTAATCCCTTCTGAGTTAGTTGGTATAGCTTAATAAAACATCATATACAGTGAAGCAGATAGTATTTCATATGCACTCAATACATTTAGAGTTACAAGTGTGAGCTCTGATAGCCTAATAAATTGATGAATTGAAGGATATTTTAAAATTTTTTTTCTTACCTCCATCCAAATAAATAGCATTCCATGAGGGTGAGCAATTTCAGTAGCTGCAGTTCCGTGTACAAATTTGGTTCAAGTGAATTGTCACTTTGTTGTCCTGCAGCCTTGTTGAGCTCCAGTGTGAATGAAGGAGTGACATGAGGGAATATTGTGGAATCAGTGAAGAGCAGAGGGTTTGAAGGTGTCAGCTGGGAAGAATGCTACTGCAAGTCCCAGCTGCCTCCCAGAGGAGAGCTCTGCCTTGCAACCCAGACCTCCCCGAGCTATGGAAGGGTAGAGGCTGGGAGCAGCCAGGATTCGTTGTCTTCCATATACCTGTGCTGTGAGATCTCTGTCCGTGGGTGGGAGCGTCTGTCTGTGCAAGCTCTTGCGGGTTCATGCAAGTGTATTTGTGTCAGCACAAAGCATATATGTGTTCATGCAAGCGTCTGTGCAAGCATGCATTTGTCTTGTCTGCTGGTGCTGTCTTGTGCCTGCACCATGTTTTTTCCGGGGGTTTAGGGACACAGGGAATGGCCACAGCTTGTTGCTGGTTCTGACTGTTCACAGGTGTACCTTATCCTCAGTGGTGGTCCCACATCTCCCCAGTGAGGCCAGTGATGACAGATCCAGGTGTGGGTGGCCTCATGCTGATGGGAATAAGCTGCAGAGTTGAGTGCCTCATCTCATACTGGGGCCGGTTGAGAGCTGTGGGGTTGACAGGGCCCTGAGGTGTTACGCAGTGCCATTGTGAGTCCTTAGGGCTGTGGCGCTCTCAGATATCCTTGGCACCCTCAGATGGAGGTGCTTGCAGGCGTCCATCCTGGGGTTCTGCAGCTGCTTCTGTGTTGAGGGTGAGGGAGAGAGTATGTTTTTCCACATCACAATTCTGACTTTTGCTACTGTG
The DNA here is from genome assembly GCF_000737465.1 of Haliaeetus leucocephalus. Taxonomy (NCBI): domain Eukaryota; kingdom Metazoa; phylum Chordata; class Aves; order Accipitriformes; family Accipitridae; genus Haliaeetus; species Haliaeetus leucocephalus. The sequence goes on along the minus strand of NW_010972702.1, from coordinate 39,127 downwards.
TGTATACTATTATTTTGTTGTGTGCCACCTCATCTTCCAGGTTGCTTGTGCTGCACTGAGCTGTATTGTTTCAAATGCCCTTCATCTTCTGCATTGTTAGGCTTTTCCCAAACCTGGCCATGGTTCTGGCTTTTCTGCCACTCTTTCATTATGAGGAAGTGACTTCAGGCTTGATACCACTCTCTTTGGACAAGTGTTTTACATAGGAGATCTACAAAGATGCTGGAACAGCAAAGGATGAGCAGTGTCAGCTTTCAGTGAGCTTAATGAGCTCAGAAGAACAGAAAAGCCTGGAGTTCTGGGTCATCTAGCATGTAATAAGGTAGTACTGGAGTTGGAAGGGTAGGGGTTTAATTCTAGCTATGGTATCTGTTTTCAGGCAGTTGGACTAGATGATTGTTGGAGGCTGCTTCCCAACTTAACTATTCCATTCTAGAGTCGGGTGGGTTATGTGTGTGGAATTGTGCGTGCTTTTTGTTTGGAAAATGAAGGGGGGTGTTCCCTATATGTCACTGTGTGTGCTTAATAGCTATGTGGTACAACTGGTGCAATGTTGAAATCTTGGGACCTCTAGTAAAGGAAGTGGGTGCAGGCTTTGTTGTTGGTTTTCTGCATATGTATGTAACTTTGTGTGTCTGCAATAGGTCGGTGGCTTGAGAATGGAATTGGATAGGAGATTGCAATGTATTTCTATGTCACAGAAAATGACTTGCAGTCTTGGCTTTTTCTGCAGTCCGAGCACTCGAGAAGAATTGTCAGCCAAGGCTGGCTGAAGGAGTTCCCGAGTTGTGCCCTTGATTACCACCAAACGTGGAAGTGGGTAAATACAAAGAATTGACTTGGGACCACCCCGTTTGCCACCCTTTCCCCTCGTGCTCCCTCTGTTTGCCTTGCAGTGCATTGCAGAGCCCTCTATTGGCCCATCAGTCCCTTCAGATGTCCTCGAATGTGTAAGCACTGCTCAGCAGTAACAAAAACATCTCTGCATTAGCAACACTGTTTTCAGCACAAATCCTTAACTCTATTGCAGCCAAAACCAGCACATTCTCCACCCCTCATTCCATACCATTTACATCATGCTCAGGTATCACACTATCCAATACATTCTCATTGTGGCCTCCATTACGTGCCACAGCCCTCCATTAGAATTCAGACCCCCTCAGGGCTACTTCATTGTCCTTATAGTCTCCCAAAGAGCCCTTTTCTTGGCCTCTGTTGCAGCCCAAAGACCTTTGCTTATGCTCTGATATCCTCAGGACACCTTCACATGCTGTCACTCCCATCAGGATTCCCCCGCTTTTTGTTTTCTAGTTCCCTCAGGACCCCCTCTCGTTGGTCCTTGGATCCCTTTCAGGATCCTTCCATTTCAGTGTTCCCTAAATCCCGCTGATCGTCATCTAGTTCCTCCAGGACCTGTTGATTTGCCACCCTGTCTTCTCATGACTCATCTGCCCTCCTTGCACCAGGGCCTTCTGCTCCTCTGGTAACTTCCAATTCCCTTATTACCTCTCTATTTGCCTTTCTGTCATATGTCCCACTGTTGCCCTTCTGCGCGCCCCAGAGCCTTCTGTTTGCCGCAAGGATCCTCCATCTGCCCTTCAAACTCTTCAGGACCCCTCCATTGCTCCTTTGGTATGCCTTAGAGCCCTCCAGTTCATCAAATGACAGAATGGTTGAGGATGTTCAGGATCATGAGTCGAAACATCACCACCACTGCCATACATACATACTGCTTAAAGCTGTCAAGTGGAGCAGGTTGCTCAGGACCATGCCCAATCAGGTTTTTAATATCTGCAAGGGTGGAAAATCTGCAGCTTTTCTGGATAACCTGTTCCACTGTTTAACCATGCTCACAGTAAAAAAAGAAAAAGATTTTTTCATGTTTAAGTGGCATTTCCTGTATGTCACATTGTGTCCATTGTCCGTTCTTCTGTTGCTGGGCAGCACTGAGAAGAGTCTGGTTCCATCTTCTATACTTCTCCCATCGGGTACTGATGTACATCGATAGGATTCACCACCCCCCCACCCC
>NW_010972702.1:32496-37088 GCF_000737465.1 Haliaeetus leucocephalus | reverse complement strand
CCCCCCCCCGAGCCTTCTCTACACGAGGCTAAGCAATTTCAGCTCTTTCAGCCTCTCCTCCTATGATGCCCCAATCCCTCAGTCACGTTAGTGCATGCATGATTTTAACTATGAAGATAATACACTATAGAGATAAAATATTTGTATAAACATAATGATTATACAGCTAGTGGAAAACAAGTAGTTTTGTACACTGTGAGTGAAAATCGGTACCACAAGTGCAAAATTTCTTCCCCCACTGTCAATATAACGGTGTCCATGATGAATGGAGGGACTGGGAGGGGGGATGGGGCAGGACAGGCAGCTCACCAGTTTGTTGTATCTCTTGTGAGGGCTTGCTAAACTTGTGGCACATTCCTTTGTAGAGTCAGGTACTCTGTGATGACTTGATGCTGATTTTGCATTGCCTGGTGTCCTGATAGAGGGTCCCAAGTTCCTATCGTGATTTGGTCTTTCTGAGGTGGAGAAAAAGGGTAGGAGGACAGGGACTTTGGACTGCTAAGGGCTGCTTCATTCAAGCTTGTTTTCTCTACTGACCTGGCTGCTCTGAGCTTCGTTCCTCAATACTTGCACAGGTGTCCTTTCTCAGGCTGCCAAGATGTCGTGAAAGCCCCTTCTGCTGTGTTTCTGTGAGTGCCTTCCAGAGATGTGTGGCTGGAGACACAGTTCTTCCCTGGAGACCCTCAGTTCATCTGTTTAAATAATACCTATATCCTAAAGAAGCTGCTACTGTTAAATGGTTAAAGAATATTTAGAATGAGGTGCTTTGCAAGTAATTAAGCCCATATAATTCTCCATTTTGGCTTGTTAGGAAGGCCGATGGAAAACCTTGGCAAATGATGGTGAATTACCACCAGATAGGCAAGTTCACCCAGATGATGGCTCCTATTGCAGCAAGCATACTTTGGGAGTATTGGTAAGTTACAAGAACAGAACAAGTGATTTTCAGTTACAGATCTGTTTCTTTGCCTTCACACTAACTGAAGAACCAGTCTACAGGTTTGCTTGTATGTTTAGAGACAAACACCTTTACTCAGGTACTGCAGGGGTTTCATAACACACTTGCAGTAACACATGGTCACGTTCAAAAAATGTTAGAAAAGCTGTTTCCAGAGAATAAAGAAAAGGTGTGGTCTTATGGATGATATTCTAGTGGCCAGAGATACAGAGAGCATTATAAGGCTGAAGCTGCAGGCTTTAGGTGAGTGATGTGTGTGCCAGAGGCAGTGCAAATCTCACTGATGTGCCAAGTAGTTGGGTAGCTTGGTCTACAAATACTCATCATGTGAGTAGCATGGTAAAAAACATCTGTTCTACATAATAAAAAAACTCAGCCAACAACAAACAAAAAACATTTCCCCAGCTGCAGTGTTCCACCCTTGTTCTGGCTACTCTGTGAGGTATTTTCTAGTTAGTCTTGAGGGTTGGATTTACTGGCCGGAGGAAGGGGTTTTTGAGGTGCTGTTCATGACTGCAGGAGGAAAATTACCAGTTGTTACAGATGTTTCTTTGTCTCTCAGTAGGTTCTGCTTTCCTTAAGGAAAGGCTGGTTGCTGGTAATAAGTGTGATTGGCTCTGCATGTTTGCCTGTGGAGCTGGGAGGTCCCCTGTCCTGGGTTCAGCTGGGATAGAGTTAATTTTTTTTTACCCCCAAAATTATCTTAATTGTCCCTAATGCAGATGAATTAGGGCTTGCAGTGTTGCAGGTAGGTTCAGTTGGAGTGTATTCTGCTGCATGTCTTCCTTGGAAACTTTTAAAGCTGTGGGCAAAAAATTCCTCAGGTTCTCTTTACTGTTTTCCTGCTCGTATGTGCTTTGGTGTTTCTTACTTGAAACTGAGAGTTCAGAGTCTTTCACTTATGGTTTATATTTTAGAGTTTGTAGCTGAGGTTTGCTTACTCAGAGGCTATACTTTCTTTTGTGAGGCGCAGTATTTGTCAGGGTTTATAGTTTATGCATTTATTGATCACACATCAGAGTTTAAAATCTATCATCCATAAACTCTAAATCCCCAACAACCATTTTAAGCTTAGAACTTAGGTTCAGGATTGATGACTTAAAAAAATGGAAATGTCTAAATCCTATGATAATAAACTGTATAGTCTGAACTCAAAACACTAGACTGTGAACCCTTCTGTGTGGTTTGTAACCTCCTGTGCCAACAAGGGTTCAGCTCTGTGCTCTCATCTAGGGTCTGGATTTGAAATGGTACAGCCACCTCACACAAAGTCAGACTGCTAAGGTGATGAGTGAGCTGAGAGCTATGAAAATTTCTTGCGGGGCTTTATTCCAGAGGTAGGGCAGAAGTACAGACAGACAGGTGAAATCAGGGCTTTTCCTCTCAAATACCAGAGCTGAATCCTATCCCTGAAGGAAAAAGGGCATGGGTTTGATAGCTACCTAAGTTTCTTGCCTCATCAAGGGCAGGAGCAAGAGGCGATCCTTCCCTACTGGACTGATGAACAGTGGAATGGCTCCTCAGGTGTCACAGGAGAAGGGGGACCATGCTGGCACCGAGCCATGTGATACACTCACTCCTGGGTGTAATTTATGTGCATTAGTTAATAAATGATTGTTTTATTCTTTCAAGTCATGCGCATATGATGGAGCTGCCACAAAGGTGACCCAGTAGACATACTGACAAAGAAAGATATCCTCCCAAGACGCCCCTGATAAGTTCAGCTGAAACATCCTTGATGACTAGTAGTCGGCGGGACAAAAAAAAACCTTGATGGGTGCAGGACAAAGAAACTGTGATAATGAACTGACCGTCTAGGACAACAGGAGTCAGCAACAACTATTCCAGGAACTAATGTCCTACACCCACTTACGTATCTGCACCAGAAAGTTACAAAAAGTAACTTGCTACCTACCCAAAATGAGCTTCTCTGCCTGAGCTTCCTTGCGTGAAATCTACTGGACAGACTGGACCCTCTCCAGGGATGCATGGCTGGCTCCAGACTCCACGATACAGACCATCTTTGAAGTGAGACTTTTCTGTTGTCAATTAGCCTCGCTCCTAGAGCCGTTTGGTGAGTGTCATACCAGTCATGCCTCACATAATATATTTATAGGCATGCACATAGGTAAAGGTTTATAAATATGTACTTGGTTCACTAGTTGGAATTCTGTACTATCATGTAATACACATATATTTGCTTTACTCTTGTAATATATATACTTGCTTTCCTAGTGGTAATTTTGTAGTGACTTGTAGTCTGTGTATATATATACACCCACTATACATACTAATTTATATACATATATATATTTGGTTTTAATAGTAGTTTTGTAGTAATTCGTAATAAATTCTCAGAAACCCAGACATCCACGTCCTTGTGTATTGCAGAATCCTGAGAACCCCATGGTCATGATCTTTACACACCTGCAGGTCAGGTAACCCTGACAGGTCATGATCATGACTGCTATACCGTGTCCCTTTGCGCTCTGTAAAAAGTGCCTCAACGCACTGCTCCAGGGAGGAGGTTACACATCACGTCTGAGAGGCTGGGGACCAGTCCCAAGGGCTCTTGGACCACTTAAAGGTTCTTCAATGTTCCAGGACAAGCCCAGTGCTGTTTACAGGACTAGGGCTGCAGGGGATTTTTCTCACAGTGCCATTGACACTCAGGTGTTAGAAACGGCTTGCATCATCCTGGGAGCAGCCAGGGTTCCTCCAGTGCTGTGCCCTAAGGTTGCCTCTGGGTTTGCCATCAGCATCCCGAGATGTTCCTGGTGTTTCTGGTGGCAAGGGGGGGTGCCTTTGCTGGCAGGGGTGGGAGATGGAGTTTGCACAATGATAGCTGACTTCCCTTTGGCCCCTCTGAGCCCCCCTGCATGCGCTAGGAGCCCTTTGGTGTGTGCCAAGGTCCTCCATTTGCCTTTCCTCGCTCCCAGAGCCATCCATTTGCCCCATCACTCCATGGTGTTTCTCCCCCCCGCCCCCTTTTTGTTGCACTGCTGGGCTCTCCATTTGTTCTCTTGTCCGCTTACTACTACTTTCCCATTTGCGCACCCCAGGGCACTCTCTTTAGCTTTCAGCAAGCTGTTCTCGGGAGCCAGCCCACGCCCCTGCTGCCCTGGGAGTCCCACCTTTCCCTGATGGGAGATAATGGCTACAGCCCCCAGTTCCTGATGGGCTGCAGCTGTGAACCAAGGGGCCGGTGGGCCAGGCTGCAACTGGGGATAGACGAGCGTATTGCTGTGTTGCCCCCGGGGCAACACATCGCCGGCTGGTGCCAGAACTACGGCTGCAACTGTAAAGCGGGTGAGCGTGGGTGGGCGTTTCGTGCTTGGGCGGCGGGTTCAGACAGCGGGGAGCCCGACGGGAGAACCGGCATGGAGCTGTGCGGCAGGCAGCGATACCGGAGCTGCAGGGGGCAGGGATGAGGGGCCGGCGCCACCGTGGGGCCACACCGGAGCGGTGCGAAGCGGCCGGAGCGCTGGGAGCCGTGGTAGTCCGGGGTGCGTTGGGACGGGCCCGGGTCAAAGCCGATGGTCCGGCGCGGGGAGGTGAGGGGCGGCGGGGTCTGAAAGGGTTGGAGCGGTTCGGAGCCATTCGGGCAGCACAGCGCGGTGCCGGAGAGCAGCGG
>NW_010972702.1:31645-32017 GCF_000737465.1 Haliaeetus leucocephalus | reverse complement strand
CACTGATACTGAAAAGCTGGTCAAAGAAACTCTCTAAGACTCGTTTTGGAGTTTTAGAAAGCAGGCATTCTTTATTGCAGCGCTGGATGCACGGGGGATAGTTCCACCTAGCACGCGTGCCACAGCTTCAGCACAAACAGGTTATATGGAGTAACCAATTACATATTAATCAGATTAGTATACATATACATAAAAATTATTGTAACTGAGTATCATAGTACTGCCTACATCTGATCACATGCAACAGTTCTTCATTTGAGTCGAAGGGCTGCTTTTGCGACCACCGATCCATTTCAAATTCTGTTGGCTGCCCTTGAAGTCTTTGTTCTTGTCCTTGTTCTTTGATCTTGATGCAGTTTCAATCACATGTGG
>NW_010972702.1:27470-27880 GCF_000737465.1 Haliaeetus leucocephalus | reverse complement strand
CCCTTAGTCTATGGGCCATCCCTATAAAATGTCCATGGAGTTCATTTAGTCCATGACTTTGGGCTCCATCTGTCATACCAGTCTTTCTGGGCAGGAGGGATGGTGCGAAGTCCACTCAGTCGGCAGAGCAGGATCGGGCTTCAGTGTGGTGTGGCAAGCAGGTGACACTGGGTGCAGCAGGAGGATGGTGTGTAGTGTTGGGTTGTTTCATGCTGAAGGCAGTTCTGGTCCCATCACTACTGTGCTTTGCTCAATTTTATCAAAGTTCATTTTTCCTTAATCTAAGTGATTCTTACTGTAATACCATTGATATAGCATATAACAATTATAGTAATGATGACATACAGTGGCAGGGTTATATAGCGATTAACATCATACAGTTTAATTCATTGTCTATTCTCACCTAAAAT
>NW_010972702.1:26342-27376 GCF_000737465.1 Haliaeetus leucocephalus | reverse complement strand
GGTTTGCCTTTGCCTGAGGCAGGAGTAACCCAGACTGTCTTCCCTAACACATATTTTATGTGCACTACAGGGACTTTATCCCCTTCTACAGTACATAAAAGTTCTGACTGGGCAGGGCCGCCCTGATCAGCAGATCCTCTGGTGTTGACTAACCAGGTGGCTTTTGCTAAATGTGTATCCCAGTGTTTGAAGGTTCCATCCCCCATTGCTCTCAATGTAGTCTTTAACAGTCCATTGTATCGCTCGATTTTCCCAGAGGCTGGTGCATGATAGGAGATATGATACACCCACTCAATGCCATGCTCTTTGGCCCAGGTGTCTATGAGGTTGTTTCGGAAATGAGTCCCGTTGTCTGACTCAATTCTTTCTGGGGTGCCATGTCGCCACAAGACCTGCTTCTCAAGGCGACACTAGGATAGTGTTCCGGGCAGTGGCATGGGGTACAGAGTATGTTTCCAGCCATCCGGGGGTTGCTTCCACCATTGTAAGCACATAGCGCTTGCCTTGGCGACTTTGTGGGAGTGTGATACAGTCAATCTGCCAGGCTTCCCCAAATTTATATTTCAGCCATCGCCCTCCATACCACAGGGGCTTTAACCGCTTGGCTTGCTTAATTGCAGCACATGTTTCACATTCATGGATAACCTGCGCGATAGTGTCCATGGTCAGGTCCACCCCTCAATCACAAGCCCATCTATATGTTGCATCTCTTCCCTGATGGCCTGAAGTATCAGGGCCCCAGGGAGCCATAAATAGCTCACCCTTATGTTGCCAGTCCAGGTCCACCTGAGACACTTCAATCTTGGCAGCCTGATCCACCTGTTGGTTGTTTCAATGTTCTTCAGTGGCCTGACTCAGGTACGTGGGCATCTAAGTGATGTACTTTTACAACCAGATTCTCTAGCTGGGATGCAATATCTTGCCACAGTGTGGCAGCCCAGATGGGTTTGCCTCTGCGCTGCCGGTTACTCTGCTTCCATTGCTGTAACCACCCCCACAAGGCATTTGTCACCATCCATGAGTCAGTATAGAGA
>NW_010972702.1:24976-25859 GCF_000737465.1 Haliaeetus leucocephalus | reverse complement strand
GAGGCAGCTCGAACTCCTTCATATGCTGCCAATATCTCTTTTTCAGTTGGAGTATAGCGGGCCTCGGATCCTCGATACCCCTGACTCCAAAACCCCAGGGGTCGGCCTCGGGTCTCCCCAGGTGCTTTCTGCCAGAGGCTCCAGGTAGGGCCATTCTCCCCAGCTGCAGTGTAGAGCACATTTTTAACATCTTGTCCTGTCTGGACTGGTCCAAGGGCTACAGCATGAACAATCTGCCATTTAATTTGTTCAAAGGCTTGTTGTTTTTCACGGCCCCATTTAAAATCATTCTTCTTCCAGGTCACTTGATAGAGAGGGCTTACAATCAAACTGTAATTTGGAATATGCATTCTCCAAAACCCCACGACACCTAAGAAGGCCTGTGTGTCCTTTTTATTAGTCGGGGGAGACATAGCTGCTATTTTATTAATCACATCCATTGGGATCTGACAACGTCCATCTTGCCATTTTATTCCCAAAAACTGGATCTCCTGTGCAGGTCCCTTGACCTTACTTTCTTTTATGGCAAAACCAGCCTTCAAAAGGATTTGGATTATTTTCTTCCCTTTCTCAAAAACTTCTTCTGCTGTGTTGCCCCATACGATGATGTCATCAATGTATTGCAGGTGTTCCAGAGCTTCACCTTTTTCCAGTGCAGTCTGGATTAGTCCATGGCAAATGGTGGGGCTGTGTTTCCACCCCTGGGGCAGCTGATGCCAGATGTGCTGGGTGCCCTTCCAAGTAAAAGCAAACTGTGGCTGGCACTCTGCTGCCAGAGGGATTGAGAAAAATGCATTAGCAATGTCAATTGTGGCATACCACTTTGCTTCCTTTGACTCTAGTTCATATTGAAGTTCTAACATGTCCAGCATGGCAGCACTCG
>NW_010972702.1:24077-24368 GCF_000737465.1 Haliaeetus leucocephalus | reverse complement strand
GGTCCTGAGAGAGACTAGGCAGGGGAGACAGCTGTTTAATTCCCTCCGTCTCCAAGGCAGCTATACCAAGAGGCCACTGATACCCCTTTGGGTCCTTAAAATACCCTCTCCTGAGGTAGTCTATGCCAAGGATGCATGGAGCCTCTGGGCCAGTCACAACGGGGTGTTTCTGCCACTCATTCCCCTTTAGGCTTACTTCAGCATCCTATATGGTTAACTGTTGGGATCCCCCTGTCACACCAGAAATACAGATGGGTTCTGCCCCTTTTGTAACTTGATGGCATTAGAGCG
>NW_010972702.1:23149-23477 GCF_000737465.1 Haliaeetus leucocephalus | reverse complement strand
CCTCTTTGTCTTTCCAGGTCAGTACTGCCAATGCGTTGGCATAGGATGATGGTGTGCTCCGTACAAACTTCCGCCACATGGGTCATGTGCATTGGACTTCGTCTGGATCTCTGGGTAATTGTGTTGTCCAGGTCATAATAAATCATCTCTAGCACAGCTAATTCCCTCAGGTACTGGTTGCCTCTCTCCATAGTGGTCCACTTGTCTGACATATAACATCTTCCTTGAAGGGGTACCTTTCCTTCACGCTTGACAGGAGTCACCTCCAGAGGCTGAGGGCTTGTGTCCCTTTTCCAATTGCCTTGTCAATGCCACCTTCCCTAGAAAG
>NW_010972702.1:13257-13749 GCF_000737465.1 Haliaeetus leucocephalus | reverse complement strand
TGTCTATCCCAGTGTCCTGCTCACCATCCCTCGCTTTTTCTCTGTATCCCATTTTCTTGCTCCATGTCCCTCACATGTTTTCTGTATCCCTCAATCCTTCCTCCTGCCCTTCCTTCCCCATGCCCTCCGGCCTCTGGCCTGCTGTTTGTCACAGGTTTGTCTTTCTCCCGCTTTCTGTCCGGGTTCTGTCACTCTCTTTCTCTCTCTGTTCCTCTGTCCTTCCTCCAACCTGTATTTTCCTCTCTCTGTCCCTCTGCTCCTAATGCTTTTTTCTCCATCTCTCAGTCCTGCTCCCTTCCCCCTCTTCCCTCTCTCTGTCTATCTGTTCTGCTTCCTCTCCCTGGTTATTCTGCCTTTGTCCCTCTGTCCGTCTGCCTGTCTCATTGTTTCTAGTTATAGTCCCCTGTCCAGCCAGCTGTCCCTTTCTTCCTTTCTCTCTTCCCTACTCTGCCCTTACTTTTTCTTCCTCCATCTCTGTCCAGCAGCCCATCA
>NW_010972702.1:12823-13057 GCF_000737465.1 Haliaeetus leucocephalus | reverse complement strand
TACTTCTCTGTCAATCCCTCTGTCCTGTTGCCTATCATTACTTTTGCTGTTTGCATCCCACTGCCCTGCTTCCCAGTCATCTCTTTTGGCTCTATCCTCATGTCCTGTTCCCCAGCAGTATTTTTTTCCTTTCTCCAGCTCTCTGACCTGCTCCCTGCCCTGCTGTTTTTCTCTCTGTCATTCTTTCCACTTCCCTGTACCTCTCTCTCTGCAACCTTGTGTCCTGCTTCCTGT
>NW_010972702.1:11356-11733 GCF_000737465.1 Haliaeetus leucocephalus | reverse complement strand
CTTTCTGGCTCCCTGTCCCTCACCTGTTTTCTGTATCCCTCTGTCCTTCCTCCTGTCTTTCCTTGTCCCTCTGGCCTGCTACCCCTCACTGTCTTTTTTTTCTTTCTTTCTCCATCTCTCTGCCTCAGGCCTGTCAATCTCTTCCTCTCTGTCTGTAACATTTCTTTCTCCACCTCTGCCCTGCTCCCTGTCCCTTTTCTCTTATTCTGTGTCCTCCATCCTCCCCCTAACTTTTTGACTGTATAACGCCATACCACTGCCTGTCCCATCATGTCTCTCTATATCCCTCTGCCCACCTCCCTGTCCCATTATTCTCTTCTGTCCTGCTCCCTGGCCTTGTTTCTCATCCTGCAGTCCATCACATTTTTTTTCTTTCT
>NW_010972702.1:9941-10336 GCF_000737465.1 Haliaeetus leucocephalus | reverse complement strand
TCTCCAGAAGCTCCTGGAGAAGGAGAGGTTCCTGCCTGAGGAGAACTACCGTCATCACTGTGGATAACAGTTGCTTGTTCTTTCCCTCTCCCAGAGGCAGCACTGAAGACTCAGTTGTCAGTTCCTCTCTGGGGATGTTGTTGACTGCCTCTGGCTCAGGTTTGTGTGGGTTGCCTTTGGCCTCATTCTCCTAGTGGCATGGGTGAAAAGGGACAGCTGGAGCACTTACTGGCTGTGGACAAGAGCTGCAGTGGCTGAAGCTGGAGAGACCAGAAAAAGGTAAAGCAGCTGAAGAATAAAACAAATGGGATTTGGCCAGCAACTGCCTCCAGCTGCAGACAGGAGACAGCCTGCCTCTCCAGGCAAGGAAGGATCCCTCTTAGTGTAGTCCTCAG
>NW_010972702.1:8536-9389 GCF_000737465.1 Haliaeetus leucocephalus | reverse complement strand
TTTTTTTTAATTTCTCCCCATCTGCCCTTTAGCCCTTCACAATTCCCACTGCCCTCACCTCTCTGTCTGGGGCTGTGTCTCTATTTTTAAATTCATCTCTCTGCGCCTTGTATTCTAGATATACTTTTTCTTTCTTAGATTTTCTTGTTCCAGGTCCCTGTCCCTATGTTTTAATTTCTTCCCTCTCTGTGCCACAGCCTATTTTGTCCTCATTGTTCTCTCTCTGTCTGGCTCCCTGTCCCTATTCTTCAATTCCTCTGTCTCTCCCCTTCAGCTCACTGAGTTTTTTTGGTATTTCTCAGTTGCTCTCTGTCTACCTCACTGTCCCTTTTTCCAATTCCTCTCTCTCTGCCCCATGGCCCATCACTAATCTTTGTTTTTCTCCATCTCTCTCGGTCTGGTTCCCTATCATTTCCTCCTCGCTGGCCCATAGCCCATCACTATTTCCTCCCCACCCCATGCCCCTCTCTCTATGTGTCCCTTTCCCTATTTTTCAGTCCCCCCTCTCTGCCCTGTAGCCAATTGCTGGTGTAGTGGGTTTGTGTGGCAAGGTTTTGCTTAGCTGGGGTGAGGTGTGCAGGGGCTGCAGGGGTGGGTTCTGTGAGAAGACACCAGGACTTGCCCCCGTGTTGGACAAAGCCAGTTCCAGCTCCAAGAGGGATCTGCTGCTGGTCAAAGCTGAGCCAACCAGCAATGCTGGTAGTGCCTCTGTGATGACATATTTAAGAAGAGCTAAAAAAAAAAAAATGCTGTGCAGAAGCTGTGATAGAGAAAATGTGAGTGTGAAACAGCCCTGCAGACCCCCAGGTCAGTGAAGAAGGAGGGGGAGGAGGTAGTGTAGGCCCCAGAGCAG
>NW_010972702.1:8067-8341 GCF_000737465.1 Haliaeetus leucocephalus | reverse complement strand
GCAGATCCGGGGAGAGGGGAGCCGATACTGGAGCAGGTTCGCTGGCAGGACCTGTGGCCATATGGGAGGGACCCCACACTGCGACAGAAGGAGACCATGAGGAGGAATGAGCAGCAGAGACAACTTGTGATGAACTGAGTGCAACCCCCCACTCCCTCTCCCCCTGCACTGCTCAGGGGGAGGAGGTAGAGAAGGCAGGAGTGAAGATGAGCCTCGGAAAAAAGAGAGGGGTGGGGGAAGGTGTTTTTTAGATTTCTTCTTATTTCTCATTATC
>NW_010972702.1:7334-8011 GCF_000737465.1 Haliaeetus leucocephalus | reverse complement strand
TGTTTTGCCTGTGACAGTGATTGGTGAGTGACTTCTTTGTCTTTACCTTGACCCACAAGCTTTTTCTGTTGTATTTTCTCCCCCTGTCTTGTGAGGAGGGGAAGCGATAGAGCGGCTTGGTGGGCACCTGGCAGCTAGCCAAGGTCAACCTGCCACAGTTTCCTTCTATCAGGCTCCCTATCCCTTTTTTTTAATTATTGGCTATGTTTCTTGTACCCCATCGCTTTTGAAGCTTTCTTCTATCCTGATGGGCTCCAGCTGGGGCTGGAGCTGGGACAGCCCCAGGTGTGGCCAGTGAGGCTGAGGATGGGGCTGGCCCTGCTGTGTGAAGGGGCTCCAGCTGTAAAGGGGGCTGCCTGGGCAAGCCTGCCTGAGGGAGCTGATGGAGGGGAACTGACTGAGGAGGGAGTCCTGCTGTCAGGTGCCTTCAGCAAGGAACGGCTGGTTCCTGCAGTGAGGAAGGATCCCTCTGAGCCATGCCCAACAGTGCAGACCACCAGCATGCGGCACTGGGAGCTCGGCACATCTGTTGGCTGTGTGCGTGAGCCACCACGTATTGAGGAAGCCTTGTGGATGAGGAGCATCGAGGCGTCCGCTGTGTGTTGCCGAGTGGGTGAGGGTCGGGCAGGCAGCACTATGGAAGAGGAAGGGGCAGAGAGAGAAGCGTCGGGGCGTGC
>NW_010972702.1:7109-7324 GCF_000737465.1 Haliaeetus leucocephalus | reverse complement strand
GCACCAGGAGCTGTGGTGAGTCACACGTTCTCTCCTGTGCATCCTGGTCCGTCTCTGCTGCCCTGCCCCAGATCCCTGCCTGCCTCCCTGCCTGTCCCTGCTTCTGTCTCACTCTCCACCAGCCCACCTACCTGTCTGGCTCCCTAAAACTTGTTTCTCTTCTGCCAGCTCTGCCCTGTACCACTTTGTTGAAAAATAACTCAGAGATTTAGAAT
>NW_010972702.1:6403-7099 GCF_000737465.1 Haliaeetus leucocephalus | reverse complement strand
CTATTTTGTGCAAGATGTATTTTGTATATGTCAAATTAACAAGTAAGGCTGTAATCAGAAAGGCACACAGTTGGCATTCATAGAATAAGGACACCCTGGAACAATTAGGCCTTGATGTTTTGAGGATGCTTTGTGTGTATTGCCAACTTGGCAAGAATGCTTAAGGTCCATCAGAGAGAAAAGAAACGTTCTTGAGTTAATAAGAAGGATAACTGGCCCTAAGCAACGTAGGATGTGACTGATAAAAGGAAACATCCTGCTCCAGAAGCATGAGCTGGGGGAAAGGTAAAGATGGTGGGGAGAGATGGCAACCTCCGACTCATCTCCCATCTGGAAGAACTCACCCACCCCAGCCCTGCAAGGAGCGTGTGTGCTAATCTACATAGCCAGCGAGGCTGATTTAAATATAACTGGCCGATAGCAGGTGAGATGGTGACTGCTAACCAATGAATGTAAATTTAGGCAAGTTTTTACTAATCATGTAACAGAATAATACATTGTTTTTCTTTGGTGTGGAGTGCTAGCTTTGTGGAATTACCACCTAGCACCCATCTTTGTGCAAATATGAAATAAATAATGTCTCTCCTGAGTGTGTGATTATTGGCTCGTTGCACACTAGGAAATAATCTGCTTTTTGGACAACAACTTCACCTATTAATTTTTTTCTGTTTCCCTCTCTGCAGCTCCCTTAAGCTA
>NW_010972702.1:4862-5741 GCF_000737465.1 Haliaeetus leucocephalus | reverse complement strand
TCCCTGTCTCTATTTTTTAATTCCTCCCTTTCTGTCCTGTACCCAGTTGCTTTAAAAATTTTCTATGTCCCCATTTATTTAGTTTGCTATACTCCATCAATTTAAAATTTTGTTTCTATGGCTACTTTTATCCAGTTCACTGTCTTTATTTTCTAATTCTCTCCTGTCTGTCCCATATCCTGTCACTTCTTCAATTTTCTTTCTATTTCTACTTTTATCGAGCTCCCTATCTGTATTTTTCAATTCTTTCCTGGGTTGTGTACCCTGTTGCTTTTAAATTTATTTGTATGGTGTGTCTATTTTTTCCCCTATTCTTATTTTTCAGTTTATTCTTGTCTTTCCTTAAAGCTGTTGCATTTTAAATTTTCTTTCTATGTCAAGGTTTACCCAGTTTGCTGTCCCTATTTTTTATGTTTTCCTGTCTATCCTGTACCCCATCATTTTAAAATTTTTTCTTCCATGTCTACTTTAACCAATTCACTGTCTTCTTTATTTGTTTCTTGTTGGTCCTGTACCCCATTGCTTTTGAACTTTTCTTCCTATGTTTCTCTGCATTTTTTTCCCTATTCTTATTTTGTAACTTTTTATTGTCTTTCCTCAATGCCTCTGCTTTTATAATTTTATTCCTGTGTCTCTATCACTCTATGCTTATTTTTAATTTTTTTTCCTTGTCTTACTGTAATGCCTTTGCTTTTATAATCTTCTGTGTCAAGTTTTATCCAGTTTTCTCTCCCCATTTTCAATTTTTCTTGTGCTTGTCCTTTACCCAGTTGCTTTTTAAATTTCCTGTCTACTTTGACCAATTCACTGTCTTTATTTTTACATTTTTTCCTGTCTGTCCTGAACCCTGTTGTTTCTTCAATTTGCATTTTATGTCTA
>NW_010972702.1:3855-4491 GCF_000737465.1 Haliaeetus leucocephalus | reverse complement strand
AATTTTTTGTCGTAGTAGCTGGTATGGTGCTATGTTTTGGATTTGTGACCAAAGCAGCGTTGGTAGCAGAGGGACGCGTTAGTCATGGCTGACCCGTGCTTGCACAGCGCCGAGGGCTGTTCTGCTCCTCACCTTGCCCTGCCAGCCAGCAGGCTGGGGATGCACAAGGAGCTGGGGGCGGGGGGCACAGCTGGGAGAGCTGACCCCAACTGACCAAAGGGTTATCCCTTACCATACAGCATCCCGCTCTGCAATAAAAGCTGGGGGTGGAGGTTGGTGGTGGGGTGCTGCTCAGGACTGGCTGGGCATTGGTTGGATTGGTGGTGAGCATCTGTTTTCACTTGCATTGCTTGGTTTTCTTTCCCTTTTTCTTTCTTGTTGTGTGTCGCCCCCCCCCCCCCCCCCCAAATTCTTTTAAAGTATTAAACTGTTTTTATATCATCTCATGAGCTTCTTTCTCACATTTACCCTTCCAATTCGCCCCTCATCCCACTGTGGGGGAGTGAGCGAGCAGCTCTATGGTGCTTAGTTGCCAGCTGGGGTTAAACCATGATGCTATGTCTACTTTTACGAAGCTGCCTATTACTGTTTTTTAATTATTTCCTGTCTGTCGTGTACCCTGTCACTTTTAAAATT
>NW_010972702.1:2085-3632 GCF_000737465.1 Haliaeetus leucocephalus | reverse complement strand
CCTGTCTGCCCTGTACCATCTTGCTTTTAAATTTTTCGATGTCTCTGCTGTCATTATTTTTTAATTCTTTCCCATATGTCCTGTAACCAGTCGCTTTTAAAATTTTCTTTCTATGTCTAGTTTTGTTCAGTTGGCTCTCTTAATTTTTTTAATTATGTCCTGTCTGTTCTGTAGCATATTGGTGTGAAGCGTTGAAATAGAGAAAAATCTCTCATTTTTATATATGTATCAAAAAATAATATTCATTTATATATATATAAACATTTCAGAATAAAAACCTATACCTACTATATTATATAAAGGATTTTAGAATATTAAAAAAATCTAAATAGAGAGATAGAGGGTATTAAAATACAAAAATAACTCATGTATATGTAAGTTAAAAAATAAAGGACTTTAAATTGCAAAAAAAAAATTATATATGAAGGAATTTAAAATAGAAAAAAGTCAGAATAGGTAGAGCTATCCACACTTACTCTGTATTACACAGTAAGTCTAAATAGATATTATATGTCATCTGAATAGAGATTATATGTAATAGTAAATAGATATCCAAGTCTAAATACATAGTAAATAGGTATGTAAGTCTAAATAGATATAATAGTAAATATATAGGAGTGTAAATAGAGAAGTCTGAAAATATACTTTAGTGTCAAAATACATAAGTCTAAAGATATATAGTCTAAATAAATATTCTATATAAGTGTAAATATATAAAAGTGTAAATAGAGATAATATATGTCTCGATAGATATTATATAAGTGGAAATAGATAATAGATAGAAAATACATACATATTCCCTAAATAAATATATAAGGGTAAATAGATACATAAGTGTAAATGTCTATGATATATAAGGTTTTTAAAGTGCAAAGAAACCCTATTTATAGAAAGGCTTTAAAAAGTCGACCCCCCTCTATCTCTCTACTGAAAATATAAAAGTGCTTTCAAAAGCTGCCCCTTCCCCCTTCTTCTTTTCCCCCTTTTCCCATCCTGATCTGGGGCCAGTTCCCCCCAAACAGTGACTTTCCCCTGCGGGGCTGTGCAGGCAGAGTAGGAGCTGCTGCCATGACACAAAGATACCCCCAAACCCTGATTCTGGGTCTGCAATGGGGGAAAAAACCCAATTTTTGGGGGAACCCCCAACAATTTGGGGTCTCCCAGGAAAGTCAAATCTGTCTGGATTTGTGCAGCTAGAAAGCAAAAAACCCCCACATTTTCATGCACAAAACCAACAGCAAAAAAATCACCAATTTTTATATTGTGGAAAAGTGCCCCCCCCCCCCAATTTGGTATTTTGGAAAAGCAAAAAACCTCCAATCTTTACATTATGGAAAAGCAAAAAATCCCCCAATTTGGGGTGAAATGCCAGCAGTTTGAGGGGCACCACTGGAGATTATCTGCTGGGGATTATCTGGTGTGGGTCTGTTATCCAGAGTGGATTATCTGTGGCAGGTTATCCCCAGTGAGTTACCTGCTGTGGATGATCCCGGGCAGACCCCCTGGAGTAGGTCATCCCCATGCATGTCCCCCTCCCCCTGTGTCCA
>NW_010972702.1:785-1889 GCF_000737465.1 Haliaeetus leucocephalus | reverse complement strand
AACCTCCCTCAATTCTCTGCACTCCACTCCCACCCCAGTCTCCCTCCTCCTGCGTTTTGGATTTGTGACCAAAGCAGCGTTGGTAGCAGAGGGATGCGTTAGTCATGGCTGAGCGGTGCTTGCACAGCACTGAGGGCTGTTCTGCTCCTCGCAGCAAAGTGTGGCTGTGACGCTTGCTGGCGGGAGCGGCAAGGAGTGCAGAGCCATGCTCCTGTACGGAGCAAAGGTGGAACATCCAGGGCTCTATGGTCCTCTGCTGAGGAGACATCTGATATCCTGACACACCTCTCTGCTTTCCCTGCTTCATGTCTAATTACTTTGCACGCCGGAGGGCAGGGCAGTACGTAACATTGTGCATCGTCTCTTCGATAAGAGACAAGCCCCACACAAGAAGCCTTGCGTGCGTGCAGGATTAGGAGAGCAGAGTTCCGATAGCACGGAGGTGAGGAAAGGTGCGCCCACCCCAACTGAGCCCCAGGGTCGCCAGGGTATCGCTCGCTTGCAGGTGGGCCGCTCGCCTCTGGTGCGCTGGGACGCGGCGTTTCCTGCTGGACAGAGCTGCCCCTCTGGCAGAAAGCAGCTTTGGGTCTCTTGTGGCCTGCCTTCAGGCTGTCACCTGAACCAGGTGTTATTTTTTGTTTTAAATCTCTCGCCAGCATCTGTTGACTGGCTGCTGTCACTCCCGCAACCCTGATGCCACATGCAGAGGGATACAGCAGTCCCTGAGGCTTGCTCCAGGGGACCCCCCTACCCCCCCCCCCCGCTGTTTGCAGGTCCCTGTGCTGCTTCTCCTCTCTAGATAATGGGGTGGGGGGGCAGGGACAGAAGCGACCACCCGAGTTGTCTGTTGTTTGCACTTGACTGCTGTAAACGCTCCAGCCAGTCGGGTGCTTTTTGGAACGGAGGCGATGAAGATGACTGCCCGGGCTGTGAGTGGGGAAAGGGCAGGGCAATGTAAGCCCTGTGCCCCCAGTAAGTAGTTGCCGCCTGTGGCTGGTCTCTACTGGGCTGAGCTGTCAGTCATCCCTCATCCAGCTGCTGCTCAGAAGAGGATCGTTACGGGGATGCGGATGCTGCTGCCCGGGGACCGCAGGGGGGGACGGG
>NW_010972702.1:0-725 GCF_000737465.1 Haliaeetus leucocephalus | reverse complement strand
CATCGGTGCTGGGCCGTTTACGCCTCTGGCCGCTGTTGCCGGGCAACCAAAGCACGACACGGCGCATCGGCAAGGGCGCATGCGCGGCGGCGCGGTTTACGGCGCTCCTTCTGTTGCTCGGCAACCAAAACGCGTTACGGCAGCTGGGCAAATGCGCATGCGCGCTGCGCCTTTTACGGCGCTCGCCGCTGTTGCCTGGCAACGAAAGCGCGACACGGCGTCTCGGGAACTGCGCATACGCGGCGGCGCTGTTTACGGCGCTCCTGCTGTTGCCTAGCAACCAAACCGCTTTACGGCAGCTCGGCAAGTGCGCATGCGCGCTGCGCCTTTCACGGCGCTGGCCGCTGTTGCCCGGCAACCAAAGCGCGACACGGCGTCTCGGCAACCGCGCATGCGCGGCGGCCCGGTTTACGGCGCTCCTGCTGTTGCTCGGCAACCAAAACGCGGCCCTGGCGTTCGGGAGCCGCGCATGCGCGCTGGTGCCTTTTGCCGCCCTCCTGCTGTTGCCTAGCAACCAAAACGCGGTTCAGCAGCTCGGAGCCGCGCATGCGCGGTGGCGGCGCGTTTCGCCAGCGCTCTCTTCCGCCACCTATTGAACAGACTTCGGTACTGCAGCTGCGGTGCCGCCCGTGCGCGCTGCCGCCTTGTGCCAAGCGCTCGCCGCTGCCACCTCGCGGCCAATGTTCGGTACTGCAGCTCGGAGGCTGCGAGGGCGCGGGGCTGCC
>NW_010972701.1:277891-281636 GCF_000737465.1 Haliaeetus leucocephalus | reverse complement strand
GGAGAAGATGAAGAAGGAGGAGAAGAGAGCAGAGGAGAAGAAGAAGAAGAGAAGAAGCAAAGGATGAGGTGGGAGCAGCAAGTTCGGAGCAAAGACAGAGAAGAAGCTTCCTCCTGTGCTGCTACAGCCACCTCTGTGCTCAGCAGAGTCCGGCAGCTCTTTTCCCAGGCTTTCCCCGGAGCAGCCTGAGCCTTCCTCTGGCCCGCCTGCGTCCTTGCTGCAGCTGAGAGCATGGAGGCTTGGAGCAAGGGGGAACGGAGCCGTGGCTGCTTGTCCCCTGGAGGCAGCGGATGTGGTGCACCCCGCTTGCGACAGTGGTTTTACCTGTTGTCCCGGGGATTGAGTACTTGGGTCCCGGGCTGGTGAACTGGGCCATGATGGGGCCGCGTGGGCGATGAGGTCTCCAGGTGCCCACCCAGGCTCCGTCCATGTCGGAGGCAGCTACCGAGCCTACGGCAAGAGCGGGAGAGTTGCCGAGGGGCTTCCCTGGCGGAGACCCGGCATGAAACCTCCCCGGGAGGAGCAGCAACGCTTCACCTTTCTCTATCTTCGCCATCGGACTGGGTGCAGATGAGCTTGTCGGCCGCTGCAGCTCTCGGTCGCAGAGCACGGCAAGAGCGAGGGCAGGCAGCGATCGCGCAGGAGAGGTTGTGGTCTCGGCTGCCAGGTGGCCTTGGGGAGAGGCCTCGGCTCGTCATGGAGACGCCCAGTGACGTCATAGAGCTCCGGGCGCCTGTCGTATGGGCTGTTGCATCATACGGCTGACGGGGAGCTGGGGACGTCCAGCTGGCAGGGCCAGACCTTGATGAGGTCTGCACGGCAGAAACACGCAACGAGGGAAAAACTGATGTGATTTCTGTGTTTAATCTGGCAGCCTTGTGTTCTTATACTGTTGGGCTGACCTAATAATGTGAATGTAGCTTTGAACACCTGGAACTTCTTTTTCGTGTCCTATTTTCCAGGCGTCCCTTAATCTACGGTTTTCCTCCTAGGGAGGGTGAGTCGGGCCCGGTGTTAGTCAGCAGAATTTGCTGCTGGGGGCTCTCAGTTAGCGAGGTTTAGGAATACCTCTGTGGTGCCGCTTTGGGGAGTTTCTCCCTGGAAATCGAGGCAAGAGAGCCCTTTCCCAAGGTGCAGAAGAAACCGCGTAGGCTTGTGTGTACCTTCTAGGTCATGCAAGTAAAGCGAGATGCCAGCCAGAGATCGGGAGTGTGTTCACATTTCTCCCCGATAAGTCAAATGCCCTATTTTTCATGGGTTTCTCACAGGAATAAGAATCGTGAGCGGGCACAGAAGGGTTTCTGTACTGGGCCTGGCTGGGATACAGGTAATTTTTCTGTCATCGCACCCTGCACGGTGCTGTTTTCAGCATTGACAGCACACCGATGTTTAGCCACTGCTGAGCAGTGCTTATGCAGAACCAAGGTCTTCTCTGTTTCTCACTCTGCTGCCCCAGCGAGCTGGCTGGGAGGGGACACAGCAGAGACAGCTGCCCCAAGCTGACCGAAGGGGTACCACGGATCCACACCACGTAGTGTCACGCTCAGCAAGAAAACCGGGACTGGGGGAGTCTTTCCAAGGCAGCCATTGCACCAAGATGGCTGGGCATCTGCCTGCTGGTGAGAGGTGGTCGGTGGTTCCTGTCACATCAGTTGGCTTCCTTTTTTATTCCCTGCACTTGTTAAACTGTCTTTATCTCGACTCCCTTAGGTCACAGCCTAAGGAAACCGGAGCTTCCTGGGTCTCAGAGTAATTCTAGAGCTCAAGTGGCGACAGACATCAACTCTAGATCACACAGTACATGCCAACGCTCATCACTGACCCAAGAAGACATGCTCCTCCTGTCCTACCCAAGGCTTTCAAGTCCAACACACTTTCTTCCTAAAGCAGGACGCTACCTTATTTACTTGTAACACCATTCCTACGTTCCGTGGGATGGGGCTACAGGTAGGTTACGCAAGCCATCAAGCCACTGTCTGGAAGCACCAGAGCCTTTTGGGTACTGTTTGTCACCATGGTTTGCCTGAGAAGGAAACTAAAACACAGAATAGACGGCGAGAAATTTAACCTGCCATGGAGATAGCTACAGTGAACAAGTACGATTGGGACCAAGTCCTGTTTCTCAGGGGAAAAGCACACACCAAATAAATAATTGCTGAACAGATCAGTACAATTCAAGTTAAACAGGAAAGAACCAGCAGATTTGAGGAACGCAGCATAAGAACTGACTACCACAATACTTCCTTTGTATAGTACTAAAGCATAAACCCACTACACATACACAAAAAGTGTATGTATTACATAAACATATAGTTCCTGTAATCATTACATCATTATTTAAATACATTTTAATATACACTAATGTCTATTTCTCTGTGTATAAATATCCATAAAATTCAAACCTTTACTCTTCCCCTGGCCACACACAGCTTTCACCTCAATGTACACCAAGAAGCATTGTAAAATCCACAAGTAATTATCTACAAAACTCCAGTAAAACCTGTAGCTAAGAAATATTTCAGGATGACTGCTACAAAATTCATCAGGAACACAGACACGACCAGCAGTTAAGGAACATTAAAAGCACAATTTTCCCAAATCTGACAACTGTTTTAGGACGTGAATCCTAACGTTTTGCCCCTTACATTATTATATTTTTAATGAGGTGGTGAAATAGTTTTTGCCATTTGTATCCAACAGCACCCGGTTCCCTAGTCAGCAGTTATCAAGATCGTTAATTAAAGGTGGTTGTTTCGACAGCTACCCTGTTCGCTTTACCTGGACATGCTGAAGGTCTACCGGAGACGAGGATCGTGACCTGTGCTGGCACTTGCTCCACCACATCTGTGCTGACGTGATTTGACGAACGCCAGAATTTCGTCTGCCTTCATTTGGCACAGCTGTCCCACAAGAGCCACTGCTGTCTGCCCCCAGGTAACACTCCTCATCCTCAAACACTCCGAGGGACTGTGGCCCTAAGCAGGGCATTATTTTAGTCCTTAATCAGATAAGCGCAGTATCAAAACAGAGCAATGGAAATGCTGTAGTTAACATTTACAAAGTTTGCAGCACGTCACATGCTTCCTATCCCGTTAACAACCTCGGATGTATGAACCGCTCATGAATATAACCTGCATTATGCACGCCTGCACATACCTACAGGCATGTGTGCGTGTATACGCCTACGCTACTACGTTTCCTTCCTCCCCTCTATTTTCTAGTCTAGAAGCATCAAGCTCAACGTCAGATGAAGCACATGCAAGTGGTAAGGTACCAGTTCACTTCGAATCATCAGTTACTACCTTGGCACCCAAGCTACTGCTCAAATCACCATGAGTCTCAAAAAGAACAAGTCTAACATTTAACAAAACTCAAGTGCCAAAGCTGCCCCAATCGGAAGCTGCACTGGGAAGAGATTTCTTATATGCACATACCTATAGATCTGTATCTCATATTGCCATCTGTGCTATCTTGAGGCAGTACTTCAACCCGTGGGTTTTCAGCACAGCAACAACAGTCATAAGCAAGAGTGCCTCCAGTTACTTGGGGATGCTCTGACATAAGCCATTGCTGACGTTTTTCACCTCGTGGAACTGGAATCCAATTGTTGGAGGCTACATCTGGTAACCAACGCCTCTAAAACTGATGCTGCTCATTGCAGTGTCTATCAACCCCACAGCAAGCACAGGGCAGTGCTGTGCCCAGATTCGGTACAGGCTCCTATCAAGGGAGCCACGTGGAAATA